>NC_090451.1:644603983-644907013 GCF_031143425.1 Pleurodeles waltl | reverse complement strand
CGCCGCGAGGACCTCCACCGGCGGCGCATTAGCATATACTGGAGCCGGGCTGGAGGCCGCGCGTGAGAGAACTGGCAACGAGGCTGGAGCCCACCGGGGCAGGCCGCAGCCCCTGCCTCGCGCGCCCCTGCTCGTTCCACGCACGCGACGGCTGCCGTCTGCGTGCGCGCGTCATCCGTTGCGCCTCCGCACGTGCCTTCTTCACAGACACGACGTCTCTCTCCTGCTCTCTGCACCGTGCCTTCTCCTCAGACGCAGCCCCTTTCTCCTGTTGTCTCTGCGCCGGGCCTTCTCCACAAACACGACGCCTCTCTCCTGTTGTCTCTTCTCCGGGCCTTCTTCCCAGACACAGACCCTCTCTCCTGCTCTCTGTACTGCACCTTCTCCACAGACACGACGCCTCTGTCCTGCTGTCTCCGCTCACCCCTCTTTATCTCCTGCTGTCTGTGCACAGTGCTTCATCCTTAACTTGCTCGTTCTCTCATGCTGTCTCTGCACCGTGCCTTCTCATCTCTGCAGAACTTTAAATATGATGAAAAAAGTGGGGCGTCTCTAAAAGAGGCGTGGCCCAAACGTTTTTAGAAATTCTTCCTCGGAGCCATGGTCTTTGTAACTAATGGTGTAGCTTTAAAGCATGCAAACATAAGTTTTGTGCTTTCTGTAGCATGCCATGGTATTTTGGTGCTTTTCTATGAGATTTCTGGTATTGCAGTCTGACATGTCACACAATAACAGGCATTCATGTAAAATGAGCCAGACCTATTGGTGTTGACAATGCTTATTTTTTGGGAATAATTATAATTGAAACTGTTTCAATTCTAAAAAAAATCATCTCTCTCCCAGTTTGCACCCCCTTTCTCCCTCTACAGCATGCATTTCATTACATCTACTTCACTTCACCATCCCCTGCACACACATGCACCAACCTACATGTAAGCACTGCGTTTTTAATTTACTTTCTCACTGTAAGTAATCTGACATCACTATGTAGAACACCCTCTCGCCTCCCTCCTCCTACTATGTATCACTTCTTTCACCTTACCCCGGGGATATCCCACCTTCACTCTTCCCTTTTTTGAACCAACTTCACGGAATCAATTCCTGTGGTCCTTCAAATTACCCACTGTATTTTAACTTGACCCCCTAACAAACCAAACCCAATATTCTCATAATATTTTAAGATTTCCTCTAGAGTGGTAATCAATACAAGTAGAAAAAGTAGATACAACATACCCATAGTACTAAATAATCAGAGCTTAAAATGAGTAGAGAACCAAATAAAACAGCACTTTTTAAATATAGCATTTTATCATCTGTTGCTAGATAATTGTGATACTTAACAACAAGCATGCGAATAAAGCACAGTGGCGAAAAAGTGGAAAAATAAGAACCACTCAGTTTCTTCTGAAAGCAAAACAAATATTATTGACTCTTAAGGTGCACTTCATCATCTTACCAACAAAGAGTAACAATTTGATTTTTAAGCATGTATTTTTGTAGCTGTGGGAGGGACCTCAATCTAAGCATTCGGTAAAAAGACCGAACCTGGTGATGCATATAGCTCAAAGGACCTATAGATTTTTGCTTGAAGATAACAGGCAGCAATAACTTTAAATCACTCTTTGATGTTGATAGAGTGCTTGTTTCTTGACTATAACATCAGTGAACATAGACCCTCTGGGGTTTATCCCAGATATGGTTCAGAACCAATCCATAAAGTAATTTATTCCTCTGTGCTAGTATCAGGATATTGTGGGTATCAGGCACAAAGGAGCTTTCTTTCAGATGCTCAAATAGACTCTGGTGTGAGGAATAGTCCATAATCATATAGAGCAGAGTGGGGTTTTCAAAATCACATGAAAAACATCTTTCTCCATTCTTAGGGCCTTCGTCAGGGTACCGCAATGTATGTGCACAATCAATATCGGATGGTAATCTCTGGTACTTCCGTTAGCGTACCATCACCTTTACCACACAAATCTGCCACATGCGTGACAACCAATGGTGATTAGGTATCTTAAGCCAGAAACATTGCTGCTTGCTTTATGTAATTATAGTGCTAAATAGCGAGAGCATCAACTAAGCCAGGTGCTAACAAAATTATATCCAAATAGGAAGAGAAGTAAATATCCAAAGTGTTTTTACTTCTTTTTAGAGTTCTAAAAAGAAAGACTGATACATAACCCAAGTGCAAAATATCGGGCACACAAATAAAAAGACACTTAATTATGAGAGTGCTAAATATCCAAAGTACTAGATAAGCAGAGTGCTAAATACTGCAAGTACAAAATGGCCATTGTACTAAATAGCATGTTTCCTAAATAACAGGAGTACGAAATAAACAGAGCACTCTATTACCTTATTATTAAATAACCTGAGAATTAACTAACTAAAGACTAAATATTGAGGAGAAGGAAATATCCTGAACATTCATTATTCGAAGTACCAAATATGAGTTCTAAATAAATACAGCACTCAATAAACATACCACAAAATAAAGAGAGTGCTAAACAACGAAAGCGCAAGATAATCAGATCACTAAGTAATCAGAGGACAAACATGAGCACTAAGTAAAAAGATTACTAACTAGCAAGAACACTAAACATCCTTAGCCTTATATAACAGGAGTACTAAATAACCAGATTTAGAAATAACCCAAGTGCTCAATAAGAAGAGAGCTCAATAAACACACCGCTAAATAACAGGAGTACTAAATAACTAAAGCACTAGTTAACCAAAAAATCAGAGTACAATATAATAACCGAAGTACTAAATAAACAGATTATTAGCAAAAGTATAGTGTAGTACCAAGTAACCGGAGCACCCTATTACCTTATCATTAAATAACCAGTGTATTGCATAATCAGAGAACTAGTTGTCAGGACCAGTATATGCCCAGAGCGTTAAATAATGACAGTGCTAAACAACTGTAGCACTACATTATTAGAGTCTAAATAAGCAGAGTTCTCAATCAACGCACTACCAAATAACAAGGGTGCTCACTAGCTAAACCACTAGTTAACCAGGGTGCTAAACAATCAGGGTACAAAATAAACAGAGTTCTAAATAACCAAATTACTAAATAACAAGAGTGTCAAATTTCCACAGGACTCAACTGAGTTACTTATAAATAACCTCAAAACTATATTACCAGAGAACTACATATAAGGAGTAGTAAATACCATTAGAATTAACAACGTGAAAGCAAAATAATTAGATGTATAAATAACCAAAGAACTCCATAAACACACCATAAAATAACCAGAGTGTTAAATGCCCAAAGCACCAGGTAACCAGAGTGCTAAACAACCAGAGTACTAGATAACCACAGTATGAAATGACCAGGTTACTAAGTAACAAGAAATAACCAGATTACTAATTAACAAGAGTACCAAATAACCAAATATATCTATTACCTCATTACCATGTAACAAGAGTATTGCAGAATCACGCAGATCTATATGAAGAACAATACATATCTAAAGAATTAAATAATGGGATTAATAAACTACCAGTTTCCTAAATAATATGACTGTTGAGTAACCACAGCACTCAATAAGCAAACCACTAGGTAACAAGTGCACTAAAAAACAAAACATTAGATAGATAACCAGAGTGGTAAATAATCAGCACACAAAATAAACAGAGTACTAAATAACCAGATTACTAAATAACAAGATTGTCAAATAACCAGAGCACTCGAATACCTCATAAGTAAATACCCATAGTACTAACTAATCAGAGCACAAAAGTGAAAGAGCATTTAATAATCCAGACCATTAAATAACAAGAACACTAAATAACCATATTCCAAAATAACCCACCTGGTAAATAGCCAGAGCACTTAATAAACTATTCAGCTTACCAAATATTTACTAGATAGCTAAAGTGCTAAATATTCAGAGTACTAAATAACCTGACTACTAAGTAACCACATTACTAAATCCCAAGTGTACCAAATAACCAGCGCACTCTATTATCTCATCCCATCTCTTATCTATATCATCTCAATAAATATTTAGGGTACTAAATAACCAGATTACTAAAGAACAAGAACACCGAATAACCAGCACAGTATAGTATATTACCTTGGCAAGAAACACACAGATAACTAAGTACCTAGGGCCAGATGTAGCAACCAGTTTGCGACTCGCAAACGGCAAAAATCGCCGTTTACGAGTCACAAACCGGAGTTTGCTATGCAGAAATGCATTTTGCGAGTCGGGACCGACTCGCAAAATGCATTTCAGAGTCGCAAATAGGAAAGGGTGTTCCCTTCCTATTTGCGACTCGCAGTGGTATGCAATTCCATTTGCGACCGCGTACGCGGTCGCAAATGGAGTCGCAGTTACCATCCACTTGAAGTGGATGGTAACCCACTCGCAAATTGGAAGGGGTCCCCATGGGACCCCTTCCCCTTTGTGAGTGGACCCACCAATATTTTTTCAGAGTAGGCAGTGGTCCAAGGGACCACTACCTGCCCTGAAAAAATCCGAAACTAAAGGTTTCGTTTTTTTTTTTAAGTGCAGCTCGTTTTCCTTTAAGGAAAACGGGCTACACTTGAAAAAAAAAAAATGCTTTATTTCAAAGCAGTCACGGACATGGAGGTCTGCTGGTCCCAGCAGGCCTCCATACCCGTGAGTGCCCTTAGTCGCTATGGGGCCGCAATTTGCGACCCACCTCATTAATATTAATGAGGTGGGTCTTTGCGTACCCATAGCAACTCGCAATTTGCAAAGTTGCTACATCTGGCCCCTAGAGTACAGACTAACCAAATACAACACAACATGTACTAATACCTCATACTGAGAAGAAAGTGATATTGATGATCAAACACAATACAATATTTTCGGATAACAAAACCAAGAAGGTAGTGTTTAACACACCTTTCCGGATTTTGATGCAGTCCCCCTGGGTACCTGTACTGATTTATTGGTCATGCCCTGTTTCTCGGCTGACTGAAAATGGCATTTGGCAGTGGGGGGGCCTCAAAACAATATCTGGGCGCCTGTACTACGTTTCATTTTACGAACCATCAAGCACTGGTGAAAAGTCACTCTCTCTTCTATAACCGAACCAGGACAGGGTGATGGCGAAGGAATTCTGTGCAAAGACAGAAGCCGACCAGCTAACATGGGAATATACATTATTTCAGATCAGTGGGTGCTTTCCAAAAGTCGGTCAGGAAGCTTTTTTTCAAGGATTTTCTGAGCTGGAGGCAAAATTATACTTTGCCTTTTAAGCACTCGCTTTTTCCTGGCAAAAAAGCCATTTGATGCAAACTAGCTTCGACTTGTGGCCATATGTGGTAGCGGTGTGAGATTTCAATGTAACCTGAGCTCAGCAGTCAGACTTTCGCAGAATCAGTCCCATATGCAGTTTTGTCTCACATTCATCTGACCTGGCCTCAACACGATAAGCTTTTTAGCAACATCCTTAGCAAGCTTTTTTTTGGGAAATTGGCAAATGTTATCAGCCAGGTTTAGTTTCTAGTAAAGGTCGACAGAGACTTAATTCAATTACAGTGAAAAAAGAAGGTTACTTGGAAAGATGAGTTACATCTGTAGGCAAAGATATCAGTTAATTTAGGATGGGAATTGTATTCCCCTTACAGCGTGTGAGGAATATAATCGTTTTAGAACATGGGCTGATCCCACTAGGGTCCCTCTTATCTGTGGCTACCCACAGCTGTCTGCTGGTGCTAGGATTCAAACAATTTATGTGCCACAGCTAAGGACCACTTGTTTTGTTAAAATTAGGACATAGCAATGTCATTCTAGATCAATGGGACATACATATTGTTAGACAACGCTTTAGCTGTCTCGTCCGCTGCATGTAACCAGAAAAGTCATAAATAAATACACACACACACACACACACACATATGCGTGTATATAATATATATATATATATATATATATATATATATAATATCTCAAAGAGAAGCTGTGGGGTGCCCTCAGCAACACAGAAGCTCGCACTCCGGGACCTGTGTAAAAACTAAACTTTATTCAACAGCGTGATTCAACCTTGCAGTTGTCGTCACGGCTCAAATCCAAACACAGTGCACCATCACCTATAAAAAACTTTAAAAACCCATAGACATAGTAAATACACTTGCCGAGTTTGCTCAACCGAACCCAACCTAACTGTACCGTCCCTGTAACCTTTATTTTTTTTCAGTGAATTCCTATGTTTTTTTTTAACACGCAGGTTAATATAACCACCGCCGCGCATGGGTTGGCCGAATGCACCCAAACCCATGCTGTGCATGGCCTTTGGCCATACACAGCGGTTTTTGGTGTGTAAGTAGGTTTTTTTACATTTTTTCTCGGATCCTTTGGGAGTTTACACCATGGGGGTGTGCTGAGCACCGCAGTGGATCCGCAGATCGGACGGAAAAAACATTAGGCAACATTCTAACCCAGGTGGGTTGCCTAAAGGACCCCCTCAATTTGTCCTATGCGGTCAGGATACCTGTATCTTGACCCCTTGTATGTTTTTACAGTTTATGTTTCCCACGCTCCAGCCGATGTGACAATGAAAATGGCGGTCGCAACTTTTCTGTCAGGTTGCGGCCAGCCAAATAGGGCCTTGTGTTTCCCCCAGATCCAAGGAGGATCCGCAGATCCACAGATCGGCTGAAAAACAACAATGGGCAATGTTTTGCCCATTAGGCGACCCTGAAGGACCTCCCACGTGTCCTATGGGGTCAGGGTACCTATATTCTGACTCCTTATATGTTTTTACACCGTATTTTCCAATCTCCAGCCAATGCGAGAACCAAAATGGCAGCCGCAACTTTTCTGTCAGTTTGCGGTCAGCCATTCAGGATCTTGCATTTCACCTGAATCTGCAGAGGATATTAACTCCAAAACTACTGAACAAATTTACCCCAAATATCAAAAAGGGCACTGTCTGGACCAAGATCCATCTTTCTGCCAAATAATGGTGTAGATCTATTCAGTCGTTGTGTTAAAAAATTCAAATAAACCAATAGGCATAGAATGGGGAAAAAGGATTCTTGGATCCTGCCCTTTTTCTTGGCCCCCGCTTGACGAATCACCTCAAAATGTTCAAAACAGCAGCTGAACTGACTGTTGTATTAATTTTCAAAATTTCATGAGGATTCATCAAACGGCGCCAATGTTTTTAGCAAAGCAAAAAATGCCCGTCTATGGAAAAAGTTGTTCCTAACTATAACTACCCACTGGCTATCGACAGTAGGTAATATACATGTGGACCATGGCTCAGTCATTGTTCATTCATTGGTCTGTTCACTTGTCATTCACATTTTGTGTTCCAACACCACAGGATACAGAATGGGGCAATAGTTCAGTCCACTACAATCATTAGCTCTCTTGGACAGCGAGTGATTTCTTTTTATCTGATTACTTGTACATCCACCTAAAAAGAAGAGCTCTTCTGTGCTAGGCTTGTAAGACAGTCCCCTGTGTTAAACAGCAGTTCCCATCATGTTGCTGCCCCCGTCACAAAGGAGACTTTGGCTGACCTTGTGGACTCCCCCCATGTATGATGCTCTAGTAAACAGTAACATTACTTGTTTGCTAAATTTATTGTAAAATCGAGAATGGCTGGGGTCTGATAATGAAGCCTAAAGTCTTGTCCTTTATGCTTTTTAACATTCTCACCCAAATCACTCCCAGGAATGGTGTCAAGGCATTTCATTCTGTTCACATAATAGGGTGTTGCTACCCTTTGACTCTGCAAGTGCAGATCATGGATGGAGGGAGCTTGGAATCTGCAGGTTCAGCTTCATCCAGGGTAGGAATGGAAAATTTCAGGCTGTGCCTGCTCCTCTTTCCAAGGTGCACACGCTGCACTTCTAATTGTTAATAAGACTCTTGTTGCCTATCTTTTTTTCAGCTCTATATTGTAGGTATTGAAGCAGATGGCAGTGAACATTAGTCATGTGCGATGGAAATTCAGAGTCCCGTATAGTGTTAATGTTTCACTCATTACCATTAAGATGTGAAGTTTTGCATTAGACAGAAGAGCATCTCCATCCTCTCTTGCCCACTTGACTCATCAATTTGTAATTGCCTTCATAGAAACAGAGTTGCAGAGAAAATCTGAAACTCAAAACATGATTTAGGTCTGGTATGTATAGCATTTGCTGCTTTAAAGACCTCAAGTCATCAATGTTTCAAAAAATACAATCAAAAGAAATACAGAGCACGAGAAAAAGAGAGGAGGAGCTTTGGACCAGCCCCTTTCAGCCACTGGATATCATGTGTTTTTCGTAATTTGCTAGTGCTTTAGTGGGCTATACGTAGCCGTCCCTTTTTTGTGGCTGGTGATATTGTTACGTTTGTAATTCCATTAGTTTTGGTGATGCATCAAATCATCCTTATGTTAGATTGCAGATACATGATATATAGCTTGAAACTATAAGCTTGTGTGTGTTCTTTGATTTATTTACTTTGATGACGCAATAACGTTTTAATAGCTCGGTTATGATGTTTTTGTACTGGAACTGTGTGCTGCTTGAATGCCTTAGCCAGTCATAATGACATAATGGGAATATTCAGGAAAGACCCAAATTCAAATGGTACATATAGAAAGGACGGTGACCGATTTGTACTTTTACTTATAGGGAATCTGACACTTCGGGCCTTTCTACAAATGCATGAAGCAGTATGTAAAGAGTCCATCGGTAGTACTACTTTGCATACTTATAAATGCTTTTTGTGACTAGACTCCAGTAGCAGGTGGCATTTTCCAAGGCTGTGTGAAAGTGTTTCGTCTGATTCCACGATGTCATGTAGGAGAAAAAAAAGGCAGGGACATAATTACAAGGAGGGCTATTTGATAGTGCTAGCAATTAAGGAAAATATGAAGAGTGAGACAAATATGATGTAACTAGAAGAGAGCAATGGAGAAAAAGAGTTATAATACAAAATCAACAGAAAGTAAAAATAGTGAAAAGTATACAAAGAATATAACATAATAAGAAAAAGAGACAGAGAGCAACATACCTCTTTGCTATGTTGTGTATTATATTCCGTTGTAGCTGCTATTGGAGTAATGTCCTACATTCAGGCATTGGAGCCCCATGTATCAAATTAAACTTGCCCATCTTTACCTTCAGCCACCCCTGATCACTGCCAAGTCTCCAAGCAGGTTGAATCCTCACATAAGTCTTCTGCCAATGTTCAAAGCCATACATTGCCTCTCAATGTCATATTTGTCTCAGGTTATACCATGTCATGTTACGGCTTTCTCTCTTAGCTCTGTTAAGCTAAATAAAGGTCCTCTGGAATGTCTATGCTCACCATGGCCCAACCCCTGAGAAATAAAGCACAGTTATAGAGTATTGCTAAATGGAATGTCTTAGCTGATACAATACCAGACTCCTAGGTCATATAGCTTGATGACCAGGCACTGAAAAGAGAGATTATTTTGTAAAACCCTAAATGGATTGGGCCCTATGTTTCTCTTAAAGGCCGCCAACATTGATGCAGAATGCCACGGTTACAAAACACCAAGGCTGCCTAGTCTTGTTTCCACCTCATGCCTCTTTTTTCCACTACCCCACACTTCCCAAATCGTTGTCTTATTCTTCTGGGTTCTTTTTCCTTCCCTACTTTCGGCCTTTGTTGCCGTTTTCCGTTATTTCTTTTTTTCCTTTCTTATGTTTTCTGCCATTCCCTTTCTTGTTCTGGGACAAAGTCAGATATTGAAAAATAAGTTGAACAAAATGCAGATGTGTATGTGTATTTTGCGGAACAGTCCAGGAGAATGACTTAAATGCAGTAACAAGTAACATTTCCAGTGCAATGAATGGTTGGTGATGCCAAATTGATGAATAATTAAATAGGTAAACTCAAGAAAATAGATGCAGCAGTACTATTGGATAACTTACTTTACCAATGGATAGAACAAATACATGAATACATTAATTGGCAAAAGTGTTTGTTCAATATTGTCTGTATAAAACCATTTAGACCTTTAATAGTTCTAAAATGTGTTGTGGTCCTAAATAACAAGTCTTTTCATTCATTAAGTAACTGCAGTATCTGTTTGTGGGGTGTGAAGGAGGCGTCGATTTTCGGTGACTGGCTATCAGTCATGGATAGGCACAGGGCTGCAAAACGTATGACCTAGATGTGTAGATGGTGCCCATACACATTTTATAAGATCTGGGAGAAAAGTGTAAGATACACAACTTGGACTAACATCAATAATTGTGAAGTGTTGTTAAGGGGATCACTTTGGTAGAATGTAAGACAATCTTGATTCAGATCCAGTGTGTAGGTCCCTCACAGCTCACAAGATGAGTACTACCACATTAGATATTGACATTTGATTCATGACCTAATCACAAGATGTAAATCTGTAACCTGATGCAATGTGTTGTAGTAGTGCAATGCCATCTGCACTGACCTGATTCCCACATGTGAAACATGATTTATTGTATTGAAGAGTTTGTTTGACAACAAAAAATAAAAAAATATCTTTTGAAACAAAGTGTTTTAGCTCATTGGTTATTTTGTGAGGTTTTCATAAAATATAATATTGAGTCAGATTGCTTTTTACAACTGATTTCACACAGATCTGACTGCATCAACAGCCAGTATAAAGTTGAGGACTTTACACCTTAAAGACTGAGGCAGCTTTGCACATATTGGCCTAGATTTTCCAAACTGTCACACAAACAGTGCAGCAGCCAAATTTGCTTCGCTATGTTGCTTGAGAGTAAGAGAACAGGAAAGCACCATATCTACTAATATATCGCACTATCTTGGTGTCTGCCTAGTGCTGGCACACAATTACCCTGCCAAGCGCCACACACACACCTTTGCAACATAGTGCAAAGTTGTCTGCTTGAGTCTAACATAGGTTTTGCTAATTACATTAGAAATCTGGCTTTCTCCCTTCTTTCAGAATTTTTCATTTTCTTTCAGAATTGTTCCCTTTCTTCTATATTTTCTATTTCAGTGGCTCCAAACCTGTGGTCCGGGGACCCCTGCGGGTCTGTGAAGCCTTTTCAGGGGGTCCGCAACTGCTTAGAAAATTAAATAATAAACAGAGTTATAAAGTGTATATAAATAAAGTGGCTAAATGCACAATTGAACATTTAAAAACATACTGTAAATGTCAAGAAATTTGAAATTGGAGGCTAAAAATTAAATTAGTATCCGCAGATTGATTCATGGGAACAGTGCATGTGCATCAAACAGAATAAAGTATCAACAATGTGTCGGTTTATTAGGAAGCTCCAACCTTCCTAATAAAATAAAACATTTTATTTTTTTACGTAGATTTGATTGCAAATTAAATAAAATGTGTTATAATTTGTGTATGAGTTTGAAGAATGCTTGTTTCTGAATTTTTTGTGTACTGTTTTGCGTTTCAAATCATCGACAATGTTTAGGCCGGGGTCCCCAGTTTCCAGTAATGACTCAGTGGGTGGTCCCCAGATTCCAATAATGATTCAGTGGGGGGCTCTGGGTTCCAGTAATGATAAAGTGGGGGTCCACAGAACTCAAAAGGTTGGGAACCACTGTTATATTTCATTCTGTTTATATTCTGGTGTTCTGTTTTCTATTTGCTGGTAGCACTGTTAGTAACATTTAGAGCTCTCCAGGATTTACATATAACCCTTTTATGATGAGCTTAGCACATTCTGCTCTCCAGTAACATTCGTACTGTGAACAGTAAGTAATGACACTAGTTATCGTTGACTTTTTTTCTAAATTGATCTTTCCTTTGTGACTGAATTATGATTGCTTGTTAAATTTTATTGTTTTCTGAATTTATGATTTTGTATACCTAAATAGTTTCTTTGTGTGCACTATCACTTTTTACTTTCTATCTTGACTGATTTGGAGAATGTTGTTCTTGTTTGAATTGGACGAATCAACTAACATATCTTAGTTTTATTATTTTAAAATAATCACTTTGTGGCCCTGATGAAGCAACATTACTTAGATGCTAAACACATTGGCCCTTTTTTTCTGAAATATAAGGATGTGATTTTGAGAAGAACTGTCTAACAGTAAAAATAGAAAAATATTTGATTTTTGATAAAAATTTATTTGCAATAAAGATTCAAGACTTACAGAAGTTTCCAGCGTGATATCTACTTGAATAGGAAAGCAACCTCAAAATCTGTCCATCTGCATAATTAAAAAAAAAAGATTGAGGCAGAGCGGTTAGCACAACGAAATTGCTTGAGGTGCAAGTTCTCTGAACTAAAGAGCATTCTCCTCCTCATATCTACTTTTTTGAGTTAGAACCGGGGCCCAGGACTGAGTATCAAATTTATATAGGTCGGCAGGTACTCCATCAGGACCAGGGGCTTTATTTTTAGGCACATAACCAATTGCTTCATGCACTTCCTCCAGCTGAAACTCAATCTTTGACCTGTCAGGGCTTTTTTGTTGTTACTACTTTTATCAAATGACCCATAAATCCTTTTATAATGTTTGACCCAGTTATCTGGGGATAAGTGACATGTGACTGTTCTTCTGTCATTAGAGGCAAAGCTAGGGCTATTCACTACTTCCCCGGAAAGGGAGCTATTTTTTAGTACACTGCCTCTGTGAGCTAATCAAGACATCTCTTTTAAGCTCGTTTTTACACTCCTGAAGAGCCAGTTTGTACTTCCTACAACATTGTGTTATCTCTATGTTGGATCTTGGGGTTTTATTTATGGCCTTGATCAAACCGCCTCGAGCCTTTCAGCAATCACTATTGAACCAGCTATTTTGGGTCTAATGCTTATTGGGGCTTGAATGAGTTAGCTATTGTGCAGTTTGAACGTGGGCCCTGTTAAATGCAGCCAGTATCTCTTCTGGTTGTAAAGTGGCCTCCCGACAAATGTCCAGATCCCTTCGGCATGTCCGTAACAAATTGGAAAGAAAAGTATGAAGTACTGTCATTTTACAGCTAAGTCTATGGTCTTGGTCAGTAAACTTCACTGACAAGTTCACCTGTACAGACTTTTGGGAACTTCTTGAACTTTGTCCCAAATCTAGGGACAGGTGCAGTGGATTATGATCATCGCTCTGATGACTCCATATGATCTCGAAAACCCTTACCAAATTTAATAGTTAGGTTGAGATAAAAATATAGTCTATGTTGCTAGTAAATACTCTGCCTGTGAAAGTTGGAATTGTACTAACCGGATCTGTCAAGCTTTCACCTACAGTGGTGAAGGCTACATTAAAATCGGTTAATATAGAGTTAAGTGTCTTCCAATGTATAGTGTGCTCCATGTGATGTAGTGTCATTTTGGCTATATGCTCGTCTCCTTCCCTGATATGACAAGGGCTGAAATATGGGTGTATGTTAAAGTCTTCTACGAGTATTAGAGGCAAGGACAAGATTTGGTTTTCTGTGTGGTGCTTCAAGAATGCCTTCAAGGCAAGCAGGTGTCAGCGGTTCTTTTGGAGGAATTAGAATTGTAAAAAATGTAGTATTGCAATGGTAGGTGCCTTGCGAAAGACTTGTTTAAAAAGACTTGTTGAACCACTAGGAGGTAATGTGAGCCTATGTCTACCTGAGCTTGTGTGCAAATTAAGTCTAATGAAACAAGGATGATGAGTCTCTTCTAATTAAATCTCTTTTTGTTCTGCAGGAGTCTATGTTTTCCCTGGCCTTGAAATGCCTTATCAGCCTATCCACTGTCATCCTTCTGGGTCTCATTGTCGCCTACCACGCCCGGGAGGTACAGGTATGTTCAATTTGGGGGTGGGGAAGGGTGTGAGTGGGGCACATCTCTTTGGTCATTAATTGTTATACAGAAAGGATCACATGAAAGCAATTCAAAAGTGAGGCAGGACAGGAGATCAGGAGTTGCCCGTATATAGACAGGGGTGTAGCTATCAATAGTGCAGCAGGTGCAGTGTCACATGAGCCCAAGGTTTCAGGGTCCACTGAATCCAATTATAGCTTGTTTTCATTACCCACCAGGACACATGCTAAGCCACAGTGTAGTGGTATTCATATTTTGAATTATATATGTATAGGGTGAACCTAGTTGGGGAGGCGGGGAACATAAATGAGAGAGCTGAATGGAACTTTACGGCACATTTCCAGTGAGATGGGGGGTGCTTGTTAAGTGGCCAAGTTGATATTGTTCTGTGAAGAGATGTGTCTTCAGATTCTTTCTGAATCTCAGGCTGGTAGGAGCAGTGTTAATGGCCCTGGCAATGTTTTTCCACATCTTGTGTGCTAGTCCGATAGTCTGTGCTTTTTCATCTTTTTCATTCTTCACTTCCTGCTTGGCCCTGTGTGGACTCCTTGAATGTCATTATCAGGGGCATAGCTGTTAACGGAGAAGCAGTGCTGTGGCACTGGGTTCACAGTTTGAGGGGCCCACTGCACTCCTACGGTACTTTTACCATGAGGCGTTGTTGGCCCAAAATAGTTCCCTGTGTAGGTATTTTGGGCTTTTGCTTCAGATGGTCTTGTAGGTGATGAAACTGGTGTTGAATAAATGTGGTGTGCGCACCGTGCTGGTATTTCAGACAATCATTTGGGAACTTTCCTGATGTTGCTCCTTTGGCGTGTGTTCCAACACCTTCCATGTCACGAACCCATTAAACAACAGAAATCTGTGAACATGTCCACTGGTGAACAAACAATTCAGTGGGGCACATCAACAATCAATGTCTAAACTATTATATTATCAAAATGAGATGACATGAGAGAATCTAGTATGATCAAACTAAATTGCTAATTGATAAATCTTCCTTTTCTGAAATAAACAATAACTAACCAAAGAGAAAAACCATGTACTCATATAAAACTAACCAAACAGAAATGTCCATGCAAATAGAGAATTTTAATACAAAAGAATATATCATATTATACACATAGACATATAAACATATATACACAACATGTAGAAAAAGAATGAAAAGCCATCAGCCTACACATAAACATATAAACATATATACACAAAATGTAGAAAAAGAATGAAAAGCCATCAGCCGACACGTGTTTCGTCCTGACTGGACTTCTTCAAGGCTGAGAGAATCACAACATATAACAATCAATTATAACAAATATATATATACAATATATACAAATATTAAAATAAATACACATCCAATATTTTATCCTTTCCCTTTCCAAAATACAAAAAACTGATAAATTATTTGGTCAATTAAGTACACAAGCTCTTAAAAGTGCATATTATTTATACTATTTCTCTTGGTTTGAAGCTAAACAAGAAACTTCAGAGAAAAGGAAGAAAACCACCACCACAACCTCAGTGGTGAAGTGTTTATTTGAAGTATCCAACAATATATTTCCCATGTCCCCAAGGATAGGTCTGTTGAAGCCACAGCGATAGTTAGCCATGCAACATGCAAGCCCAAGTGTAAATGAATTTCTTTTTCGTTGGCATTTGATCAATTTATGTCTACAATTTCTTTTCTTTCAAATGTAAACTACTTATAGCCCAGAATAACCCCTCATTGTGTAATGGTGAGGAAAGAGAGTCTAATAAATATATACCTTTATTTGCTTCTATGTCCGTATAATCATATACCATTTATCATCCTCTATGAAGAAGGAGGGGGAACGTGATAATTTAGTTACTCCCATTTCACTTGGCAAAATTTGGGGAATGCCAATAAAGTGTACTGTAGTGCAATTACTGACCTGTTTTAATCATAATCAGTCACTTCCTTGCTGTCTTCAAAATGAATCTAAATTACAGGAACCGTAAACCTCATGTATTGAGGAACCAACTGAAATATAAATAATTACAATAAATCCAATGTCCTCCCTAAAAGGAACTCAATTCCTATGTGATCATCTTTTATACCAATGTCTCCACACTATCCTGGTAATGGAGCCAGCATTCTAATAGTGCTCCGTTTTTCATTGAATTCGCAAATCTCATGTGTTAAGGAACCAATTGAAATACAAATAATTACAATAAATCCAATTTCCTCCCTAAAAGGACCTCAATTCCTATATAATCATTTTTTATACCAATGTCTCCACACTATCCTGGTAATGGAGCCAGCATTCTAATAATGCTCCATTTTTCATTGAATTACATAGAATACATTTCCCAAACTTCTACCATACACTTACCTATATGCCTCTCTCTCTGTTCTTAAATCTCGTCCCTGTTCTATTTCCCGATGTATCTCAGCGAGAGCATCGAGGGCCTCTGTACCTCGTCTCACTCTCCCCGACTTTTCCAAAGGAAGTGTACATCCCTCGCCGGCATTTTGCGCGCCACATTAGTACTCAAACCGAGTTCATTAGCACTAACAACGGACAGAAGCTTACCCATAGAACCACGGCGGCCATTTTGAAGTGGTTCCTATTGAGTGAAAACTAACACAAAGTCAGGACGAAATCTCGTCTATATCGTATGTAGACATTCTAAGACGACGATTTCAATACTTCAAATCCTTCGCCGTTATTTTAAACACCGCGTTAGCACTTCAACATAATTCATTAGCCGGAAAAGAAAGAAAAAGCACCTGCCTATGGAACCGCGGCGGCCATTTTGAAGTGGTTCATATTTTGTAAATATTACCCCCCAATAAAGACAAATTGTCACGTATTTGCCAACCAAAGAAATACATTTTCAACCACCCAATATCATGATGGTAAAGTAATTTCTACCCCCAGTATGTACACAAATGGCACCTCAGTGAACATATAGAGTGAAGTCGTAACCGGTCTTCCCAACATATAGAAAATTCAAATGAGAAGGGAAAGAACCCTCCCTATCTTTCAAGGACACGAAATAGAAAGGATATTGACAAAGTTAGTGACTCATATCATTTGTGTGTTGTTCTACATTCATAGTATGCCAAATGGATATATTCAGAGGAAATGGTACAACTCATCATCCAAATTCATGCCCATTTCAATCGTTCTTAATTTGATAATCCATTTTTCTTCATTTTTACGCAAGTCCAATGTTCTGTTGCCACCCCTAGCGTTCACCGGGATTTGATTTATACCCATATATTTTATTAATGGAACCTCAGTTACTGGATGTTTATCTTTAACATGCCGTACTAGCGGTGATGCTATGTCATAATTTCTTAGGGCTCTGATATGTTCTTGAATACGTTCCTTCAAGGGCCTTATTGTGCTGCCCACATATATCTGGCCACATATGCATTCCAATATGTATACCACAAATTTCGTATTGCAGTTAATAAAAGTGGAGATTTTATATTTGTCACTACCATTGTAGCTGAATTCAGTGGTTTTATGCAATGCCATACTGCACATATTACAATTACCACACCTATAGAAACCCGCAATTTTATTCGGAAGCCATGTTGTTTTACTTTCCATTAGAGGTGGTAAGAAACTTTTACAGACTTCATTTCTGATAGTTTTACCTCTTTTATGAATCATTTTAGGTTTCTTAGGAAGTAAAGCAGCAAGTGTTTCATCTGTCTGTAGAACATTCCAATGTTTACATAGAATGTGATATATATTGTTACTGTTTTGGCTATATGCCGTACAAAAACTCATTGCTCTGTATGGTGAACTGTCTCGCATCTTTGTCTTTTGACCCAGTAGGGTGGTTCTACATGTTTGATCAATCTTTTTCCTTGCTGTTTTGATGACACGCTTGGAATAGCCTCTCTGTGTGAATCTATCTTCCAATTTATTTAGTTCTATGTTGCATACATTGGGATCGCTGCAATTTCTTTTCAATCTGGTCATTTCCCCAAACGGGATGGCTGAAATTTGACTTTTAGGATGCGCACTTTCTGCATGTAATACCGAATTGCAGGCTGTTGGTTTGCGGTAAACTTTCGTATGAATCTTATTATCTGTGACGGATATCTCTAGATCTAAAAAACAGACTTTGTTCTTGCTGAATTCATACGTCATTTTAATATTGAAGATGTTACAATTAATGTATTCATAGAATTCCTTTAATAGTTGTTCCGATCCAGTCCAGATCATTAAAACATCATCAATATATCTTCCCCAGAAGAAAATGTTGTCGGTAAATACAGAGGGGCCCTTCTTCCAAACATGTATTGCTTCAAAGAAGCCCATATATATATTCGCATATGAAGGAGAGAACCGTGAACCCATAGCTACTCCTTGTGCTTGCTTGAACCACTGCCCCTCATGTAAAAATACATTGTTTTCCAATGTAAATTCAATCATACATAGTATCATATCAGTATGTTCCATGTATGATGCAGATCTCTCAGACAGAAAATGCCGTACTGCTTGTAAGCCCTTATCTTTAGGAATACATGTGTATAAGGAAGATACATCTAAGGTAACCAGCATCATCTCTGGAGTCCAGTTCACGTCCTCCAGCTTACAAAGAACATCCTTCGTGTCCTGTAGATATGAAGGAATGTTTTTCACAACAGGCTGCAGATAGCTATCAATGAACTCGGAAAGTCTCTCCGTAGGCGCTCCTATTCCCGATATTATGGGTCTGCCTGGTGGTGAAATGGCACTCTTATGTAGTTTAGGTAATACATATATACAAGGTGATGTAGGATAAGGATTGAAGATATATTTGAATTCAAAATCAGAAATTAACCCCTGATTGCACCATAAGAATAATAGTTTTTCCAATTCATCAACAATCTTTTTAATGGGATTACATTGCAATTTAATATATGCTCTACTAATTTGCGGATTCAATGAAAAACGGAGCACTATTAGAATGCTGGCTCCATTACCAGGATAGTGTGGAGACATTGGTATAAAAGATGATCACATAGGAATTGAGTTCCTTTTAGGGAGGACATTGGATTTATTGTAATTATTTATATTTCAGTTGGTTCCTCAATACATGAGGTTTACGGTTCCTGTAATTTAGATTCATTTTGAAGACAGCAAGGAAGTGACTGATTATGATTAAAACAGGTCAGTAATTGCACTACAGTACACTTTATTGGCATTCCCCAAATTTTGCCAAGTGAAATGGGAGTAACTAAATTATCACGTTCCCCCTCCTTCTTCATAGAGGATGATAAATGGTATATGATTATACGGACATAGAAGCAAATAAAGGTATATATTTATTAGACTCTCTTTCCTCACCATTACACAATGAGGGGTTATTCTGGGCTATAAGTAGTTTACATTTGAAAGAAAAGAAATTGTAGACATAAATTGATCAAATGCCAACGAAAAAGAAATTCATTTACACTTGGGCTTGCATGTTGCATGGCTAACTATCGCTGTGGCTTCAACAGACCTATCCTTGGGGACATGGGAAATATATTGTTGGATACTTCAAATAAACACTTCACCACTGAGGTTGTGGTGGTGGTTTTCTTCCTTTTCTCTGAAGTTTCTTGTTTAGCTTCAAACCAAGAGAAATAGTATAAATAATATGCACTTTTAAGAGCTTGTGTACTTAATTGACCAAATAATTTATCAGTTTTTTGTATTTTGGAAAGGGAAAGGATAAAATATTGGATGTGTATTTATTTTAATATTTGTATATATTGTATATATATATTTGTTATAATTGATTGTTATATGTTGTGATTCTCTCAGCCTTGAAGAAGTCCAGTCAGGACGAAACACGTGTCGGCTGATGGCTTTTCATTCTTTTTCTACATTTTGTGTATATATGTTTATGTGTAGGCTGATGGCTTTTCATTCTTTTTCTACATGTTGTGTATATATGTTTATATGTCTATGTGTATAATATGATATATTCTTTTGTATTAAAATTCTCTATTTGCATGGACATTTCTGTTTGGTTAGTTTTATATGAGTACATGGTTTTTCTCTTTGGTTAGTTATTGTTTATTTCAGAAAAGGAAGATTTATCAATTAGCAATTTAGTTTGATCATACTAGATTCTCTCATGTCATCTCATTTTGATAATATAATAGTTTAGACATTGATTGTTGATGTGCCCCACTGAATTGTTTGTTCATTATTAAAACGGGTCTACTATTGTAAACCCGGAAGTACATATCAAGGCAACGATGTGTGTCGGTGTATGAGCACTCAAAAGTTTTTTCCTATATGTTTAGAATGTGCATTTATTTCAAGTTATGAGTTGCCTTTTGTTGTTGATTGAACATGTCCACTGGTGTCCATGGCTGCAGCACTCAGATTGGTAAAAGATGATGGAGCTTTGACCTTTGGGTTCAGTAGCTAACGTCATCCACTGGTGTTCCATGTCCACAAGTTTCTTGGTGGGCCTGGTAATGGGTTGAAGTTCTCATTCACTTGTCCGGGGAGCAGTTTCTGTTGACCAATAAAACAAAATGCTGTTAGCACTGTCATCAGCCAGGGAGATTGCAGGATGCATCAGGAGAGACGTAAAGGAAAAAAGTAGAAGGTTGCCTTCTTCCAGTGCCACCTCCTAAGTTGGCATGAGGGCTTAGTGAGTTAAATGTTCCTCACTAGCATGTACATTGACCTGCAGGTTCCGAGTTCTAATGCCCGCAAGGCCAACCCAGGCTTCATTCCTTATAAGGTCTCTGGCCAATAGAAACATCTAATGAATTAATTACACAGCATAGAAACTGCAAAACTGTGGTTTGAGGGGCTATGTAGATAATGGGCTATCTCTAAAAAAGCAGTGTTAGGGATGGCGCAAGTACCATCCTTGCCAGGGATGGCCTGTGAGCACTTCTTTCAACCTCCTTCCTCTCAAGTGCACAATAAATTCACAGGCACTGCCTGGAAGTAGAACTCTCAAGTTTCCCAGTTCCATGCATGAGTAGTTCATCCAATCCTGGTTTTGCTTTGCGTTTATGGACTTGTAGTTGTGATTTTATAATGGCTTAAAGGGGCCACACAGGTCCTATGACTTTAGAGGTCCTGTGGTGAAAGAGGAAATAGCAAGGGCCCTCTAAATTATGTATGACCTGACATCATAGGAAGTGACATCCCAATCTTTTGACAACTTTAATAACACTGACTTTACAAGAACTAACCTCCCTGGACATCAGTGAGATGGATTAAAACATAAATTAAGAGCCTAACTAAAATAAAAACCTTTATGCTGTAGCTCTATTGACATGCACATTGATTGATTTAATCTAACTAGATAGAAAAGCTACACCCAGGCCCTTTTTCTCCTGACAGGCTAATAGGGTGAAGACAAGTTGGTAACATACAAGTTCAATTCCTAAAAAAGAGATTTGACTCATAGAGTTGAATAATAGTTTAGTGATTTGGCTTTTCTACAGTGCTACAGTGCTACAGTGCTCAATTGTGCCATTTCTAACTGCTATAAATAATGGATCACATTATTACTCTATTGATGGTATTCAGTTTGTCGACTTATGAATGATGGAAAGTTGAACCTGCCTTGCAGGTTTCGAGCTCATACCTGTCAGAACATGGTATTATGTTAGCAGGCTGCTTTCCATCTACTGAGCCATCCTGCTGCCAGTGAGAATGTGTCAGGCACAGCCTGACATTTGAATGGCTCTTCCATAGACCAAATGGACATTTTGTGAGGCATCAACTTAAAAAGAAACACTGCCACTCCACCCAAATCTTTTTTCTTAACCTACCTTTTTCATTCTCTTATAATATTTCTCAGCTACCCCGCCCTGCTGCTTTGTTCTTTTGTCACACCTTTCTCTCACCGATCTTCGTTTTACTGTCCTTTCTTGGTTTTTCTCCTCTACTTATTTCACCCACTCCTTTCCTTTGTCTTTTCTTTCTTCTTATCACCTTATCTCTCTAATTTTTCTCTTACTTCCCACCCCCTTCATGTCTCTATTCTTCCTGTGGCACAGCCAGACAGAGGTTGCTCGGCAGAGTCTTTAACTCTGCACGTGCCTGGAACCTCCCCCAAAAAACATATTCTGGATGAGTAAGCATGGACTCATCCATGTACGGACTTGGGAAACTTGAGTGCTTTTTGGAAGAATGTTAAACCATGGCTAAAGCTACAGATCTGGTTCATGGAGAATTATGAATGGACAATTTGCATGCCCAGGGCATCAAGCGGGCCGGGTCAGTTTGGGTCTCAGACCCACTAGTAGTTAAAAATAGACATTAAGAAGCATTTGCAATGCAATGGGTCTCGCGTTTGCTCGAGTTAGAGCAATTGTCGTTGTAAATTCCTAACTGGAATTTTCTTGCCACATAAATTGAAAATGAAAAGCTAAACAGTTGACATAAGCGAGCCGATTCAAAGCGCCACAGCCACCATGAGCCTAAGTGCAAAAGAGAGACACAAAAGGAAAAAGAAGTTAGCTCGCAGTCAAACGTATCAGCAAACGTGCAATAATGCATGTAACAGGGTCGCTGTCCAAGGCTGTAACAAAACCGCTCCAAGAAGGGCCAAACGTAAAGCATTTACCAACGAAAACAAAGGATTTTTGAAAGGCAGGCCCACGAACAAGTGAAAGTGATGGGTGTGCGGTGGGCGTGGTTAAAAGCCCACAATACTTACAACATAATAAAGCTCTTGCACACTTGACCTAAAAACGTGTCCTTTTCTGGCCCTATATTCATGTTAACGTCTTTAGTGGTAAAAACCCTGATTGACTTCTAAGCAATGAATGTAGTAAGCATTAAGGTAACCCATGTCAACAGTTTAGTTCCTGTTTACATTTCACATGTTTTATTTAATCTTGCACTCCTTAAGAGTGTTAGCTATTTATAGGATGTTGTGGTTCTGTATTTTTTTCATGTAGTGTATCACTCTGTATAGTGCATACTTTGAAATGAGTCACCTCCAGGTGCTTATAACACCACAATTGGGAACCCTAGAGTGGAGGTTGATGGCAGTGCGAGTTTCTCACAAGGCCTGTCATTGGGTCAGAAAGATATTATTCAGAAGACATGGTCCTTCAATCCCTGGCGTCTATGCAGAGAGCGAAGAGCAATGGTCACATATTCTGACTGAAATTGTGATTCTGCGCAAATGTGTTGAAGGACATACACAGTTGCAAGAGGAACAAGGGGAAAGTAAAAGAAAATGTGGTGTTTACAGGTTAAGTGAATGCTCTGTATGTTTGGGGTCGTAAAGTGATGCGAGGAAGTGCATTGAGAGAGTGAAAACGGTGCTGAAGAGGAAAGAGATGAAGTGTAAGATAGGCTGATGGACGAGATGAGGAGAGAAAAAGGATGCACATGTCATATTTCAGAGTCAACATAACGGGCGTGATTGCCACACAACAGCCACAATTCCTTCCACAGGCCTCAGTAATGTTTAATTCACAGTCTCACAAGTTCAGAACTGAAACATTTTCAGTATTATTTACAACAAAATCGTTGTTACTCATTTTAACAGCTAACAACCATTGACAAAGCCAATAGTCCTGGCTGGTTTTAGGCATATGTCAGTTGTGTCATATATGAGGAAGCAACAACAGAAAGCTTAGAGAGGAACCCACATACCAGTTGTGTGGCACACTATAGGAGTCACAATGGGAGTCGAAGAAATGTAGTTGATATGTTTTGGCCACGCCCTTAATTACACTAGCCAAAACCCCTTTCAGCGGCCTCCCTCACCCAAGTTTTTATCCCAGGTAGAGTCGTGAGCCTCTTCTCCCAGCCTCACAGCTAGCTTTTCCTCGAGACCCCAATAATTGAACAGTTGCCTGCCCTTCCTTTAAATTTCCCGCCTTCCAAGTGCTACTCGGGCCTCCCCTCGCCCCCACCATACCCCGCTACGCCTCCAGTAAATGCAACGCCTCCTCCAACAGAAAGATTCTCCGAGAAAGATTTATAATTTCAAAAAATACGATTTACCCTCGAGGTTTTTTTCCGCTGCTGTTACAAAGGGACTCCCTAGCAGAAATCAGCACGTGCCCCACCTTAAATGTCTTAAGAGCGTTTAACGAGCACTTACACACTTGGCTGTCATTACGAGGCATGGGGACTGTTAGATTTTACCTCAGAAATGTCGAGTCCGCCTAGGGCTACTGCATTACCGTCGAGAGAAAAATGTATTTTTGGCAAAGACTTGAAGCCCTGGAGTAAAAAGCATTAAGATAGTCGGTTGCTGACGGTGCCTGCCGTCTGGGATGCAGGGATGTGGTTGAAGTTCACTTGTCAGCGCGGCCTCGGGTCTATTTTGGTATTTTTTTTAGTTCTTTTTTTTAACTGTTCTAACTGTTGGAACTCCTTTTTTTATGTTAAAGCGAATTGTGCTCCAAGGGAGTCAACTGCCAGTTCGATGCCAAGGATGAGCAAACTGATGCCAAGGGAGGGAGGGGTGGGTGGAAGCGAAAAGGGCAAGCTGGAGAAAACATATTTTTCAAAGGTCACCAGACGAACCCGTGTTATTAAGATCACTATGTTCAGGCGGGGCTTTCCTTATTGACTGGTTTTCATGTGTGTTTCTCAAATATATACAGGTGAACTGAAGCAGGACTACGACTACCAAAATGCATTAGGTTGTAGGAGAAAGCAGTTAGAATGAGGGAAAATCAAGGAGAAGGCACTCATAAAACGGGGGAAAAGCAAGTAGAAAGCAGTGAAAACGAGAGAAAAGCAAGGAGAGGCACACAAAAAAGAAGGGGAAAAACAAGGAGAAAGCAGAGAGAACTGAGGAAAAAAGCAAGGAGAAGGCACACAAAAACAGGGGAAAAGCAAGGAGAAGACAGGAGCAAGATTGATGCAGCAGCACAAGGAGAGCTGGGCCTGGGACCTGCTCAAAGGGGTTGCACTGCTGCCTCCATTAAGTAGGTTCTAGGAGGAAGGAGGGATGCTGGGAGGCGTCGGTGGGTCTAGGCAGGAGTTGGGAAATAACAGGCGGCGGGCGGGAGGGCAATGAGGGAGAAAGGAAGGAGAAAGCAGTGAAAACAAAGGAAACGCAAGGAGAGGGCACACAAAAAATGAGGGGGGATAAGCAAGGGGAAAGCAGTGAGAACTGAGGTAAAAAGAATGAGAAGGCACCCCAAAAATGGGGTAAAAGCAAGGAGAAGACAGGAGCAAGAGTGATGAAGCAGCATGGGGAGAGCTGTGCCTGGGACTAAAACTCAGAACTTGAAAAGTTATGTCCCGGTGACATGAAGTAATCTAGTCACCCTATATATATGAATTTTTGACAGTCACACTTCAGAACATTTCTCAATAGTGATCAGGTCTTGAGTTTTAATTCTAACTCCATTTCTAGAATAAATTTGGAAAAGGGCTTTGGGAAAGGGCTCATCCACTGTTATTTTGTAAAATCATGTGAGTGTGCCAGAGGCATGCACTCGTGTAAAATGTGTGGTGTATATGGGAAACAGTAACACTATACAGAAGGATCCATAAAACCGAGGCACAGAGTTTTAGTGTCTATCATGTCATGTGTTACTTAGGGTTGCCACCTTCATCAGTTTTTACCGGGCTGGCCAGTACTTTTCTATGAAGGCCAGCACAAAGGTGTCAACCCTATGTGTTTAACACCTTCAGTCAGTTATGAATTATTAGAGCACAGCACTTTGCATTCTGGGATTTTTTTATCCCATCCGCAATGTAAAAAACAGTACCACTAATCCCAGAAGGCATCCTGCTGTTACATAAAAAGTCAGGCCTGGCTGAAGATGTGACATTAGGGCACGAGGCTGCTGGACGGAAAGTCAGTACACAAGGTGTTTCTGTTTTGTCCATGCTGCTGTGACAAAGATGTCACTAGAGCAGGGAAAGAAATTGGCTAAAAAATGTAGTACATTGCTACATAATAGCCGCATGTCATGTGTGACATCTTCAGCTGGTCCTGGTTTTTCAGACAATAGCCGTATTTGCAAGGTTCCTAAGGCAAACTATAAGTCACAGAACACAAAGGACTTCATTCCGAGTGGCCCATTCTATAGTAGGTAATTCCACATTCAATAAATACTGATGCCACTGGATGCTGTATTACCTCCACATTCTGAGTTCCTAACCTCTGAAAAGGGTTTATCTTGGTAAGAAGGCAAGTTTTCCAAGTTCCAGGAAACAAAGCTTAGAATATTATGGTGTTTCCACACATAAATGCTGAAAGATCAGTGAGACTGAGGGCCACGTTGTGGTTGCTTAAGAAACTGGGAGGAGGAGAGTGTAAGGTGCCACTAGGCAGCTATGCCAATTCAATGTTATATCAACATTTTGGGCTCTGTTTTACTTCAAATTAGTTTGAGCTGTGGAGTGTTTAGATGTCCGCCATTTAAATTTGGTACTGTCCAGAGTCAGACTGGGAGAGAAAATAGGCCCAGGCACCGCAATAAATCCTCAGAATCTTAAATTGGTCAAATATCATTAATTACAATCTCTGGAGTGAAGGCACATTACTTTTGACAGGTACTCTGGTATCTGCACTCTTTCGGATCTGAGTGGTACATTTATAGCCATTGATAGTGGCTATTCTTGGTGAAAGTATAAAATTACTGTAGGAAAGTGCCCGTTGTGTATGGTCAACCCCACTATTTCCCCCAATACTAATGGTTATGACTGTGTTAGTGCACTGGAGCCTGCTAATCAGGCCCCAGTGCCCGTGCTCTGTCCTAAAACTGATTTGTCTACTTGGTAATTGTCTAATTGGCAAAGACTTTACCCCTCGTAAGCCCCTAGTAAATGGTACCCAGGGGATAGGTGGTAAAGGGGTGCCCAGGGCTGCAGCACACTTTTGGGCCACATCAGATGACTCAAACAAACTACTGATGGTAGGTCTGGTATTACAGACTGCAGGAGCAGTGCAAACTTCTTGAGTTTGACACTGCCCTTACCACGAGTGGCACAGCCCAATGCACTGCCTTACAAATATGTCAGAGGCCCCTAAAGAAAGCCTCTGCAGCCCGGGGAGCACGGTGCATTATATTTAAGGTGCAGGCAAATAAGCATGAGCTTATATGTCTCTATAGTTTCCTTTCTGTTAAAGTACATTTTATGTGTAGCCAGCCCATAGGTTAACATTGGACTTGCACCCAGGCAGACCCGGGTTGCTAGCTCCATTATGGTACCGCCTAGATATGTTGAGTTTGGTGTCAAACAACGTGCTTTCTCTCCCCTGCCATGAGACTGGTGTCAGGGGTTGGACGGCATGTACCAAAGTCGCACCTTAGAAACTACCTACCTGTTTGCCTTAACTTCTTTTGTGCTCTGGCTGGTCGGTCCGCGCTTTCCCACACTTACTGTTGCCAGGGCAGGGTTCTGACTTCCTGCCAGGTAGTGTGTGTGAACACTCCCAAGAGTCAGAGACAAAGGCCACGGCAGAAAGGAGATCACACTTCCCGTCCCGCAGCCAGGCTGGTGAATGGGCACTTCAGCTTGGTGAGCTTCCAAGGTTTCACCGCCCCTGATTGCCGTCTGTATTGTTCCCCAGAGAGGGAAACAGCCCTCCCCCTGCCCACAGGCACATTTGTTCATGGACAGGCAGGAAATTTGATTTGCATGGTAGTGCACACCCCAGGCAGCCTGGCCTCACCTCTAGGGTGAGCAGCCTGGGCAGTGAACTAAATTTTGATTTCTGCCATTTTAGGAGAGGTAGGACAGAGGGTTCTGGGTACCAAAAGGTAACTCACCCGACCAGATGCGGTCACCTCAGGGGATGATTAGCTGCAGGCACTATCTGCCCATTGGCCACTAGCCTCCACATCCCTAAATCCAGGATTTAAGGGACACCGCTGACATCTGGACCTCAGATCTCAACAGCTAACTTCGAAGAAGGACCAAAAGGAGCCCTGTGCTGCTGACAACTGGACTTTGCCCACTGCAACAAAGCAAAAGAGGGATACTCTGTCCTGAGGCGACAAACTCCATGAACAACCCTCGCCCTTTGCGCAAACTCAGCACTCCTGACCAGAGGGACCCATGTGGATGCCAGAAGCACCCTCAGTCTCCTTGGACTAGAGTCACTAGTCCCCTGCAAACTGCAGATAAAAACACTTGCAGGATCTGAAGATTTGGACCTGTGAGATTGCCCAAATTCAGGGGTCCAGTGTCTTTTGGGAGTTGTAGTCTCACCTGCCCCAAAGTTTCAGGTCTCTATGTTACTCTCCCGGACTCTGTGACTTTCCCAAAGCCTTTTGTCACCGTTGCTGCTGCCAAGGTGCGTTGGTTGCCTGTCCGGTAATTATCACCCACACTTGATGCTGCAACTGCAGAGCAAACTGGACAGCCTACATCTGACATCAACAACTCAGCCCCTAGTGAGTTTTTGCATCTTCTTTTCTGCAACATCATGTAAGCGGCAAAATCAGCACCAGCGCAAGTCCCACTCAGCACCACCATCAGCCAGGACAAATCTGCACCTGGACACCATGGATAAGGTAAAACTGAACTGACTGTCGTGGCCTGGTCTTAGGACCTGCACAACCTTAATTCTGCAAAGGTTCCACCTAACTTGATCTCTAAGTGGTTGTGCGTCACTAGTTTTCTCCATTGACTTCAATGTAACGTTTCAATACCATTTTTGCTGTGATTTAATTTTGCTTCTAAAATCTACAACTCTGGTTGTACTGATGCTATTCCATTCATTTTAATGTCTAAATTAAGATACAAATACGCTTTATTTTTATAAATTGGTGTTGGATTTGTTTTGAGTTGTGTCAATTACTTATCGTCCATGTTGGTGCTCTGAAATCTTAATACATGTTCCTCTAATAAAGCCTGACTGCTCTTTGCCACACCACCAAGGCTGAGCTAAGGATTTATTATTGTGAATCCAAGGACCATCTTTGGGGTATAGGGAGAGTAATACATGGTGAGGACTAACCACCACACCACATAATACTCCACCTTCCTACAATTACATTTCCGTAGTGACAGCACTTTTAGCATTTTTACTTCAAAGGGTAAATCAGGACCTTTCTCTTTCTCTCACAGTACTTGGCTCTA
This sequence comes from Pleurodeles waltl, assembly GCF_031143425.1. NCBI lineage: Eukaryota > Metazoa > Chordata > Amphibia > Caudata > Salamandridae > Pleurodeles > Pleurodeles waltl. The sequence continues at coordinate 644,878,279 of NC_090451.1, read as the reverse complement.
TTTAAGAAGCACTAGTGCAGTTTCATACATGTAAAGCAACCTTTGGAGAAGTGCTGTCCTGTGTTGTTAAAGTATAGCAGCCCGGCTGAAACATGGCTGTTCTCTGCATTCACCATAGCTGCCCTGCTAAGAAGTGCTGTCCTGTGTCATTAAAGCATTGCAGCCCGAATGAAACATGACTGTTCTCTGTCATTCGCCATAGCTGCCCTGCTAGGAAGTGCTGTTCTGTGTCATTAAAGTATAGCAGGCTGTCAGTTCGCTGTCAGTCACCATAGCTGCCCTACAGAAACTATGGGTCCTGTACAAATAAAGTATAGGAGCCCAGCTGAAAAATAACACTTCTCTGCATCACCATAGCTGCCTTGCTCATGAGTGCTGCCCCGTGTCATTAAAGTATAGCAGCCCGGCTGAGAAGTGTGGTTATTTATCATTCACCATAGCAGCCCTGCTCAAAAGTACTATCTTGTGCATAAAATTTAGCAGGTCAACTGAAATGTGACTGTGCTCTGTCATTCACCATAGCAGCCCTGCTCAGAAGTCTTGTCCTATGTCATTAAAGTAGAATAGCCCAGCTGAAAAGTCACTAAATCATAGCTGTCCTAAGGAAAAGTGATGTTATTCAATCAGAAATGTGTAGCACTGTTAATGAGCCACGCTGATCCTGTTTAATTAAAGTATAACAGCTCAAATGAAAAATGATGGTCCTGTGTCATTAAAATATAACAGCCCTGCAAAGAAGTCCTGTGTCATCAAAGTAGAGCAATACTGGTGAAAAGCAATGTTCTCTGTCATTAAATCATATCAGTGCTACAGAGAAGTGCTGTCCTTGAATCATACAAGTGTAGTTGCCCGGCTGAGAAGTGCTGGTCCTGTGTCATTAAAGCATAGCAGCCCAGCGGAGAAGTGCTGGCCCTATGTCATTAAAGTACATCAACCCAGGTGAGAAGCACTGTTCCTGTCTGGTTAAAGCGTGGAAGCCCAAAAACAAAGTACTGGTCCTGTGTCAAAAAATGTATGGAAGCCCAGGTGAGAAGTGCTGGTCCTGTGTCATTAAAGTATAGCAGCCCAGCTGAGCAGTGCTGGCCCTATGTCATTAAAGTACATCAACCAAGGTGAGAAGCACTGTTCCTGTCTGGTTAAAGCGTGGAAGCCCAAAAACAAAGTACTGGTCCTGTGTCAAAAAATGTATGGAAGCCCAGGTGAGAAGTGCTGGTCCTGTGTCATTAAAGTATAGCAGCCCAGCTGAGCAGTGCTGGCCCCGTGTCGTTAACATTTAGCAGCACAACTGAGAAGTGCTGGTCCTGTGTCATGAAAGTATAGCAGCACAGCTGAGAAGTGCTGGTCCTGACTCATTAAAGTATAGCAGCCCAGCTGAGAAGTGCTGGTCCTGTGTCATTAAAGTATAGCAGACCGAGTGTGAAGTGCTGGTCGTTTGTCATTAAAGCAGAGCAGCCCGGCTAAGAAATGCTGGTCATATTTCATTAAAGTATAGCATCCCAGCTGAGAAGTGCTGGACTTGTGTCATTAAAGTTTTATAGCCCGGCTGAGAAGCACTAGTCAGCTGCCATTAAAGTGTAGCAGCCTGAGTGAGAAATGCTGGTCCTGTGCCATTCAAAGTGTAGCATCCTGAGTGAGAAGTGCTGGCCCCACATCATTAAAATAGATCAGCCCTGGTGAGAAGCACTGGTCCTGTGTGGTCAGGTGTGGAAGCCCAGTTACGAAGTGCTGCTCCTTTGTCATTAAAGTATGGAAGCCCAGCTGAGAAGTGCAGGCTCTGTGTCATTAAAATAGAGCAGCTCCTGTGAAACGTGATGTTCTCCGTCATTAAAGCATAGCAGCCCTATGGAAAAGTGCTGTCCTTGAATTATAGAAGTGTATCAGCATAAATGAGAAGCACTGGTCTTGTGTCATCAAAGAAGTCCTGCGAGAAGTGCAGGTCCTATGTCATTCAAGTATAGCAGCCCTGCAAGAAGTGCAGATCCTATGTCATTCAAGTGTAGCAGCCTTGCGAAAAGTGAGAATCCTATGTCATTCAAGTATAGCAGCCCTGCAAGAAGTGCAGATCCTATGTCATTCAAGTGTAGCAGCCCTGCGAGAAGTGGAGATTCTATATCATTCAAGTATAGCAGCCCTTTGAGCAATGCAGATCCTGTATCATTCAACTATAGCAGCCCTGCAAGAAGTGCAGATCTTATGTCATTGAAGAACAGCAGCTCCGCGAGAAGTGAAGATCCTATGTCATTCAAGTATAGCAGCCCTGCGAAAAGTGAGAATCCCATGTCATTCGAGTATAGCAGCCCTGCCAGAAGTGAAGATCCTATGTCATTCAAGTGCAGCAGCCCTGCGAGAAGTGCAGATTCCATGTCATTCAAGTATAGCAGCCCTGCGAAAAGTGAGAATCCCATGTCATTCGAGTATAGCAGCCCTGCAAGAAGTGAAAATCCTATGTCATTCAAGTATAGCAGCCCTGCGAGAAGTGAAGATCCTATGTCATTCAAGTGCAGCAGCCCTGCGAGAAGTGAAGAACCAATGTCATTCAAGTATAGCAGCCCTGCGAAAAGTGAGAATCCTATGTCATTCAAGTGCAGCAGCCCTGCGAGAAGTGAAGAACCAATGTCATTCAAGTATAGCAGCCCTGCGAAAAGTGAGAATCCTATGTCATTCAAGTATAGCAGCCCTGCGAGAAGTGAAGATCCTATGTCATTCAAGTGCAGCAGCCCTGCGAGAAGTGAAGAACCAATGTCATTCAAGTATAGCAGCCCTGCGAAAAGTGAGAATCCTATGTCATTCAAGTATAGCAGCCCTGCGAGAAGTGAAGAACCAATGTCATTCAAGTATAGAAGCACTTTGATAAGTGCTTTTCCTACGACAATAAAATATGGCATTACTGCTAGTGCGTGTGTTTGATTGCTGTATAAGTGTTGAAGCAACACTAGATGTTTTTGTACTGTGTAATTAGTGCATGGAAGCCTGCTAGAGAAGTGCTGGTCTTGTCATTTTTCTCTCACCATAAAATAAGGAATTGAAGTTGATGACCTTGAGCTGGATTGCAATATGTCCGATGATATGGAATATTGTAAAATATTTTAAACTTCAACGGAAAGAAGATTAGGATACATGGTGCACGAGCGCTAGGCACCCGGCTGTTGACTCGTGATTACCCTAAACATTCTATATGCATCCTTTTCTCAAGTTCACCTTTAGGAACACACTGACTGCAACTTGTTTTCAAGAGGATGTGATTGTGCTGCCAGCGGGTGCCCTGCCAGCCAAATGTAATGCAGCGGCCTGAGGAATTATGGAAAAGCTGGAGGCACCTACCATTGCATCCTGTTAATATGTCACAGTGATTAATCAGACAAGTGATGTGTTTGGAGTTTTATGCTAGAAGAGACGTTTCTCAATTTCATCTAATTATAGTTGATTTATGTGAGAGGCAGTGGAGAGAGAAAAAGTGACAGTAACCAAGCCCAGGCCCAGCGTTATCCATAAAAGAGGCATTATTTGCACACGTCTGCCAATAAATAGGCTCTCCCTGACGGTGTCCCATCATATTAAAGTCCCTGCAGATGGGTTAATGATTGACAGCAGCCCTGAGCTTGATTGAAAGTGTTGTTAGCGAATGACAGCGCTGCTTTTCACTGACCGCAGTGTTTCTATTGGGTGACATTTATTGCCGTTCATTGAGAGCTCTTCCGTTGGAGTGAGATCAATTGGTGAATCGCTACCGGTGCGCTCGTGCGACAACACAGGTTTTTTACCTATGTTTTGTGGAAACGAAATTCTGCGAACTGAAGTTCTTTTGCTACCGCGTTCCTAGAAACACAATAATATTTGCCTGGGCCTAGTCCTTGTTATGGGTCTCGTAGTGCTGTCAACCCGTGGTAACGTTTTCTATCTCTTAATCTTGTAAATGTTTAATTGCGACCTTTGTGCTTACCTTGTGAAGGAACTTGTTGCCTCAGTCTGGTTCTCATGTTCCCCAGGTTCCCCTGTCTGCCCTCCTCAGCTTGTCCTTACCACCATGGACCTCTTCAGGGGCATCTGGTTGCATATCTGGTCTTGCCACTTTAGTGTAACCCGCGCCAATGTTTATTTATCTATCTTGCAGTTTTATATAGCGCGAGCACGACCCAAAAAGCTATCATAGCGCCTTACTGTAGGACGGGTTACACTGCTTAACAAGGAGGCTACAAAAGAACAGTTACACAGCTTACAATAAATAGAACTCATTTCCGCGCAAAGCAACTATCAGCGGCAATGTATATTTCTTTATATTGAGCTATGTCGGTAGCCTCGCACCCAACATGGCCTTCAGGTCGTGATATCTTTTGTGAGGTCTAACAGAAGAACAGCGGCGCCTTGCATTAACTTTTGCTGTTCTTCACCTTCTTGGGGCTCCTGCCCGGGGTGCACCATGTAAGTACCCTTTTCACCTTCATTGTCACGTTTTGGTGTGCACACTGGTTGTTCGTACTCCAGACACCACAAGGTGTCCCCACATTATTTTGGTCGTGATGAGACCTCACGCTAGGTAGGCGGTCGAAACGTCGTTGACACATACAATGAACCAGCTATTCGGTCCCTTTGAGTCACAGGGGCTGGTTTCATTAGCTAATAATTTTTCAGTGTGGTCATTTTGTTTTTTGAAAACACGTTTTTGTATTTTGCGTAATGTTTGTATAGTTGTTGTGTCTTATATTGCTTTCCTTTCTGTTCCTTTGTTCACGTGGGGCACTGAGCATATCATGTTTTGTGCTTATGAAAATACAGTGATTTTCAAACACAATGATTGCTTGGCCTTTCCCTAAATATTGACATCCTTGAACAGTATTTACTGTATTATTTTATTCTGCCACTGTGCTAGTCTATATCTATATATATATGTATAAATCGTAAATCCATATACATCTCCAATGAGAATTGCTGTCCTGTTAGAGTTTAATGCTCGGGTTCTTGATGAGTAGGGTTGCCCTTGTTTTTTTGTTATTTATCTTTCGCGTGGTGTCATGCCCTGGCAGTGCAAAATGGAGACAGCGGTCTGGTTCTCAATGTTTCTCAGTTGAAAAAGATGTCTGTCTACTGCATGAATCATTTCATGTTATGTGCTTTCTTGCCATTGGACCTAGTGGAAGATAGTGTTGATCGTATGTCAGTGTCATCTGGTTCCTTGATGGCACTGTGTAACCAACCATGTTTCCAGATTTTCTGTAGATTTGTCCACAAGGGATTCTTACCTCCTTGTGTTCCTGCGTGTGCTATGGGTATGGTGGTTGGAGGCGAGCTTGAAAGCAGTGTTGAGAGAAGGGTGCTTGGACCAGTCCAAAGATCCTAGTATCAAGTAGGGAGATCATAGCAGTCCCTACAGTTTTTTGTGGACTGTTCCCATCGGCATACTATGTCCTAGGATTTGCCCGTCACAGCTACCCAGTGTCCTGTAGCTTTGATTCAGTTGCCCTAGCTCTCACTTGTGATTGTGTCCTCTCTGAGTTTGTGTTTCACTTGCTGGTCGCGGTTTATTTTCTTCTTCAGATGAAAGCACTGACCCACCATGTGTGACTGTTCCTCCCTTAATCCTCTTTATCTGTCTCTGTCCCGGTGACCCTGTTCTCTGTTTACATTCTTGGATAGAAGAGATATTGTTGACTTCAGATAGTAGTGATAATTTTGAGCATGTGGTCAGTCTGTCGGTGGGCCTGTTGGTCGAGGCCACCTCCTCTTACTTTCTGGTGGAAGCCTATCTGCCATATTTTTTTTTAATTATTTTATTGGAATTTTCAAGGGTAGAAGAAATATAACATGAGCATAAGTTACGATAGATGAGTACAATTTCACAGTACACCACATATTGGCATAACCATTTATAAAATTATTCATTTCCAGCGTGTGAAGACATAACAACGGATATATGATCTCAATGGGGCTTCATACTGCATCTTGTCTATAGGGATAGAGAAAAGTATCTTCCGACAGCCACTCGGGTGTTCGGCCCATATGTTGGCTCTCCCTTTTAAAGACTGCATAAGTCCTGGGCAGCAGTCCCGAGCCCAGAGCTGTCTGTCGCTTCCCCGTCCACCCCATTTTGATTCCCCTCTGTGCAGAGAATTTCAGTCTGCTGATGTAGGTATGCTAGGAATGGTTCCCAAATGTCTTTGGCGCAGGAGCGGGCTGGCATGAGTTTCCAGTAGTTAGCTAGTTGTTCTTAGCAATATGTCACATCTTCCAATCATGCCTTTTTGGTGGGAGCTGGCTTCCTGCCCCAATGCATGGCCATTCTGCATTTAGATAAAAGGAGAAGCATGATAATTAGCTTGTCGTTCTTGAGCCACGTACCAAAGCAGACCAATCAAGGGGCCATGTGGAAGCGTCTCATCGGTGATTTCTTGTATAATGGTATTTATTGTTGCCGAGTAGTGTGCCGCAGGGGCACTGCCAGGCCAGATGCAGAAAATGGCATGTGGCATGTTGCAGCGAAGGCACCTATTGACCGGGGAAAGTCTCGCCCTGAAGAGTTGTGCAGGGGTGTGATAGAGACAATGGAGGAATTTGAAGTGTATGAGTCGCAGTCTGTAATTTGGGGATAGCATTGTCAATTGATTACAGCAGTACGTCCACACTGCCTCCGTCAAAGGGGAATCTAAGTCTGCACTCCATGTGTCCCATTAATTTGGGATTGTAATTGGGGCGCGGGTGTGCGTTTGCTTATAGAGTCCGGTTATCAGTTTGTGAGGGGAGATGGACATGTACATGTGCTCAACTACCTGCCATACTTAAAGATCCCACTAAGTCAGTGGCCCTGACGCAGAGGTAGTTTTCTCCTGTGTGTTTTATCTGTTGCCAGTTTTCCTTGCCCAAGTCCGCAATGCCTTATGTGGTGGGCTTTGACGTGGAAAAAACACGTCAGAAGGACCACCTTAAGGAGGGCTGATGTCCCACTGGTGGTGGGTTTGCTGCCTTTGATTGACCCAGTAGAGGTTCCTCAAAGGGTCAAGAGTCAATAACATGGTTAAGTGCCCCAGTTTGTGAGTCGGTTCCTGTCTGTCTCTACCTTATTGGGTGGCCTTTATTTAGCACACTTCATGCAACGTGTAATAGAGAGGGCTGTATTGCTTGTGTGTGCACCATTGATTGACATGGCAGCAGTGATTGACAGTGGTTCAATTGCTAGATAGTAAGACCATGGATTTTGTTTTTTTGATTCACAATACAGAAATTGACAAACTTTGGTGTCAACTATTTGAGAACTTCCATTAGACAACCTTCCACAGCACTCTAAAACGGCTAATATATTTCTACACAACTAAAAACAAGAGGCAGCTATGAGGCTAACCATCTGGTTCTCAATTTTCCTGAGGCTCTGTCTCTATTTCTAGGTCAGGCTGCAGCAGAGCAAACCTTTTGCAAAGTTTCTTCATTGCGTTGAAACTGAACTCTGAAAAAATCAGCTTCAGCATCAAACTGTGTATAGGATACTTACTACATCACATTTGTGAGGCTCTCTGCTGCAGAACACATTTTTTTCTGAATCTTTGGACCAGATCTTTTAAAATGCACTAATGCTGTGCTGTTTTTCAGGAATCCTGAAATATTTACCAGGGTATCATTGCCACAATATTGTCCGACACGAAAATAGTTTACAAGAAAAAGTCACACTAAAGTTAATAATAGAACATATACACCCAAGGAGGGGATTTTTTAAAATATTTATGGCAAACATTAATTTAATAGCATATTTCTGTCAATGTTATTCTGACAATCACAAAATATTGGTTAAGCACAGACCAGTTGGTGCAAATGTCATTTTTGAACAGACCAAAATTGACCAGAACAGTGTGTTGTAGGTGAACACACCCCTTACGTTTAATCCGGATGCATGCCAACGTCTTATGGTGCTTGGAGACCATGGAATGCCACACCAAGAGTTGATACTAGGCTGTATTACATTATAGCCTTAGGTTTTCAAAAATATGTTTTAGGTTACCCTCTTGGGTGAGTTGTGTGCTGTGTAAAAACACATAACATACCAGGTATGAGGTTGTGCCTCCCCTGTGTAACTATCGTCTATGGAATCTTCACTGAACCTTCTCACCATAAGTTGAGAACACTCATTAAAAGTAAACCTACTTATGCTATATTATTGTTGGACACTCGGAGATGATAAAAGAACCCTGAATCAGCTCATCTTTGTCTCCTATGAAGGTCCATTCATTCATTCGAAATGGCTCTGAGGTAGATTATGGCTGCTCAGTTTCCTACTACTGGGGTATTGCAGATCCTGCTTTGGCTCAGTGTTCATGCGTACTACTGTCTCTAACACAGAAAGATGCCTGGTGTTATTAGTCACGTCCACTGAGGTAGCTTCATCCCTGCTCAGAACACTCCTGATAGCTGAGGAAGAGTCCCTTCTCCAAAGGAAAAATATTCCCAGTGAATAGGACGGGGTATGGATTTTCCTTGCTTAAGAGCAGTTAAGCTAGTCTACATGAATGCATGTGGCAAGGTAACTGCAAAATGGCGATTGGGGTGTGATATGTGATTGAAGTGTTTTTTATGGAACTGCAGAGGTCAGCCTGGAAGGTGCTGCAAGCCTCACCTGACCAACTGAGAGAGGAGGGTGGACCAAAGTTTCCTGGAGTAATGTTTGGGGGCTGGGACTTATTTTTCATTATCAAACTTAGACTTAAAGCAAGATACTTACTATTTTTAAGTTATGATCCTTTTTCAAAGCAAATCCTGGAAGAGATTCGGTGGTGACTGATATGATCCTCTTCAAATCCTTATTGTGATCAACCCCGGACTGTGATTCAGGGATGACCCAAGATCAAAGGTCTCAATACTAGGTAGTTCAGTCCTTGAACTGAAGAAAGCTGTTACCCGTCTGTCTAGCTCTTGATCTAAAGAGGGGAGAGATCATAGTTTGAAAGAACTATCTGGTCACAAGGAACCCGCAAAAGTAAACACATTTCAGAGGTCTAGCAGAAGTGGCTGCTCAGGCAGGGTCCTGCACATAGGTGTATCTTCCAACACTGTTTGCTGTTCACATAAGGAGAATGGACAAGAGAGGGACAGAAACATGCAACAGGCGAGGAATTTCCATATGATGCCCACTGTGGTGGTGGGTCTCAGCTGGAGCTGCGGGGTTGACTCAGGCCAAAAGGCAGACAACAACAAAAAGTCAAATTTTGGGCAAGATATGCGTAATAGCATTAGAACATATAGAAGCCCATCCTGAAAACGTGAGTAGGCTACACCAGGACACACTCAGGAGAAACCATGACAACCTGTTGAAACCCTTATCATGCACCCACCCACCCTTCATTGTTCACTCATATTATTGTCAAAGGCATATATATATATCCTTATATATATATATATATATATATATATATATATATATATATATATAGCCTAAGATGGACCCAAAGGTATTGGAGTGCTTTACACAAGCAACAGTTCAGTTACACAAGATCAGATTAATTTTTTAGGCATGGGGAGATTAGGTAATTTGCCAAGAATTACAGAATGTTGAGACGATGTGTGACCTGAACCTGGTTATGTTATGTTGTGTGTATTTGTAAGTGCACTATCACCTGTAAGAGTGTGCTGGCCCGTTCAAACATCTGCAGTCCTGGTCATACTGCCACATCTCCTTCCCAAATATCGATCATAACTGAATTCAGCCACAGCTGGCATGTAGGCAGAGTGGGTGGGGGGGGGGGGGAATGTGGTGTTGGTGTGTGCATGCATGCAAGGTTAGTGGTGGGTGTAAATAAAAAATAAAAATAAAACACCTTGCTTGCTGCATGACATCCGACGTCCTCCTCTCTCCGGTCTCCAGAAAATTCCCTTAAGCAATCCTGGTGCTTCTAGAGAAGCGCCAGGATTGGAGGGAGCGGCCTCTGTCAGCGCTCTCAAGAGCCCTGGAAACCTGTGCTTTCCCTAACCCAGTTGTCTGAAGAGAGCTAGATTAGAGAAGTTTAAAATGCGCTGGTCTGGCTGGCTGTCACAAGACAGCTGGCCAAAAAGACATGTGCACTTCAAACTATGCACAGCTGACTGCTGCTACTCAGAGGCAGTGGCCCCACCTCGTCCTAACACTCGGTTCAGGATGGGAGGATCGAGAATAAGATGCTAATAAATTAACTTTATTACCATGTTATTTTTCATCCCTGGAGGGTATCTTAGGCAGAGGGGTGATGCCCCTCCAGCCTAATGGAGGAGAAGCTCCTGGCTGAATGTAATAATAATTTGCTTTTTATCACACAGCTCTGTAAATTGCAGCAGTCACCATTACCCAGTAGAGGTGCTCAACTTTGCCAGCCTACTGGGTCTTGAACTCTTGACCCAGTTCAAGTCCTCAACGTTTACCTCATTAAACTATGCATCTGGCAGTCCTGCAGACAGCTGCGAAAACAGTACTGCTTGAGAAAGCCTGTGTCTATAAATAATACTCATTTATTAAATATCCAATCACACGCTTACCTGGTGGTATTTAAACACACTCCGTGGAAAGGTAACATATTGGCATACTAAGGTAAAAAAATCGGTAGTCTCCTGAATAAATTGGTTGTCACCAGCCAAAATACTTTAAAATATTGAGAGGCCTGACCTATACACAGACACAGATACCCAGAAACAGGAAAAGGGTTATTCAATGGGTTAACGCACTATAGTACACACCCCTAAATCTACAGGAAAAGTCTGCACCAGAATAGTTAAAAGGCTTGCCAGCAAGTAGGTAGTCATGTATGGTCCAACAAGGAAATTAATCTCTGCGGTGGAAAGGGGAAGCATTTTGCTTGCTCTTCAACAATGCATAATCTCACTCAGATGGTGTGGCTCCTTTGGCATTCTGGGGGTTTCTGGTTCAGTCCCCTTCATGTAAACAAATCGCAAGCTTGGTTATTCAAAGGGGAAAACAAAAAGTCACTAAATACTGGAAATGTGCTCTGAACCTTTGCTTATGCCCTTTTCCACAGAGTTACTCCCTGTTTAGAGAGATGTTTTCCTGTCCTTGCACAAGTTAATCACTGTGTTGATTCTTCTATTCACAGACTGAGATAATGTGCTCTTCGCCTTACTTTGTGATTGCTTAAAGGCGGCAGTGGTTGCCCTTCTTTACCCTTGACCACATTCTGTTTTATGCCTTTCCTTTCTTTCCACTTATCCTCAGAGAATTGGCCCAGATCTGGGACAATGTCCCTCTGTTGATTTAGTCATTTCCCTGCTGAAGGTCCAATTCCTATTTTTGAGATAATTTGCTATCATTTCTCCTTTGTTACTGTCACCCATGCTCTCTCCGATTCTTCATCTCCCAGCTGGAAGTTGAAAGGCTGGGGTTTTAGCGTCATTGATTTTTCTCTGTGGTTTGTAGTGGCAGGTCAGTGGAGAGAGATAGACACACTTTTTCTGAGTCTTTTTGCAATTCTTTTAGGAAAGTTTTCAGATAGGTCTAGCTATTTTTGCTATTCGGCCACAGTGAGCCAATGTCCCTTTCAGAAAACAGTGGTGTGGTGTGAAGTGAGGAATATACTGCACACCTTCAAAAGGTTTGATGTCTAAGCTAGACTTATTCGTCATTGTTGGATCTCTACCTTGGCTTTTCTGCCACAACTGAATCCCCCAGAGCCTTGCTCTGAAACTTAACTCGTCTTACTTTAAATTCACTTTTTCTGGTGAAATTCGGATTCTTGATGTTTTGAACTCCATATTTTAGGGTATATCCTCTAAGGCTGTTCCGAAATCAGGGTTGGACCTATGTCCCAAAAACTTCAAATTACTAGGACTTGGGGACTAGGAGATGATGCTTCTCTCTTTCTTTTCCAGTCTGCTGTTGACTGAGGACTGCCTACTTCACACTATGGATGTTCAAGAGGTTGGTGGTAGTGTACACAAAGAGAAGTGATAGAGGTGCTCAGTCTTCTTGTTCCTCTCAGTTCTGCTGGATGGAGTTTGAAATCCTGCATGAACCTTTGAGTTTGTGATTTGAGCATTTTATGACTTGGCGAAAGTGGAGCGGCCACTAGACATTCAAGGGTGGTCTGGCAAGGACATGGCTGCTGTGAAGGCAGAGGTCCAAGGCACTTCTTTAGAAGATATTCTTCGGACAGTGCTTGGTCTGGTCCATCCATCTTTGTCGCCGGCATCCTCAAGGATTTTCAGGCCAAGGAGTTCGGTACCAGGGTTCTGTTCACTACATTGCTTGACCCAACATTACATTTGCATGTGAAGCCGCCATCTGGTGTTTTGTTTTCTTTGCTACAGGGTTTGTGCCTCTGTGCTTGGTCAGATTCTGATAATGTAATAAGGAATTGAGCAAGAAAGGTTGATGAGGAGCTAATGTCTTGAATACTTACTGGTAATTTCATTACTCTGATTCATCCTTCCTCAGGGCTAGGCCACCCTGTTAGTGTCAACTTGTGATTTTGTTAGTTGTAGACGCTGCTTTGGCGACACACCAGGTTAAATGGGTTCGGGGCCTTTTAAAAGCTCCATCCTTAATGCGAGGGGCTAAAAAAGGGAAAGCTTTTCAGTTTTATTTTCTGAGCAGTGGGATACCTGTTTGGTGGGTGCACCACGTAATTTAATGGGTCAAATAAGGATGGTAATAATGAGATTATTGGTCAATAGCAAAAGTATTACTAGGGCCACTGGAATTATGCACTTGTGCGCAGCAGCATTTTTTGCATAATTATGGGTTTGCAGCATTTGCCACATAAAATCCATCATCTGCTACATAATCTGCATTTTAACAAAAAATTGTTTCTAGCTCAAACGGTTCAAAAGTTTATAAAAACACAGCAAGATGAGCTACTGCACTGTGAAGGCCCTTTGCAAAGGTTGACTGGTCACCTTTCTGTTGCTGTTTGCTATATTTAGGTGTTAAACTGTTACTAATGAAGTGCAACCTATACCCACACATTGTTAACAAGTGTAAACATTGCAAAATAGTGAAGTAATATTACCATACAATGTGCTGCATAATTTACTTTTTCTTTCTGCATTATTTAGTCAACCCTGCTGCATAATTTGGCCCTTTCCTGCAGCATAATTCCAGTGGCCCCGAGTAGTATTTAGACAGTTAATGTTGATGAATGTTCCTGTTGCATCCCAGAGTTTAACCAAATAATCAGCCTTCTGCACTTGAAATTAACCAAAGACTCCTTTTGAAAATATGTTGACGTTATAATTATGAAACAGTGTCACCATCTAATACCAGGCATTAGTTCTACTGAAAGAAATGTTAGGACTTTAAGTGGACCGGGTCCCTCCCAGTCTCAGACTTGTTTGTAATTAATGAAAAACTGCTTTTGAGAGGAGCCCCTAACTTTATATGCGAAATAGCTAATTGATTTCTGAACAATGACTGTAAAAACATATTAAGGTAATCCATGTCAGGGATGCTGTTCCTGCTTACATTTCACATAATTATCTGACTCTCGTATGCCTTTGGAGTATTTGCTTCTTCATTGATGCTTTGTTTCTGTAGTTTTTTCATACAACACTTTACTCTTGTATAGTGCTGTGAAGAGACCCCCTCACGTGCCCCCGCCTTACTTGATAGTCTAGCCGAGATCTCCTGTCTCCCTTCCACAGCGTCCCACAGTCGGGAACATCTGAAAGGAAGAAGGACAAAACATTGGAAACCAGGAAGCAAACCAGTGCGAGGTCACCAACAGTAACAAAGGACTTGACCTTCCAGGAGACGCAGGGCGGAGTCGAGCACCTGGAGAGAGGAACGAGTCAGCCGCACAACAGGCCCCGCCCCCTGAACTGCTGCAGGGGAAGCCGCATTTGGAGAGGAACGTGGAATGGAAACTTCACAGAAACAAGGAGGAGCCCGGCAAGGACCGACAAGAAGGAAAGTCCCCCGCACTACTACCAGGATGAGGAAGTCAAGACGGACGATGAGGAGGTGACGGTAACCTGGTGTGATGACTGGCGGACGCCGCCAGTTGAAGCCACAGAGCCCGCCACAACTCTGGAGAGTTGTGGCTAGCGTGGTGAGTGGGGGAGCTGCAATAGATCTGCATACAGGGGTGGGGGTAGAAATGAAAGGGGCAGTGTGAGACCTGAAATAAAGGAGATTTACATTAACAGGGCATTCTAAATTTTTACTGAGTGTCACCACACCTTTATTTCTTCATTATTAATTTTTTGTTTTTCATGTCGTGTCATGTCACTGCATGCATGGAGACCCTTCATCTTGATGTTATACCCCTATCTCTGATCCCTGGGCACCATTTTCCACTCTTTATCACCACCCACAGAAGAAAGGAACCTGACCCCACAGGGAACCAGTGGTGATATGGTGACGGTGATGCTACCTTTATAAGAAATATAATTATTACCGCATCGTATGTGCTCTTTTTTTGTTCGAAGGGACTGGCGGCGACATTGAACGGGGAACCTTGAAAGGAAGAAGAGGGAGACAGTTATCACGTCGGTCACGTTTTAAAAGGAGCATAACTGAGACATTAGATTTATACCAGTGTGGACCAGACTTACCTGTGCAAACCTTGTCACATTTCTGTTGTTGTAGCCAAATAAATGCCAAGATTCCGAAATCAGCCAAGCCTTCGAAGCCATATTTCCACCCATCACTCTTACAAGTGCTTACTGTGAACTGAGCCACCTCAAGATATCTGTTTGAGCTCAGGTTGTGCTTAGTGTTTATAACAGGCCACGATGGGCACTCTGGAGTTGAGGCTGAAGGAGATGCGAGTTTCTCAAAGTGCCTGTCAGTGGGTCATAACGTGTGGGCTCTACAAGTGCATTCAACACATGGCCTATATGCAGAGTTACAGAGCAATGGTTATGTGTGCTTCCAATTGTAATTGTGTTTGTGTGAACATGTGTGTGAAGGAGGTGTACAGCTGTTGAAATATTGGCAAGGCGGAAGTAAAAGAAAATGCAGTGCTTACCGATGAGTGGGTGTGTTGTGTGTTTTCAGGACGGCAAAGTGAAGGTGATGTAAAGACCTACATGCAGAAGAGAGTAAAAAAGGGGTGCGGAAGAGGAAAGAGATGAGGTGTGAAATGTGCAGACGGGGGGTTTCAGAAAGATATCTGTCTAGCTGAGAGGCTCGATAAGGACCAGAGCGAATGAGGTACTCTTAAGACCACAACCTCTTGCATAAGCTTTCATAACTTTTAATTGTCTCATCATTTCATACTTGAAACATTTTCCATTCTAATTATACACAGCAAAATTATTGCTGTTATTCAGTTGTCTGACCTAGCTAACAGGCATTGGCAAAGACAAAAGGTGTGGCATTTTTAGGTGCATGTCCATTATTCTGTGATGTGTCTGGATGCCATGATAGAAAACTCACATAGAAGCACCAAAATACTGGTCAGGGTGCATGCTATGAGAAGCGCTTGATTTTAGTTTACATGTTCATGCCCTGCCCAATATTACATAGGCCAGGCCTCTTCAAAAGGATTCCTAGCCACGCTTCTTAGGACACGCCCACTTTTAAGATTCTTCTCTTCCACTTTTTTTCACACCGACCTAATGCACTGGCAGTTTTGTATTTGCTATATCATTAGAGCTATGACACATGGGTGTGGCTACCATTGGTGCAGCAGGTGCAGTGTACTGGGGCCAAAAGCCTTGAGGGGACTGCTGAACCCTGATAATTATTGTGTTTTGCTACCCCAGAAGCAGTCATGGGGACCATTTTCCTTACTTGCACCATGGCCCATGACATCCTAGATGCACTGCTGCTATGATAGTGACAAATTCCAAAGGTCTCCAGGTGCTTTTAATGAATCACAATTGGTTTGTACTTGTGGGCTGCTGTCTTAGCAGAAATACATTGGCTAATAGTGTTTTGAGGGGCAGGATTTCCAGTGTGCTATTCCTGCAGGAATCATAATGGTTGCCTTGTAGCTCAGTCTCTTTCACATTAACTCCTTCTTTGCCCAGTTTTTTCAGGATGGATTTTGTTCACATTTACAGTACATATGCCAACAGTGATTACACCCCTAAATTGGTATCCCGTGAAATATCCTTTGAAAAATCTGCTTTCACCCTTGTTCTGTTACTTCCATTTCCCCAAGTCATCCTGAACACGTTCATTGCATGATCTACTCTCATCGTCATTTCTAAAGCGATTTATCCACATATCATTTCAAAGCACTGAGGGGACAGGAGAGGATGGAGAAGAGGACCCACAAAGACAGAAATGTGGAGGTGAATAAAAGGGGGGGGGGGGGGAAGGGGAGCCCTGAGGATGGAATGTCTTCTGCAAACCACCAAAAACTAAGGTGCGAAGCAACAGTGCTTTGTAGGCAGCCAGCATTAGGGCTCTACCCAGTAGGGGTGGTGGTGGAGTGCACTAGAGCAGTAGTTACCAACCTTTAGACTTTTTTGGCCCCGCTTTATCATTACTGGAACCCGGGGACCCCCACTGAATCATTATTGGAATCAGGAGACCCCCCCCCCCCCCCAATGAGTCATTACTGAAAGCTGGGGCCCTAATTTGTTAATATTATTTAATTTTCTAAGCAGTTGTGGACCTGTTTTGCTTTCCTTCTCTTATCTTATGACCGAGCTTACAAAACTTCTCAGGAATGCACTTCTTAGTTTAAAGAAGACATTTATTATTATTATTACTTCACCACGAGGTTCCTGAAAGACGAAATTAGTAGGTTGGAGACACACGTTTAAAAGTAGTCGCAGCAATGAAAGCAAATCAAAGTACTTCTCAGTTGCAATGTACACAGCAAATACATGTGATTATATTATAGCATAACTTCAAAGCAAAGCATAAAAGTCAAAATTGCATCACCGTAGGGCCTATCACTCCGCTTCATCTTTCTGAGGTCTGCAAGTTGATGACTCTGGTTCAACTGTGAGAAAGAGATTTTCTACCCAAACGGGAGACAGGCAACTGATTTCCGTTCCTGTCTGAAGTCAAGATTTTTCCCCCCTCGCTGTTGCCCAGGGCCATCGTTAAAAGCAAACTCAGTGTGAGAACCGAATAAACTTGGAGAGTGGCCAATTCTCCAAACTTCACTCGTTCCCAGACTGGATTGAGAGGTAAACACAAAATCTACGCTCTCTTATCAGCTAGGGTTTGGTGTGAAAAACACAGCTTGGTCTATCGTGGAAAAACACAGCTAGGAAAAACACAGCTCATCTGCAATGTCTCAACTGCAATGTCTAACTCCACGTTAAAGCCAATAGGCAGCTAACCTAAATACCAAATGTAATGTCTAACTCCACGTTAAAGCCAATAGGCAGCTAACCTAAATACCAAATGTAATGTCTAATGCCTTGTTAAAGCCAATAGGCAGCTAAACTGAATACAACATGTAATGTGCTACTGGTGAACATTGAGCAACTAATATGTGCAGTGGTGGAACACAAAGTCATTGGTCAAACACAATTAATAGCATCACAGGACCCCCTGAGGAGGCTTCGTGGATCCCTAGGGGTCCCCAAACCTTTCAGTAGAGGGACATCGGGTGAGTGGATAGAGCCAGGGGGTGGGGGGCAAAGAATAGGCGTGAGGGACTGAGGCGGTGATGGGGAGAGGAATCGGCCTGCATGTTAGAATTCATGTTACTCTTCCTGAGAGATACCTCGGCCGCCCGGAGGCAGCATCCTTAAGGTAGGAGCCCGCCTCCTCCCCTCTCACCGCAATAATTCAATCGGCAATCCTGCTCTACCCTAGTAGTACAGAGCGCCAGCAGCCTATGAGGGAGCTACCAACGAGTGGCCTCTGGGACTACTCCGACTCTTGGTAGGATAAAGACATGCCCCGTCTCAAGGGTCTAGCATTCAGTAGTGCAGCAGGTGCAGTGACACAGGGCCCCAGGGGTCTCTGCTGGAATTATAGATGCCTTTTGCTACCAGATAAGGAGCAGGGGCTGTTTTCTTTGCTTGTAAGAGGGCCCCATTGTCTTCTTGATAGGCCAGTGCACCAGTTGCTGACAGCTTTGTCCTAACACATACCTAGATTAGTTTGGCCTGGTCTGCGCTTTTTGTGGTCTGGCCCTTGCCTTAGGTTGCCTCTTTGGCTCATGTCTGAGGCCAGTGTGCAAGGTCTGGAGGACAGCAAACCAGGGTGAATGTATCCGTGATCCAGCGCATGCAGTGGCACCAAGGTCCTTGAGTTTCGGGGGTCATTTTAACTCAATTAGGGCTGTCTTTGCTACCAAAAATGAGGGTGGGGCCATGTTCCTAACTTGCATGACCTCCAGTTTCTCCATTTCCCTATAAGCCAAGTTGTGTCTGACCCTGCCCCCGCACTCCTGGCCGTTTCTGGTGCCTAACCCATGGGAATAAAGAAACAGTACACCAAGTGTGCGTCCTATCCCCCGTGTATATGAAGGGGCCTTCCCCACATGCGTAAAGGCCTAACCTATCCGTACATTAAAAACTAGACACCTTGTATAAAGATCCTATCAAAACATTTATAGAGATCATAGCTACCCCAGGTATATATAGCCAATCATCCCCTGTCCATAATGGGCTTATCAATCCTTTATAGAATGGGCTTGTGTAGCCCAACTAGGCAGGGCCTATATAGCACATGAATAAAGATCTGTTTAATCAGTTCATAAGGGCTTGTCCAACCTGCATATGAAGGGCTCACCCAGCTTTAGTTTTAAAGGCCTCATCATCCTTTTATGAAGGCCTTTGCCAATGCGTGAATGAAGAACCAGCCCACCATGTGTATAAACTGCCTGTCCACTGTGCATATAGAGGGCATGCATGAAGGGATCACCACCCACGTATACATCCCATTTAGAACGGATTTAGCCTTTAACTTTACATTACCTGTTCTCTTGTACATATAGAGGTTAGCACCTCATGAATAAAGAGGCAGTGAACCACAAGTAGAAAGGGATTATCCACCCAGTATAGAATGATTAATAAACCCCATATCGAAATGAGTCCGCCTGAGTTTAAAGACACTGTTCATTGCAAGTGTGTCAAGGTGCTTTAAAAGGTATCAACTCTAAAATTGGTATTGTATGGTATGTTATGTTGCGTAATTAAATCACGTGTGCTTTGGAGTGCAGAGGACAGGCTTTACTACGTCGCCCTCACGGAGTACTCGTCCTCCACATTTAGAGGCGTCCTGCGGACGTGTCTTAACATTGGCCGCCAGTTCCCGTCAATGTGTTAAAAATTTGGGGGATGTCTGGAGGTTTATTTTTTCAAAAACAAAATCCGAAAGATGGATTTTGTTCTTGAAAAAACAAAAAACGAATACATCCTCACCAGCAGAGCGGACTCTCACGGTGTGGGAGTCACTTAAGCGGCTTTTCTGTCCCCAATCACCAGGTTTTCCACGGCGGTAAGGGTGACTGAAAACGGGTGTTTGAAAAAGGGTTACTGGGCCTAGGTTGTGGGGGGGGAGGGGCAGAAGTTCTGGCGGGTCAGAACTCCAGCAGCCATCGTGCCTTCAGGGGAATATGTCCGTGATGGAGCCAGAGTATACTCTGTCGCTGACATACTTATGGGCCACCTGCCGGTAAATCAGTTATTTTACCTAGAATAGAGGAACAGCAACACAGAGCGGGGCATTCTCTGCATAAATCCATGTGCTTTTTCCTATACCTGTGAAATTAACTGGCTCAAGTCTGCATTCGTTTACCACCTGCTTGGAACAGGTGGTAAATGGATGCAGAGAATTACCTTGGCCGGTGGTGGCATTGGCGAGGGGTGAGGGTGTAGGGAGGCAGGAGAAAGGGGGGTGGGCGCAGGTGGGATCATGTGCATGTGTTTTGTGCAGGAGTAGAATGGGTGTGTGGGATCATGTGCATGTGTGTTGTGCAGGAGTACAATGGGTGTGGAGTACATCCTGTCTGGGATCAGTATATCCAGCCATGTGATTAGCAGGTCTAGTATCTTCAGATCCGGACCTGAAAAAGTATGCTACTCGTAATGGCTCCAAGCGGTACCTCTGGCGCACTACTGGTTTAATGAACGTGTCAGGAGAATCATATGTTACAAGAGCGCCATTTGCCTGCAGAGCACGTATTATTGAAACTGTCGAAAAAAGCTTTTTTCCAGAGCTAAATGCTGACTAATATCCCCAGACTGTGAAATCACTCACTCACATGTTATTGCTTCTATTTGTCTCGTAGTTATTTGATGACAATGAGCTGCCATTCATTCAACCCTTTCATCTCATTCGATTCTAAGAGGTCACAATATGGTGACCTGTAAGGGTCAGTGTGAGGTGAGCCTAAGAGGTCAGTCTATGGCACCCTGTTCATTTTAAGGGGGCGCATAATGTGACATGTAAGGGTCAGTGTGAGGTGAGCCTAAGAGGTCAATCTATGGTACCCTGTTCATTTTAGTGGGGGCGCAGGATCTGGGCCTCTGTTGGGCTGTGATCGTATTCTAATGACCACAGTTCAGCAGGAAACCAGAATTCCAAATAACTGCTGGCTCTATGCCAAAAAAGGGTTTTGCGTGCTAAGTTTAGGTTACTCAATCAAATACTCTTGTGTACCACAGCAAAACCTTTTTAATTCGCATCCGTTGGTTTTGCAAGCCTTAAAGGATTTAGTCACTCAAATATTTTCATGTGAGTTGTTCTACTCACTGAGTCATAGGGTTGAATGCCCTTTGGCCGATTTCTATCAATCCCAGGGCGCTTCTCACCCCGGAGCTCTTTGCTCTGCTGCTATCCAGCTGTCAGAGCTACTGCTCGGGTTGGATCCATAGCGGCCATCTTTCAGTCCCTAGGCATCTATCACCCAGTTCTCTTGTACATATAGAGGTTAGCACCTCATGAATAAAGAGGCAGTGAACCACAAGTAGAAAGGGATTATCCACCCAGTATAGAATGATTAATAAACCCCATATCGAAATGAGTCCGCCTGAGTTTAAAGACACTGTTCATTGCAAGTGTGTCAAGGTGCTTTAAAAGGTATCAACTCTAAAATTGGTATTGTATGGTATGTTATGTTGCGTAATTAAATCACGTGTGCTTTGGAGTGCAGAGGACAGGCTTTACTACGTCGCCCTCACGGAGTACTCGTCCTCCACATTTAGAGGCGTCCTGCGGACGTGTCTTAACATTGGCCGCCAGTTCCCGTCAATGTGTTAAAAATTTGGGGGATGTCTGGAGGTTTATTTTTTCAAAAACAAAATCCGAAAGATGGATTTTGTTCTTGAAAAAACAAAAAACTAATACATCCGCACCAGCAGAGCGGACTCTCACGGTGTGGGAGTCACTTAAGCGGCTTTTCTGTCCCCAATCATCAGGTTTTCCACGGCGGTAAGGGTGACTGAAAACGGGTGTTTGAAAAAGGGTTACTGGGCCTATGTTGTGGGGGGGGAGGGGCAGAAGTTCTGGGGGGTCAGAACTCCAGCAGCCATCGTGCCTTCAGGGGAATATGTCCGTGATGGAGCCAGAGTATACTCTGTCGCTGACATACTTATGGGCCACCTGCCGGTAAATCAGTTATTTTACCTAGAATAGAGGAACAGCAACACAGAGCGGGGCATTCTCTGCATAAATCCATGTGCTTTTTCCTATACCTGTGAAATTAACTGGCTCAAGTCTGCATTCGTTTACCACCTGCTTGGAACAGGTGGTAAATGGATGCAGAGAATTACCTTGGCCGGTGGTGGCATTGGCGAGGGGTGAGGGTGTAGGGAGGCAGGAGAAAGGGGGGTGGGCGCAGGTGGGATCATGTGCATGTGTGTTGTGCAGGAGTAGAATGGGTGTGTGGGATCATGTGCATGTGTGTTGTGCAGGAGTACAATGGGTGTGGAGTACATCCTGTCTGGGATCAGTATATCCAGCCATGTGATTAGCAGGTCTAGTATCTTCAGATCCGGACCTGAAAAAGTATGCTACTCGTAATGGCTCCAAGCGGTACCTCTGGCGCACTACTGGTTTAATGAACGTGTCAGGAGAATCATATGTTACAAGAGCGCCATTTGCCTGCAGAGCACGTATTATTGAAACTGTCGAAAAAAGCTTTTTTCCAGAGCTAAATGCTGACTAATATCCCCAGACTGTGAAATCACTCACTCACATGTTATTGCTTCTATTTGTCTCGTAGTTATTTGATGACAATGAGCTGCCATTCATTCAACCCTTTCATCTCATTCGATTCTAAGAGGTCACAATATGGTGACCTGTAAGGGTCAGTGTGAGGTGAGCCTAAGAGGTCAGTCTATGGCACCCTGTTCATTTTAAGGGGGCCATAATGTGACATGTAAGGGTCAGTGTGAGGTGAGCCTAAGAGGTCAATCTATGGCACCCTGTTCATTTTAGTGGGGGCGCAGGATCTGGGCCTCTGTTGGGCTGTGATCGTATTCTAATGACCACAGTTCAGCAGGAAACCAGAATTCCAAATAACTGCTGGCTCTATGCCAAAAAAGGGTTTTGCGTGCTAAGTTTAGGTTACTCAATCAAATACTCTTGTGTACCACAGCAAAACCTTTTTAATTCGCATCCGTTGGTTTTGCAAGCCTTAAAGGATTTAGTCACTCAAATATTTTCATGTGAGTTGTTCTACTCACTGAGTCATAGGGTTGAATGCCCTTTGGCCGATTTCTATCAATCCCAGGGCGCTTCTCACCCCGGAGCTCTTTGCTCTGCTGCTATCCAGCTGTCAGAGCTACTGCTCGGGTTGGATCCATAGCGGCCATCTTTCAGTCCCTAGGCATCTATCACCCAGTTCTCTTTGCTCTCGTGATATCTGTTTGTCAGTCTTATACTGGTTGGCCCAGTTGTCAGGTCTGGTGCTCGAGTTGTATTCCTAGCAGCCGTTTATCAAGACCTGGTTGTTCACAGATTTGCACGTTGCTCTGTTGGGGTTCGGTCTGCTGTTGTGCCTCTGTTCCACTGCTACCAGGCAGTATTTTGTTATGGATCGCCTCACAAATTGAATTAAATGAGACAGAGACATGGGATTGTAGTAAATATTACAGATGTTATGTGAACAAGCAATCCTCAGAGTGCAAATACTCAGAAAATCTAAACATTAGCATGTAGCAGGAGTCTCTGCCTGGATGCTACAATGAACCCTTACATACAGCCAGGTCCCTCTGGTCCGAAAAGTGATCATTATCTGCTTGTAATTGAGGTAGAGGTCCTTTCAGGTTTTGCATCATTGACTTAGATGCCCAAGAGGAGATGGTAGTTGCCATGGCTGCAACAAGCGTCCTAGCAACCATATGATCCCCTAGGTACCTGCAATCAACAGTTGGTGTCTGGTTTAATTGGTTTTCTCCGTGCTGCCAACAAAAGGTAAGCTAATGCAGGTAAAGTTAGAATACTCTATGCTAAGTTTCTCCACTATCCTTGGTGCCGACAAAAAGAGTGCTCTGATGGGTAAAATTAGAATCCTAGCTGGAAGGTTTGTGAAGCCAGTGTTTTACAACTTTATTCATTTCTTTTAAAAACACAGATGATCTGTGTATTGTCAAGGTATACTAAAGTGGAGTTAAGACCTGTAAATCTACATGTCTGCATATATCTCCCTGCCATTATGTTGGTAGGTAGTCGGTGTTCTGCACGCAATTTTATTGGAGGTCAATAAACCATTAATATTTTACATTGCAGACTTTAAGGCATCATTGCCTGTTCCACAAGGGTGTGTTCGTGCAAGCAATAAAACATGCATAATGGTGTAAATAGTGGGAAATCTATGTTCCCCCATGAGAAAGTTAAAAGGTACTATCAGGAAACAGCAGTTATTAGTGAGTGGATCTATAATGATGGACTAAAGAGCCATTGGTATGCCACAGACAAGATACATCCTGTGGCTCACTATAAGGCAGAAATCGTTCTACAAATCATTTTGTTTTCTCTAAGAGGTACCCGAAGGCTTTGCCCAGACCTTGTTTAAGCTGCACCTCAAAAATTAGGATAAAAAAGGATGAAAACGATCTACAGTTGCTTGCGTTCCTGCTCAGAGAAGACGCAGCCTAGAAGTTTAGGGGGAACTGTCCCTTTAGGAACACACCAAGGCTGATTTGCAAATGGTTTGTCACAGTTTATTGTGAAAGAGTGAGCAATGAACAATTGAATAGAAAGTGGCCAGAGCTGTGATCATTAGCTGAGATTAAATCAAGCATCCCACTCATCTATTTTTTGTTTTAACCCAGATATATGACATAACCTAAAAAAACATCAGACGACTTACCATGGATTTTCACATTTTTTTTTAGTTATTGTACTGTTTCAGCCAGTGTACTGTTAGCACCATCCTGTGGAACTCAAGGTCTCAGTGATCTTCTGCTTCACAAAGATGACCATTGTTATTCGATAACAGCTTCTCCCTCAATTGAATTATCACCCTGAACTATTTCCTCCAGATTTCCCATAACTACAGTTGCATTTAGGAAATATGTTAGGAGGTTTATGTTATTAATAGGTCAATCTTTACCTGCTGTATTACAGATGAAGGCAAGTGTCCCCAAAAACTTTTTCAGATATAAACTCTCATCAATGTTATACCACTCACTGTTATCCAATTGCGACACCAACTGCTCAAGTTGTGAAACTTAGCATTTGTTTTATTGCTAATTGCTTCTATTTGTCTCACAAGAAATCTTACATGTAATCCAATTCCCCTAAGAAGTTAAAGTTGGCCCTTATTTAAAGTCCTTATTTAAAGGACAGGACTAGGACATACAGGAATCCTCTAGGAAGGGCTGGGGCAAAGATGTTTGACACTGTTGGGGATTTTGTTGCATTTTTCCTTGAAAAGAGGCCATGTTTGCTGCAACCTGGTGCTTCCGGATTGTAGCACCAAAGACTGTTGTCTAGTTTTGACTTCACCCAGAACCTGCCCTGCTTCCACAATGCTGTGATGGTGTCAGCCCACTTCTTCCCTACGGGCGGACAGCAGAATCCTTCCACCATCCAGGCTCCGCAGGAGGTCCAGTGAAGGTACTTCAACAGCTTAGTCTGAACTGAGAGTGCTGTGTGGCACTGGTGGTCATAGATTGGTAGTCATTTGTGGTGAAGTGTGAAGAGTCTTTCTCTCCTTGGGGTTATTGTCCACGTTCATCCACTGCAGAAATCAATACGCCCTTAGTGACCGCGACTTCACATATGTTCTAAATATGCCCAAGTGATTTTTAAGCTCTTCATTGACTCTGCAGTTAAGTGCGAACTGTGGAGTCATTTAGACATGAGTTATGTCAGCTGAACTAAAAATTGTTTTCTCTTTTGTTCTCCCTCTGGATGTGTCCTCTAATGTGCAGTCAGTAATTTCTCACTTCCTTTAATTTCTACTAGCCTAGCTCTAGGGCAGGACTCGATTTTCAGGGTATTCAAGCATACTATAACTATCCCATTCCTTCATTCATTCACTCAGTCAGGCACAAAAACCTTTCTGCCGATCACGGCCATGAAAGTACAGATGATGAAAACATTTATAAATATAACAGCAGTACAAACTTCAAAACACTTCAGTAACATGGAAATACAATTCAGTTAGATTCGTAGAAGTCACTACAAGCTAACAGTTGGGAAATTAAAATAAGTTAAAAACGGAATCAGATCCTAAAATACTGATAAGACAAAGGTGGTGAGGTTACAATGAACCAAATTTGTTTCTTACCCCCAATGAAAGGCGAACAGAATTTCCCAGTCAGTCAAATTTTCTGATTCTTCAGCCTTAGCAATCGCTCAAAAGCCTCCCTATGGGAGTTTGTATTAAAGGAGCGAAAAAGTGGGCACAGAAATCGCTTCCTGGTATATGCATACAAGGGTGCAAAATACAATAAAGTGCGAGGTGCTTTGAGTGAAAGTTATTGCACGGGCATCTACGCAGTGGTTCTCCAAATACAGTGTTCTGAGGAAAGGCAATAATCGAGTGTAATAGGCTTAAACGTAGTCTTATTTAGTAAAACCTGAGGTTCCCACTCAGAAACCAGGAAAGATAAGGCTCACACCCATGTGTCAAATTGATTGGATCGTAATCATGGTTTACAGACAAATTATCAAACACCACCTGGTGGGCTCTGCCTTGCCTGTACCAAAAAGTCTCTTTTACTCTAGAGATAGCCCTGGAGTCAATACTTTCCCTATTTTCGGTGTAATCCTACAGGCCCAGCTCTCGAAGTTCTTTCTTTATATATCTAATCCACGGTATAATGAGGGCATTGTCCAAGGAAAGACAATTTTCCAATAGATCCTTTGAGAGTTGGGCATCAGGATTCCCTCAGAACCTCAACCACAAAAGTAATAGTGCAAGCTTTATCTTGTTCCCTACAGGTGATAAGCCCAGCTCTGAAAGACATATAAAAGCAGGGCATGATTGGGGAACAGCCAGCAGTCTACTCATAAACTTATTTTCTACCTGCTGAATTGGCCCGGGACCTTTTATAGCCCCAGACCCCTGCACCATAGGTCGCCACAGAGATACATTTACTCCAATAAGTTCCTGTCAGTTCTTTGATTAGTTTGTGGCCCAGCCTTCTCGCAAATGAGAACAGTGCCTCCACAGCTCTTTGAGTATGAGCAGCCCTAGTTTGATGTAAACTCTGCCAGATTAGGTTTAGATCAAAAGAAAGCCCCAGATAGTTAAAATACTTCACCCTATGGATTTCTATCCCTCCAGGAAGAAAGTCCTAGTTTTCACATTTCTAGTGCCTAGACTCATAAATTATTATTGTATATTCGTTTTAAGGTCAAGAACCCCATAAAATTATAAAAAACATTTAAAAGAAGCTGGAGACCATTAGCAGTCCTCACCATTAATACGGCGTTGTCTACATCCAGATAGATATACTTATAGACTCAAAGATTAGAAGGTGATTTATCCAACTCTCCCACCTTCGATGTCTTTACATTCCTGCAATTGCTAAGGATAGCACCCTCAGGGTAGACTAGGATTCTGCTATTAAAAGATATATAAGCACTCTTGAAGTTCTTCAGCTTACCACCTCCAGTTCTCATGAATGGCCAAACACTTTTTGTTTTATCTGACCAAGATAGATCAGGATATGGTGGGAGAAAAAGTCGACAACCTCAATGTTCCTATGTAGGTTTCTCACAAGCCTCCATGCACCACCTCAAATAATAGGAAGTGAAGCTGGAGGGATACCAAAGCCCTCCGCTAGCTTGGTGATCACTTGGAAGGTCAAGTATACGTTTCAAAGTATTTTCTTGATACTGATGGTTGCTTATTGGATTCATCCAGGAACAATTCTGGGCTGGTGGTTGAAACGTTTCTCGATGTGAGTCTATGTGGCCCTTGAGATATTGAAGTAGTGTACCAAAGGTGGCTAGGAAATTAGACAAATTATTGGCCTATGGTAAATAGCTGAAAATGTTTCTTCGACCTAGCTTACTGTTTGCATTTTTGGTTTTATGCTGCGCTGTGTGTTCTGTGATTGCATCATTTATAAATGGCTGGATTGGATTCAATTTGGTTTAAAAAAAAAAACCTCAAAAAAAGTATTTTGTAAAAGTCTTGTGACCAAGAAGTTTGATAGTTCCACCCAGTTATCAGTACAGGTGCTGAAGAAAGGAACCTGTACAGCAATGTGTACAGTAATACAAAACGGAATAGAAGAGGACAGAGATGCTACCTAGCATCGAATTCCACTCCTGTACTACATCACTGTGGTCCGTCTTTTATCCATTCCACCTTGCGATTTCTAATTAATGGGTAGGCCCATAATCCAGGATCATGAACGTGTTAGAACCTCCTCTTTGTTGATCACATCATCGGCAAAGTACACCGTCACCGTTAACTCACCTTTGCTGCACTCCCAGATTCTTGAGGAATGGAAATGGTAGTAATCACAGACACCACAGGATTTGTTTTTCTAAGATGCTTCATTTCAATTAACAACAAGAGCCAACAGTTGAGGTCTTATCCTCCAGGATTCTCCTCGGGTCCAACTGATAGAGTTAGAATGATCTATCAATTGAGGT
This sequence comes from Pleurodeles waltl, assembly GCF_031143425.1. Taxonomy (NCBI): domain Eukaryota; kingdom Metazoa; phylum Chordata; class Amphibia; order Caudata; family Salamandridae; genus Pleurodeles; species Pleurodeles waltl. Next base: position 644,850,396 of record NC_090451.1, on the reverse strand, counting down.
TCTAGGATTTGACTACACCAAAAACTTGGGAACTGTGGTTTTAGGAACAACCATTTGACAAGGGGAGTAAAGGAGTGGATTATATAAGTAATTACGACAGAAATTTCAAAACTGTGCTTGAGGCTGAGCAAATCAGAGCTTTGTTGAAACCTAGTGTCACAATCATTGCCAGCTAATATTGTGGAACTGTACTATTGTCTGATCACACCACACCCAGGGTTTGCCAGATCCCTTGCGCCATTAAACACCAACAACCCAGAGAAGTCTCTGATCTATCTAATTGTGTCAAATCAGATGGCCATTCCTGACAGGGACCAGAATAAGTTATTGGTGAACAGAAACCTAAAGAAGCTTCTGTCTATTGTTAGTTAGTGGAATTGAGACTAGTGTGGTTTGTTACGGGCATGACTATGAAAAGATATAGGAAGCAGGGTCGACGTTTCGCCACATGGTGTATCCACACCAAGTAACAACACTTTACGCCTTGGAGGATGCTTAAAACAACACTATTATGAAGTGCCTTTCAATTCACACTCCCACAAGCACTTATTATCCACTATAGCTTTCTGCAAAAGTGTCAAGACTAGATATAATGGGAGGTTGCGATGACGCACAGTACATGAGACAATTGGTAGAAATGGAATGCATGTTAGCAAAAGGAGAGATTAATTGCTAGTGGCCCGATGGCAACACTCCACCCATTTTCGCATATCTGGCGGGAGGAGTACACAAAAGTAGGGGATGCCCAAAAAAGCATCACAAAGACTGGGGTCCCTGGATGGAAAACCTCGGACTGGAACTGACATAAGTAGTAAACTAAGGGCCTGATTCTAACTTTGGAGGACGGTGTTAAACCGTCCCAAAAGTGGGGGATATACCACCTACCGTATTACGAGTTCCATAGGATATAATGGACTCGTAATACGGTAGGTGGTATATCCGCCACTTTTGGGACGGTTTAACACCGTCCTCCAAAGTTAGAATCAGGCCCTAAATGACTTTTATCAGAGGGTTGATGCGGGGTGGGTGCTCCGGAGGACCTTAATGTTGCGCGGGTGAATCATTGATGACTGCTCCACACTTCATTTATGTTGCCTTTAATAAAACGCATGTATTCATTAAAAATGAATAAAAGGTCTACATAAAAGATCTAAGCCTTTAACTATGGTCTCCCTATACTGTAGACCCGCACTTTGAAAAACTATCCAAATGTGTGCTTGCTGCCATAGAAAATGTGTGATAGCAGAAATCAGGGGACCTCTGAATAAGCTTGTGGTGTCTCTTCATTGGCTTTGTAGAAAAGGATAATGCATGAGTATATTTTGATGACAAAGGGCACTTTAGTTACTAGTTAGAAGGAACTCTTGGGTTACAGATTGTATCATGATGATCAACCTATTTTTTGCTTTAACAGGATAGGCCACAGTTGTGTCAAACTCGGTGCTTCCTACAGACCAGTATTGCATTAGTAACTCCATCCCCCAAAACCAATAATCACAAGAACTCCACAATACATGGTTGTAGGAAGTTGGCTCTGTATGTGCTATTTCAAAGTAAGGAATAGCATGCACAGAGTCCAAGGGTTCCCCTTAGAGGTAAAATAGTGGTAAAAATAGATAATACTAATGCTCTATTTTGTGGTAGTGTGGTCGAGCAGTAGGCTTATCCAAGGAGTAGTGTTAAGCATTTGTTGTACATACACATAGACAATAAATGAGGTACACACACTCAGAGACAAATCCAGCCAATAGGTTTTGTATAGAAAAATATATTTTCTTAGTTTATTTTAAGAACCACAGGTTCAAATTTAACATGTAATATCTTGTTTGAAAGGTATTGCAGGTAAGTACATTAGGAACTTTGAATCATTTCAATTGCATGTATACTTTTCAAGTTATTCACAAATAGCTATTTCAAAAGTGGACACTTAGTGCAATTTTCACAGTTCCTGGGGGAGGTAAGTTTTTGTTAGTTTTACCAGGTAAGTAAGACACTTACAGGGTTCAGTTCTTGGTCCAAGGTAGCCCACCGTTGGGGGTTCAGAGCAACCCCAAAGTCACCACACCAGCAGCTCAGGGCCGGTCAGGTGCAGAGTTCAAAGTGGTGCCCAAAACGCATAGGCTAGAATGGAGAGAAGGGGGTGCCCCGGTTCCGGTCTGCTTGCAGGTAAGTACCCGCGTCTTCGGAGGGCAGACCAGGGGGGTTTTGTAGGGCACCGGGGGGGACACAAGCCCACACAGAAATTTCACCCTCAGCAGCGCGGGGGCGGCCGGGTGCAGTGTAGAAACAAGCGTCGGGTTTTCAATGTTAGTCTATGAGAGATCAACGGATCTCTTCAGCGCTGCAGGCAGGCAAGGGGGGGCTTCCTCGGGGAAACCTCCACTTGGGCAAGGGAGAGGGACTCCTGGGGGTCACTTCTCCAGTGAAAGTCCGGTCCTTCAGGTCCTGGGGGCTGCGGGTGCAGGGTCTTTTCCAGGCGTCGGGACTTAGGTTTCAGAGAGTCGCGGTCAGGGGAAGCCTCGGGATTCCCTCTGCAGGCGGCGCTGTGGGGGCTCAGGGGGGACAGGTTTTGGTACTCACAGTCGGAGAGTAGTCCGGGGGTCCTCCCTGAGGTGTTGGTTCTCCACCAGCCGAGTCGGGGTCGTCGGGTGCAGTGTTGCAAGTCTCACGCTTCTTGCGGGGAGATTGCAGGGTCTTTAAAGCTGCTCCTCGAAACAAAGTTGCAGTCTTTTTGGAGCAGGTCCGCTGTCCTCGGGAGTTTCTTGTCTTTTTCGAAGCAGGGCAGTCCTCAGAGGATTCAGAGGTCGCTGGTCCCTTGGAAGGCGTCGCTGGAGCAGAGTTCTTTGGAAGGTAGGAGACAGGCCGGTGAGTTTCTGGAGCCAAGGCAGTTGTCGTCTTCTGGTCTTCCTCTGCAGGGGTTTTCAGCTAGGCAGTCCTTCTTCTTGTAGTTTGCAGGAATCTAATTTTCTAGGGTTCAGGGTAGCCCTTAAATACTAAATTTAAGGGCGTGTTTAGGTCTGGGGGGTTAGTAGCCAATGGCTACTAGCCCTGAGGGTGGGTACACCCTCTTTGTGCCTCCTCCCAAGGGGAGGGGGTCACAATCCTAACCCTATTGGGGGAATCCTCCATCTGCAAGATGGAGGATTTCTAAAAGTTAGAGTCACCTCAGCTCAGGACACCTTAGGGGCTGTCCTGACTGGCCAGTGACTCCTCCTTGTTGCTTTCTTTGTTCCCTCCAGCCTTGCCGCCAAAAGTGGGGGCCGTGGCCGGAGGGGGCGGGCAACTCCACTAAGCTGGAGTGCCCTGCTGGGCTGTGACAAAGGGGTGAGCCTTTGAGGCTCACCGCCAGGTGTTACAGCTCCTGCCTGGGGGAGGTGTTAGCATCTCCACCCGGTGCAGGCTTTGTTACTGGCCTCAGAGTGACAAAGGCACTCTCCCCATGGGGCCAGCAACATGTCTCTAGTGTGGCAGGCTGCTGGAACTAGTCAGCCTACACAGACAGTCGGTTAAGTTTCAGGGGGCACCTCTAAGGTGCCCTCTGGGGTGTATTTTGCAATAAAATGTACACTGGCATTAGTGTGCATTTATTGTGCTGAGAAGTTTGATACCAAACTTCCCAGTTTTCAGTGTAGCCATTATGGTGCTGTGGAGTTCGTGTTTGACAGACTCCCAGACCATATACTCTTATGGCTACCCTGCACTTACAATGTCTAAGGTTTTGTTTAGACACTGTAGGGGTACCATGCTCATGCACTGGTACCCTCACCTATGGTATAGTGCACCCTGCCTTAGGGCTGTAAGGCCTGCTAGAGGGGTGTCTTACCTATACTGCATAGGCAGTGAGAGGCTGGCATGGCACCCTGAGGGGAGTGCCATGTCGACTTACTCGTTTTGTCCTCACTAGCACACACAAGCTGGCAAGCAGTGTGTCTGTGCTGAGTGAGAGGTCTCCAGGGTGGCATAAGACATGCTGCAGCCCTTAGAGACCTTCCTTGGCATCAGGGCCCCTTGTACTAGGAGTACCAGTTACAAGGGACTTATCTGGATGCCAGGGTCTGCCAATTGTGGATACAAAAGTACAGGTTAGGGAAAGAACACTGGTGCTGGGGCCTGGTTAGCAGGCCTCAGCACACTTTCAATTGTAAACATAGCATCAGCAAAGGCAAAAAGTCAGGGGGCAACCATGCCAAGGAGGCATTTCCTTACAATGGTCACATTTAATCCCAGTATCATATGGACTATTTTAGCTAATGCCTTATGGAGACTACACAATTACACATGCCACTGTTTCACACCATCTTCACACCACTCATCCCATCACACTAAAAATACAGTAAATCCAAACCTACAGTAACCCTACAATCACATGTTTTCTAGACCAAGTAATAAATGAATCTTTTACTACTGCCAAAGACTTTCATGCAAAGCTCAATGTCGCCAACACCAAACCTTTAATTCAATTTCCCTCCTTACTTGTTTATGCAACAATCTGGAATGTATGTTTTGTCTATTTTTTTGCAAAACTAGCTTGGGAAAAATGGGGAGGTGTACATTAATGGGTTTGGGTTTAGTGGGAGATATAACAATGTCTGGCACTAATTAAAATATTTGAGTTACTCAATTACATTAAATTGATCCACTTATTGCATTGCATTACATTTCACATGTTTAGGCCCCGGGAGATTACGTGATTTGCCCAAAATCAATCAACTTCAGTCAAGTGGCACAACCAGAATTAGAACCCAGATATCCAGGTTCCAAAGTCCGAAGGTCAGCTATTGTAACACTGTTGTTCTTCTGACCGATTGTCTCTTGGTGTGGGTAGGTGAGATTTGCGACTGCATTGTTCTGAAAGTATTGATCATTGGGGTGTGGTCAGGTAGCCTGAGACCTTCTGACGGCATCCCCTGATGGGTGACCTTTCAGTATGCCAAGTACAGATGATCTATAAGAACTTAAGGCTTCTTTGCACATCAAGATTTCATGACTCCATTTGATTGATGTTTTCTGACTGTATCATGTGATGTAATGGTCTTTAAGGATGTGCCTCTCTTTCCTAAACTGGAGCAGGGTTTTGAAAGCCTAATTGAATACATGGATGTTATTCTAGATTCTTGGGGAATAAACGAAGAAGGCCTGTTACCTTTCTTTTTACTTTTTTTGCAACTCTCCGGTCCCATAGTAGGGATGGCTTTAAGGATGTTGCAGCTGGTTTTTAAGATGGTGAAGCAAGGGAGCCAGCGAAGTATCAGTAGGGTGGGGTGAAGTGGTCATATTTCTTTATGTCATTGATGAGGCTTTGCTTTGGTGTATAGGATGCCCTTAAAAGGGCGAATGTAGAGTTTTGTAAGCAATAGAGCAAAGTGTTGCTATCGTCCAATTTAAAGAATATGAGGGCTCAAAAAGCAATTCTGAAGGCACTTTCTAGGATGAATGCTTACACTTCCACCAGTACAGCCAGCTGGTAGCAGGCCATCATTGTGTTCTGTGTAATGTGTGGGTTGAATTCACTGTCTCGGCACTGGGTGACAGTTGGGGGTCAAATACTTCCAGCTTCATGTCATTGACCCAGGATTAGATTTACTGTTGCTTTTGGTTCTTATAAAAAAGTAGAGCTTCTATATTAGTGGGGCTATACTTTGGGAGGTGCTGGACATCAAGGTCTAGATGAGATGCAGGCAGTGTTTACAGCTGAAGTTACTTTCAGGTAGAGTTGTGTGTTATTGGCGTATTGGTGATTTTTCGAGTTGTTATCAGTGAGTCGAGTCCCATAGGGCTCCACGTAGAGGTTGAAGGTGACAGGACATAACATGAGACATTGGGGGACTCCACAGTGTTTTCTGGAACCTAGAGGTGCCCATCTCAATGAAATAATGCTGTCTGGAAGTTGTGAAACTTGTAGGATTATTTTTTTTGAAAGTGGGTGATTCCTGGTGGATCTGAAGTAAAATATCAGTTCCTCTAGAGAGTTCCCTGAAGAGCAGGTCCCTTGCCCCCACAATGAGCAAAATAAAATCTAAATTAGGTTATCTGTAGTCGAGCATAGGATTCTCTGCAGAAAGTAGAAATAATATGTTTGATTTAGATACACTAGATATTGTTTGTATAGATCTCTATGGATCATGGACAGAAATTTAAATTTCATGTTACTCTTATTAAAAGTCTATTCTCCTTAAGTTATTTTCAGGGATTACCCCTCTTAACACATTGGCCCTCATCCTGACCTTGGCGGGCGGCGGAGGCCGCCCGCCAAAGTCCCGCCGTCAGGTTACCGTTCCGCGGTCGAAAGACCGCGGCGGTAATTCTGACATTCCCGCTGGGCTGGCGGGCGGCCGCCTTCAGGCCGCCCGCCAGCCCAGCGGGAAAGAGGCTTCCACGATGAAGCCGGCTCGGAATCGAGCCGGCGGAGTGGAAGCTGTGCGACGGGTGCAGTTGCACCCGTCGCGTATTTCACTGTCTGCGCAGCAGTCAGTGAAATACATTTAGGGGCCCTCTTACGGGGGCCCCTGCAGTGCCCATGCCAGTGGCATGGGCACTGCAGGGGCCCCCAGGGGCCCCGCGACCCCCCCTACCGCCATCCGGTTCCCGGCGGGCGGACCGCCGGGAACTGGATGGCGGTAGGGGGGGTCGGAATCCCCTCGGCGGCGCAGCAAGCTGCGCCGCCTTGGAGGATTCCAAGGGGCAGCGGAAAACCGGCGGGAGACCGCCGGTTTTCCTGCACTGACCGCGGCCAAAGCGCCGCAGTCAGAATGCCCTACGGGGCACTGCCGGTCTGTCGGCGGTGCTCCCGCCGACCCTGGCCCCGGCGGTCTAAGACCGCCGGGGTTAGAATCACCCCCATAGTGAGGTAACACAAGGCATTATCTGTGTTCAGTGCTGTGCCTCTGTTTCTAACCATGTCCTTGTTTTCCTCCCTCTAGCTGTTTGTGATAGACAACGGAGCTGACGACTGGCGGATAGCTATGACATATGAGCGCATCTTCTACATAAGCCTAGAACTGTTAATCTGTGCCATCCACCCAATTCCTGGAGAGTACAAGTTCTTTTGGAATGCTCGCCTGGCCTTTTCTTATACGCCCTCTCAGACAGAGGCGGACGTGGACATTATCCTGTGCATACCCATGTTCTTGAGGCTGTACCTCATCGCCAGGGTCATGCTTCTGCACAGTAAACTCTTTACAGATGCCTCGTCGCGGAGCATCGGCGCCCTCAACAAAATCAACTTTAACACACGGTTTGTGATGAAAACACTCATGACCATCTGCCCAGGGACTGTTCTTCTGGTCTTCAGCATCTCCCTGTGGATCATAGCAGCATGGACGGTGCGGGTGTGCGAGAGGTGAGCTTTCTCAGACATGGACCAGAAGGAAGTGTAGGGGAGTCTTGGAGAGGGGTGCAAGGCAGGTGAAAAAGGAAATAAGAATAGAAGGGTAGGTCAAGAGGTAGAGAGGTCCAGCAAGGTCCATTTAAAGAATGAAAGGGGGAAAGCAATGGGTACAAAAAGGAATATGAAGGGGCATGCAGGATGACGTTGTGTGCCAAATAACTTACATGACAGGTCGAATCAGCTGTAGCCTCCATGGGGGGGGGGGAGTGTGTGGTAGTTCCAGGGACAGTGAAGATGACAAAAGCTAACTAAGGGAAGCAGAAGGGTTGCCAGTCACATTGTAAATGGAAGTAGATGTAAGTAGGTGTAGTGTGATAGGATCAATGGATAAGAAGGATGCGAGGGAGGGAGACTACGGTGACAGGGATACAGGTTAGTGTTGACTGAGATAGATGTCAAAAGTGAAGCAAGCAGTCTAGAGATTAACAGAGGTGACCAGGTGCAAACAAGAGAGGATTGGGGTTACTGAGAGTAGGTGAAGTCGGTTATATGGGCACAGACAAAGGTCTATGTCCCCAGAGTCACCATCTTGCCATTCCTGATTGTATAGTTCACAAACCAGTACCTGCTGGGAATTCTAGTCTTGACTCACTTCAGTTGACCCAGCTAGACCAGGGTTTCGATTTGCAATAGAATGTAAAGAACTGGACTGGAAGTGGGCGAGTGAGTTACCTAGTAATCGTGATACTACTTAAGCAAACTAGTAAATGGCAGATGACACTGATAGACTTATCTTGAAGCACAAACTAAACTAACACCGTTTGTATTAAAAAAAAAACATGAGCTAGCCCGTTATGCGATACGACTCCAACTGCTGAGTAACATGGCTCATTCCATGACTTGACACAACTCCTGGGCCGGGGGGGGGGGCGGGGTGGCAGGGACGAGAGATGAGCACTCACCAGGACCAGCAGGGAAGGAAAGAGGTCATCAAAACCTCATACAGTGGGCTTGCCAGACATGTGGGAGAGCACTGCTAATTGTGAGCTAGGATCCACCTTCGTGGTCTCTTTCTCTGTCCCTCTTTTTTTTGTTCCTTTTCGTCCACTGTGTCCTCATGTCTCATCTCTCTTTACCCTTATGTGCTTCCCGCCTCTCCTTTGACCCTCCTACATTGATCTCTCTCTAAACCCCCCTTCTGTTCGGACAGTTTGAACTTGCTGCTCCCCGCTTACCTACCAAACCGATGTCTCCATCAAGCCATACTTTGCCATCACTCCATTCCTCGGCAGTTTCCATAGCCCCCCGCTCTTCCACGTCACCCCTTTCCCCCTTAACTACATTTCATATTCTTCACATGCCTCTGCAGCTCCATTAGCCTCAACTCTTTTCGCCCTGCCAGTCTACAGCACCTCACTCTTTCCATGCTTACCTCTCTCCTTTCACACTTTTCGCCCTGCTCTCCTTCCATATTTCTATGGATTTCTAATTATTTCCTGCTTATCTCATGTCTCGGCTTCCTCTTTGCTCCATCATGCCCCTGCCCCATGAACCAGACGCGCAGGACTTTTGCCAGGCAGCCTGTTGCTTAGCAACCGGCTCTAATGGCGGCCGAGGCTGAGCATGTTGTCACTCTGGATGTTGGAGAAGAGAATCTGCTGTACCAGTGCATCTTTCCTTGTTGCTGGCTGGTGCTAGGGTCTCCGGATATGGAACCCTAGCACCCCATCTTTCTTGTACACCCCCCCAATACTCTCGACTCAGCAGCGCTATTCACACTCGCCAGCAGCCGCTCCTCAGAAGTCCTAAGCGCATAGCTCAGCACACATTTACTCAGCCTTCAAAGACTTTTACACATAACCTGTAGATAAGATTATCCTGGTAACCCTGAACAATGACGTAATGGAGGGGCACTATTTGAGTCTCGGCCTAAGTGGCATTTTCGGTGTTTAAAGAGTCACTTACCAATTCGCTTATATATATACGTTGTGAAAGGGTCTGCTAAGCCCCTTGTACATACACACACACCCGAGGGACCTTCTGGTTCACCCTAGACACCTACTGCCCCTACACCCATACGACTTTCATTGTGCACCTATAGACATAATACATTTAAGGGGTGTTTCGCGTGCGGTAATGTGCATACCATAGGTGTCTCCTCAAGCTTTTAGGCAAGTACTCCATTTAAGAGTTCCCCAGCGGCCCCAGATAACATACATATTTTAGGGTCACCTCAGTATACTTATTCACTACCACATGTAACGTGCACTCTTCTGTGCCCCTACACTCACACTACATGCATGGGGTCACCTCACTGTGCCTATATTAAGAGGGCGCCTGCCACTCAAACCACATGTAGGGGGGTCTTCTCAGTGACCCATACACGCCCTAAATGTGCAGGGTCGACTCAGTGACCCACCCACTACACATACTCTATTTAGGGGTCATTCATGAATCATCTAGCAGTGCCAATGCAGCATACGAGATGACTCTTCAATGCATCACTACACATACTACATGCAAGGGTTCCCCTCTGGGCCTTACTACACATACTACATGCAGGGGTTCAACTCAGTTCCTTACTACACATACTACATGTAAGAGTTCTCCTCAGTGCCTTACTATTCATACTAAATGTAAGGATTCTCCCCAGTGCCCTATTACACATACTAAATGTAAAGGGTCTCTTCAGTGCCTTACTACACATACTACATGCAAAGGTTCTCCTCAGTGCCTTACTACACATACTGCATGCAAGAGGTTTCCTCTGTGCCTTACTACACATACTACATGTAAGGGGTTTCCTCAGTGCCTTACTACACATACTACATGTAAGGGGTTTCCTCAGTGCCTTACTACACATACTACATGTAAGGGTTTGCCTCAGAGCCTTACTACACATACTGCATGCAAGGGTTCTCCTCAGTGCCTTACTACACATACTACATGCAAAGGTTCTCCTCAGTGCTTTACTACGCATACTGCATGTAAGGGGTTTCCTCAGTGCCTTACTACACATACTACATGTAAGGGTTCGCCTCAGAGCCTTACTACACATACTGCATGCAAGGGTTCTCCTCAGTGCCTTACTACACATACTACATGCAAGGGTTCTCCTCAGTGCCTTGCTACACATACTGCATGCAAAGGTTCTCCTCAGTACCTTACTACGCATACTACATGTAAGGGTTCTCCCCCAATGGCCTACTACACATACTAAATGTGAGGTTCTCCTCAGTGCCTTACCACACATACTACATGTAAGGGTTCTCCTCAGTGCCTTACTAGTCATACTAAATGTAGGGGTTCTTCCCAATGCCCTATTACATATACTAAATGTAAGGGGTCTCTTCAGTGCCTTACTACACATACTACATGTAAGGGGTCTTATCAGTGCCTTACTACACATACTACATGTAAAGTTCTCCTCAACGCATCACTGCTCATTCTTTATATGCACAAGGGTCTCCTCAGTGCCTTACTAGGTATACTTCATGTAAGAGTTCTTTTCAGTGCCTCACTACACTTACTACATGTACAGTTCTCCTCAGTGCTTGCCTATACAAGCTATATGTAAGGGATCTCTGCCGTGCCTTGCTTCATATACTACATATAAGGTTCTCCCCAGTGGCTTACTGCATATACTAAATGTAAAGAGTCTCCTCGGTGTCTTACTACACATACTATGTCTAAGGGTTCTCCTTAGTGCCTCACTACACTTACTAGAGGTAAGCATTCTCCTCAGTGCCTTACTACACATACTACATGTAAGGGGTTTCCTCAGTGCCTTACTAATACTACATGTAAGTGTCCTCCTTAATGACACACTACACTTACCACATGTAAGGGTCCTCCTTAATGACTCACTACACTTACTACATGTAAGGGGTCTCCTCAGTGCCTTACTACACATACTACATGTAAGGTTCTCATCAATGCACCATTGCATATGCTACATGCACAGGGGTCTCCTCAGTGCCTTACTACACATACTATTTGTAAGGGTTCTTCTCAGTGCCTCTGTACACATACTACAAATAAATTGGTTTCCTCATTGGCTCACTGCACATACTACCTGTAGGGTTCTCCTCAATACATACTAGAAGAAAATGGATGTGCTAATATCCTACCACACAAACTACACGCAGGGGGTCTCCTTAGTGCTGTACTACACATACTACACGTAACAGGTCTACTCAGTGCCTCCATAAAATACTACATGTAAGGTGTCTCCTCAATGTCTCACTACACATAGTACATGTAAGGTGTCTCCTCAATGTCTCACTACACATAGTACATGTAAGGAGTCTCCTTAGTGCTGCACTATACATACTGCATGTAACAAGTCTCCTCAGTGCCTCTGTAAAATACTACATGTAAGTGGTCTACTCAGTGCCTCCCTACATATACTACACATAAGGTGTCACCCCAGTGCCTCACTACTAACACTGCATGTATTAGGTCTTCTCAGTGTCTCACTACACGTACAACCTGTAAGATGTCTCATCAAAGCCTTGCTAAACTTATTGCATGTAACAAGTCTACAGTTCTCGCCAGTGCCTCACGACACATAGTGCATATAAGGGGGGTCCTCAGTTCTTCAATACACATACTACCTTTAATAGGTCTATATAGTGCCTCATTACAACTACTAACCTTAATGGCCTCCCTGCTCCCCTACACATACTACATGTAAATGGATTTCCCCAGTACCTCACAACAAGTATTGCATGTAAGGGTTCTCCTCAATGCCTCATTATACATACTCCAAGTACATTTGTCTCCACAATACCTCACTCACACAAGCTACATGTAACAGGTCTACTCAGTGCCTCACTACACATGCTACATGTAATGGGCCTCCTCACTGCCTCACTATATATACATGTAGGAGTCTCTTTAGTGTCTCACTACTAACACTGTATGTAATAAGTCTCCTCAGTGCCTCACTATGCACACTACATGTAAGGGGTCTCTTTAGTGTCTTACTTCCAACAACATATGTAACAAGTCACCCCATTGCTCCTCTACACATACTACATGTAAGGGATCTCTTCAGTGCCTCACAACGCATACTACATGTAACGGGTCTCTTTAGTGCCTTACTAAAAATAGTGCATCTAAGGGGTCTCATTAGTATCTCACTCTACATACTACATGTATGGGAGTCTCCACAGTGCCTCAACAACACATACTACAAGTAAGGGGTCTCTTTAGTGCCTCACTACAAATAGCGCATCTAAGGGGTCTCATTAGTATTTAACTCTACATACTACATGTATGGGAGTCTCCACAGTGCCTCACAACACATACTACATGTAAGGGGCCTCTTTAGTGCCTCACTACAAATAGCGCATCTAAGGGGTCTTATTAGTGTCTCACAATACATACTACATGTATAGGAGTCTCCACAGTGCCTCTCTAAACATACTACATGTAAGGGACCTCCTCTGTGCCTCACTACACATATTACATGTAAGGGAATTCCTTAGAGTTACAATACGAATAAGGCAACTGAGGGCTCTCACTAGTGTCTCACTACACATATGACATACATTGTGGTCTCTATGGTACTTTACTACACATGCTACATGTAAGGCATCGCCCTTTAGGGGTATATCTATAAGCAATATAAAACCTATTGTTTGTACCCCAGGTTAAAAGTTGCAATTCCTAATTATAAAGGAATGCTGGACAATGGCACTTCATCAATAGTGCCCCTTAGAAAGGCCTTTATTTAAGAAATTGAGCCATTCTTATGAGATTAAACTGAAGGTTCAATGCTACCACTTTTTTCTGTCAGGGGTTCATCATCCATTTCCTAATCTCAGCTCTTATCTCTCTGTTTCCTCTCCCCACCTCATTTACCTCCATCTCGGACCGCTTTGCTCTTCCAGAGGCTGAGGCTCCGCTATACACGTTATCGCAGGCAATGTCCAAAGTGAGGGAGATCTGAGGGGCTTGGTGTGCCATACATTTTTAAATTTAGAAAAAACAGTTCTCCTACTTATTGTGAAAAGACCCTCCCAGTATGGGACGACAGTTAAAATGCTTCATCTGACGTGTAAGGCGGGGAGCCGCCTGTGCTGTGAAACTGAGGGACCTAAACAAGCTTTCCTGCCAGTTTGCCTGCTTGCTGAACCAAATGTAAATGCGCTCAACTGGTCAATTTGCAAACAGTGGCGTAAAAGAGCTGCAGGGGGCGCCCCATGCAAAGACCATGGAGGGCCCCCTCTGGACTCCCTCAGGCTATGTGCTTTGCTGAGGGGAACCCCTGAAGCTCGGGGCCTCCCTGCGCTGCGGGGGCTGTGGGGGCCTTTGTTGCGGCACTATATGCAAATGTAAAGGGCGTCTGGAAGCCAGTATTGGCTTTAATTAGTGGAAATACTCAAAGATTACTGATGACGCACATTTTATCCTTTTGACAGGTAATGTAAGGGAACTGCCAGCTAAGGTGTGAAGTGTGTGCTTTTAAAAGACAGTTCTAAAATAAATGCACTTTGTACAGTCTGGGTATTACTAAAATCTATATTTTGGAAGCACTTTATCTTAAACCTTTTTGCACATTTTGTAGCAGTCTATCTCATACTTGTGTAATGCAAGTTTGAAATAATTACTTACATGTTCACAGTGTTTTCTGTCACAGACTGGGACCTTGTAGTCCTAAACATACACAAGTCAATAATCTCCACGGCACCAACCAGGATTCAATTCTGTGGCTCTCTGGTGCAGTGATGAAGGTTTCGTAATGTACAATAGTGCAATTCCCACTGATTAACATAATTTGTCTTTCATTTTCGTTTAAGCTGTACATTGTTTTATATTTAGTTACCTGAAGGTGAAAGACTGATAAAACTTTACAGAATATTTTTAGCCACGGCTTTGACCATGCCCCCACGCTCACTCTTCCTGCCTCCATTGCGTACAGCGTCACCGTTCCCATACTGTTTTTTAATGCACTTCAACCACTGATTGCAGGAAAAGTTTGTTTGTATCTTGTTGTCCTTCTGAGTCCTGAGACGCTAAAGTCTGTCACTGTGCTATCCGGCCTTGAGTGTGAGGCCTGGTCCAGGCCAGTCCTTGCGCTTCTGGCTGGAGGGCACTTTGTCAGGGACCCAGGGCTGGCTTTAGCGCTGGTGGCCCACTGTGTGACATTCTTTTTCGCGCACCCGCCCCCACGACTGCCTCCTCAGATTCCCTCACTACCTCCTGTCCAAAAGTCCCCCTTGTTTCTCCATAGCCCCTCCCTCACATACTTTTAATTTGTTTTGAAGTTTTGGTAAAGGCTGGCTTTACTAATCCACCAAGCTATCCACATAAAATACAGATCAGTTCATTGCAGCAGGCATATAAACCTTCCCTGCTACTTTATGGAGAGTCAAAACTGCCACTAGACAAAACTCTGATCTCTCTCTCTCCAGCAGGAACATTAATCACAAGAGTTATCTTGACATTTGTATTGCTTACTGAAAGCTGGACCCACAAGGAACTCTGCAGCAAGTTTTTTTAAATCTTAAGATATTGCTAAACACAGCGCCCCGCCCGCTCCGGAGGTTAGTGCCTCTTTTCCAATTCAGCGCTGGTCGCCCTGCCCTAAAGCCGGTCCTGCAGGGACCTGAGCCAGGTCACTTTCCAATCATCTCATGTCCAGGATATTTTCATCAACTCTTTGATTTTTCCTTTGAGAGCCACGACCGGGGCTCGCATCCCTGTGCTGCTATAGGTTTACAGATGACTTCATGTCACCAGAGACACTGTGCTCAACTTCTGGGTCCTAGAGCAATATCCTAATGCACTCTGGGAGTTGTAGTCTTCGATTAATTAATTTGCTAGAATTAAACTAACACACCCGAAAACAAATATTCAAAGAATATATCTTCTGAAGAATTAGAATTTGTGCTAAAGAAAAGCCCAGGACTGGGGCACTGCTTCTGTGTTGCTATGGAGTCATCCAAAAACTTCCATGCTACTGTTTTGTAGTTAATAGTGATACATCTATAGAGCTTTTTTCAAGATAAAGCCGAACATCACTGAGTCAAATCAAGCCATCTGGTGACAACACAACTGAAAGAAATTTAATCGGAGAAGATGCCTGTAGTTTTGGGACTTTGCACGGAAGGCAGTCGATTGCTGTGGCGTTCCATAGTCTAACACCTACACCAATAGACTTAGGGTCACTGGTGCTGCAAGCACCCTCTCAACGAATAAACCACTCTCCCTCACTTGAACCATATCTGTAATCACACAGAGCATGCAAAGTGAGCAAATCAGGCCCTCCTTAGGATAGTTCCCACACTTTAAATCACCCATCCATCCTTCCTTTTACCCTTTTATTTATTTCTGCAGTCATCTGCCCAACTTTTCAACCATTCATCCATCGTTTCATCCTTTCATGCATACATCCATCCTTTCCCCTATTCGTATATAAAGTCGTTTTTCGATTCATGGATCAATATATCCGTCTATCCATCCTTTTTGCCATTATCCTTTCACTCTCTCCCATCTGTCCACACTTCATCCTTCCATCCATTCACAGTTTCACCTATCAATCCATTCAGTCTTCCAGTCATCCTTTTAACATTGCATTCCTTCATTCTTTCACAGTTCCTTTCAACCTGTTTTTACCTGTTGTTCATTATTTTCTTCCCTTTCACCCTTCAGTTCTTTCATCTTTCTGTCTACCGAAATGTGGTCTCTCTTCCTTAATCTTTCTTTCTCACCTTTTATTCTCATGATCCCTTTTTCTGTTTATCTCTCTCTCACTCTGTGATTTTCACTATTCTCATCATTTCATAATTCTACTTTTCGGTTTTCTTTGCTGTGTATCAGGCTACCCCCCCACACCACTGTAATTGTGTTCCCTTACAGTATTATTTAATATCACTTTCTAGGCAGAGATGGAGACAAAGGCCCATAATCAACTAATTAATGTTTAAGTGGGACCCATTCTGCCTGCCCATAGGGCCATGAGCAGCCCCCACTTAAATTGCTTAAGTTGGGGCTTCACTGTCACAGTTCCCTATCCTCCTTGTGTTCACCTTCCACCAAGAGGACTCATTTTGCTTCCTGAAGAAGCAGGGGTACCTCTCACTAGGCCTCACTAATTCACATAGAATGCTGAATAAGAGGTGTGTACAAGGATTAGAAAACATTGGTCCATTGATGATCTGGGCCAAAATAGGGGAAACGGCCACCAGCTGGCCACAAGCATTGGCTTCCTGCCTTGCAAATTGGATCTTCCCTCTTGTAATTGGACAAGAACCTTTGCCTCCAAGGAACAATCCCTGCTACCAGACTAAAAATATTTTCTATCCTGAGAAAACATCTAGTACTACCCAGAACCAGAAGATGAGTGCATTTTTTGTGAGGTCTCTAAGAAACTGGTGTTTGAGGTTCTTATGAAAGCTGTAGATGACACTGACATGTCTACATATATGAAGAATATTACAAAAATTTGGCAGCAGTGGGCATGGCAGACACTGGAAGGTCAAATTTACTATTCTGCCTCCAGTTCTAGAATATTTGAGGAAAGAACACATTTCCCCCCAGTATTCAAGAAGGAGTGTTTACTATTCTAACTCCAACCCTAGAATATTTTTGGGGGAGTAATACATTCTCCACGTTTTTTAGGAAGGGTTGAAAAGTAGTTATTTTGATTTGGAGAAAGTGCTGCCCTGAGGGTTCAGCTCAGGGCAAAAAACTAGGAACATCCACATTTGCAAAGGAGGGTTTTTGTTTGGAGGTCTTACTAAAGCTGGGAGTCTCCAGACTTGAGCACAGCTTTGCTTCTTAATACTCTGTTTCTGCAGGAGATCTGATGTTTTCAAGATAGATCTTCAGGGTGTTAAGGGGGATAACATTGCACATGATGCATGCAGTCTTGTAGGCAGAACGATGTTCCAGGTGAAGCAACCTAGAGAATACAACTACAGGGAGAGGATGAGGCGCTATGGCGTGAGCTGCCAACTTTGGAACTGAGGAACTGGGTTTGAGTCTCAGCACTCGTTCAACATAATCTGTGACTCTGGGGAAATCACTTAATCTCCCTGTGCCTAAAAGAAAAAGATTGTACCCTTGTGTAATGTAACTTGTGCTCATGTGAAGCATGCCAATCCCTTCGGGTCAAGTTTGCGCTATATAAAACTGAAAATAACACAGGGACAAGTGTGAAGATGCAAGATCCAATGAGCTGTCATGTGAGAGACCACTTTGAAAGGAGCTAGGCAAGCTTTAAATGTTAGTGACGTAATAAAATGAACAGTATCTGGGGTTGAAGTTATTGACTTTGTCTAAAAGGTAAGCCTTATGCATTTAGAGGCTGGACATAGGACTGTTGTTTTATTCCAGCTTGGTCATTCTAATGGTGTTGATGAGTGAAGGATGTTGTTTGAAAGGAAGGTGGGGACAGAATTTGGGGATGTTTAATACATTGTAATGTGTCAATGTAGATGAGACAAACGTTTCACCACACATTTAGTTATCCAAAATTACTTTCAGGTTTTTGCTAAAGGGGCCTTAGAGAGTGTGTTCAGAAGAAAGATTGGCGGGCACAGAAAGGAGATGGGGCGGTGGTTAATTTGAGCCAGTGGTTGCAAGTGCGACCCATTGCCACTCATTTTTGTTAACCAGCACTTTTTTCCCCCTTATCAGACTTGGGCCCAGAGCAAGGGAGAGAAAAACACAAAAGTGGAAAAGAAAGATAAAAAGCAGTGACAAAGGTAGAACGTAGGGGTTGTAAAAGAACCTACATGAGTGAGATAGGGTGGGGGTGGATGGTAGTGGATGAAATAGGCATTAGGTGGAATCAAAACTAAGCAGCCTTGGTATTCAGCACCTTGACATTAAATAGAGTGGGACACTGGTGTCTGAATGTACATTTACACCCCCACACTTATTCTTTTACAAATTAAGCACTGGCTAGTGGCCAGTGATGTAGGAGAGTAAATGATCTCCACTGTTGAGTTCAGCCAGGGACATCTTAGTGCTATTCAGTGGCAGATGACAGTACGAGAGTCTGATGTTCCAGAATAGAGGTAAGAGAAGAATGGCTAGATATGCACCACATTTTAATCTTGCATGACCATTGATACTCGACAATGCCTTCTTCTGCTACTCTAAACCACCTGCTAACGGGTGGCTCATCATACCACTAAACAAAACTTCCTTTCTAGACAAATTCTTCTGCCACTAACCCACCACATCTGCCACTAGACGACGATTCCTGCCACTGAACCACTCCTCCTACTACTAGTCAATACTTTTTTTACCAGGCTATTGAGTTATTCTGAGTTTTTCCTAGTTGAGAACCAGGTTCGGGGAGCATCAGACGGCTATATGTAGATATTAACATAAATAGCCTGGAAATATTAATGTATATTCCGGGAAGTAGTCCTGGAAAATCAACAGGATCTAAATCCAGTTCAAATCTAGCCCCCCTACATCATTTTTATTCACTGCCCCAACTGTTTTCTGATCGCTTCTCCTGTAAAATCGCAGCTTATTGTTTTGTCTCTCTTCATAGGTACCACGACCAGCAAGATGCCACCAGTAACTTCCTTAGTGCCATGTGGCTGATATCCATCACCTTTTTGTCCATCGGTTATGGCGATATGGTGCCAAATACGTACTGTGGCAAGGGCGTATGCCTCCTCACCGGCATCATGGTAAGAAGCATCCTGAACCAGGAAGAGTGTGTTTGGTCTTTGAAAAGGAGAGAGGAGATGTCCACTGACTGAATCCAGGGGCATACCACAGAAGAAGAGGCTTGCTCACAAGTGAAGGAAACATGTTTCTTTCCCCTAGAGAGGGCAAGGTCTCCTCGCGGGACAGGGCAAGTCGGTATTTGTTCTCAATAGAGTAGAATCACACCTCAAGTGGGCAGGAAACTGTCTACTTACCAGTGGGTGGTGTCTGAGCCCCAGAGAGAAGGAATGATATATCCTACCATGGAAGTGGTAAGTTGCCCACTACACTGTTAATTAGACCAGGCTGGTCACCTGAGAAGATGAAGAAGGTGTGAGTTAGATCAATGGAGATGGAAGCTGTGTCTACTGAAAAGATATGAAGGTAGATGTCCAAACACTGAAAAGGTAGGTGCCTATGCCTTTTCACTAAATGAGAGTGGAAAATGTTTACTCAGTTGAAAAGCGTAATATAAATACTCAGTTGAAGGGCATAAGAAGTAAGTTGACTGCTCACTTCCTAAGAAGAGCTGGAAGGGGCATCAAGTGACTGAAGGCGGGTTATATGTATATCCTGATCAGTGAGGACAGTAAGTGCCTGATCACTACAGACTGAGTAACATTTGTATGTCCGAGGAAGGAGGGAATGAGTTGGGCATTCTCAAGATCTTTGACATCCTAGACAAGGTATGTCCGTTGCAGAATGCCACACCTCTTTTTTCATGTCTACCTTTGCATACCCACAGCAATGGGTGCCACAGACGACCCATCTATTTATCGAAAGAGTCTTACTCATAAAGAGACTGTGGTGTGCCTGCTCAACAGGATTAAGATTGAACATGCATGTCTTCACCATTGATGAGGGGCATGGGCCTGCTCACTGCGTAAATATACAAAACGTTGTGTGTCAAATAGATGCAGTCCTAGTCTCTGACTAGGCATAAGCTCATTGTTTCATTATAGGTCCTTAGGACATCCATCATCGCACAAGAATCTTATATAGCCTCTAGGAAAGGGTATGATTGAGAGGGTGAATCATATGTTGAAGGAGACGATTCAGGGCTGAATGTTAAAGATGTCTTTGACAAGATTTGGAATTATCATAACTCTCCTCATTTCATCATCCAGGAAACTTGGTTTATGTTGTTGCATGGAAGAAGTTCTTCAAACAGGCTCTCACCCAGATGACTGCTTCAAAACACTGTGGCAACTAAAGTGCACCTGTGTTTGTCTGAAGTTGCCCAAAGAGGTGCAGTTGCATAGGAGTCCTGGGCGGAACTCACGGTGTTTCACTCTGTGGAATTCAGTGGAGGTACATTGAAACGGCATTAGAATCTGTGGAGTTCCATTAGCGGGTGGAATTCTGGCACGCCATGCTTCTTGCACTGATTTTTAGCTCCAGGAGCTCGTTCTGTGCTGTAAAATCAGAGCGAACGGCACCAAGCGGTGCACCAGAGGGCGCTGCTTCTTTCTGCTGCTCGATTAGATTTTCTACTAGAGCGGCACCTTTGTAGGCGTACCTGGTTGTGAGCTGCTGCGACCGCCTGCATTTAGAAATCTTACCGGGAGGCATTCTAACACCCAACAATCATGCGAGGGGACGCATATTTTTGCTCATGCTCGCCAACTTAATTTTAGCAAGCTGTGCACAAGAAAAACTCTGCCACGCAGTTGTTGGTAGAGTTTTGCCAGAACTTTGCTCCCCAACCAGAACACAGAGTGTTCAAAACTCTGCAAATTCGCCGGCAGAGCGGAATTTTTCACTCACCCCTATGATAGGAGAAGAGTACAGCAAGGTACAGTGAATTCAATACAATCAAGCGGCAGGATTTTTAATTCATGGATGTGGCTAAAATGAAGAGGCCTGCCAGTTGCAGGAAGTTGTATCCTTCAATGAAAATACTGCAGGTTGCTAAGCACGCTGTCTTAGTAGAAATTGGCAGATGATGAAGCAAGAGGAGAGTTTCAGTGTTACAAATAGTTGAGTGCAGATTGTAAACCTTAGAGTGGTCTTGAAGACAAACTTAGTTATAATTTAAAAAGAGTGTTTTTTTTTATTTTGATGAAGGGGCAAGTAAGAGCCAAGAGAGGTGTGCTCCTCTGGCATTCATTTGTGGTGGGTATATAGAGGATTTAATAATCTTGACAGAGTAGTTTACTCAGGGCATATTGAATGTCTGTTCTCAAAATAATGTTTTTGCTGAGCATTCTTTGGTGTACCATAGGTCCAAGATGGTTTCTCACAAACCTAAACATCTGCAGGATTTTGTTATCTATTGATTATTTTTCACTGTTGCGTTCATTGTGAGTGGGTAGGGGTGTGATACTGGTTCACTTGTTTCTGTACCCTTAACTATTAGAATGTATATTTTTGGTTTGTTGTGGCTTTCAGTACAAGTTCCAAATTCCAATCAGTTTGCTCATTTCAGTTGAACTTAAGCTGTGTTGAGATATTGTATGTCGTTCATGCTATTAGATCAAACTGACCGTGTTTTTGTCTACCACTCACTTTCCTGGATTTATATGAGGGAACAACACAGAATCCTTTTACATTTTGGTTGCGTGCCAGCCCATGTTGGCTGAGGCCCTTACCTCCCCTCCCTGTCAGAGGACCACCCGCTGCATCTTCAGATTCCCGGCTGCTAGTCACTATTGTATCCTGAACAGGCCCCTCTTGTTAATCCCTTTTGCTTTAAAGCAACAAAAGCCAAAACCCAGGGTTCTTTGCAGGGTTTTCTTTTTGAAGTCTTGCTACAAACAGCATTAGCTTTTTGTCAGCGTTGGCTTTATATACGACACTCCACAGAGCCAATCCTTGCTAAAGCTTGAACGTCTTTCTTGTAAGTCACAGTTATTCATTGTTCTTATTTGTTGCTTTCCTCCCTTTTTGTGTCACCTGCCCAAAGGAGTTTTTTTGGTTTCGTCCTTGGTAGATTTGTGATTTGTCCTAGTCAGAACTCAGCATTGCATCTAAGAAAACAGAGCCACATTTAAGCAAAACCAGTTAGCTGCATTTCAGTGCCACCTAGTGATACCCAGGATGACACAACACTGATCTTGACTGATGCAGATATTGAAGAAATTTATAAACACGAATTGGCAATGACAATTGCTCTCATTTGCATTTAAATGTGAGACAGACTGGAATTTACACTGCTTGTTCTTCCTGTGACCCTGCATGGCAATCTCAGAAAGAAAAAAGTCAGTGACCGATACATTGTCCTAAATACTGTAGGGCAACTACCTGTGACTTGGTCGTCCTATGGAAGACAGTGTGCCAAGGCAAGTGTTTCCAGCAGCGTAGCGAGCTGAGTTTCTGTTGTCAGAAACCTAGTGGTTAGCCATCTCTTTATGGGTCAGGTCGACTTGCCAGTGTTCAGGAGCCCTCCGGCTCGGCCAAATTCTGAATGACTCCCTAGGCTATTGCTGGGCCATGTTTACCATGCCTCTCACTTATGTGTTGGTCTTTATTTTAAAGAGCATTCACAAAACACTACCTTGTACTGACTAATAGCAAGTCTCTAATAAAATTAAAGAAAATGTATTTGGTCGAATAGCACAGTGTTTTAATCTCATGTCTTTTGCAAAATCTTGTTATTGATGTTCGAGAGTCGAGAAAGCCTGAGCAGCAG
The DNA here is from genome assembly GCF_031143425.1 of Pleurodeles waltl. Classification (NCBI taxonomy): domain Eukaryota; kingdom Metazoa; phylum Chordata; class Amphibia; order Caudata; family Salamandridae; genus Pleurodeles; species Pleurodeles waltl. The sequence continues at coordinate 644,827,756 of NC_090451.1, read as the reverse complement.
CTCTTGATTGCTTTTTCTGTACCAAAGGAATAGAGGTGTATAGATTGTAATTTGCTTTCTTCAGCTAACTTTAATAAAAATAGTGGATGACTTTTCTGTTGCAGACATCTGTAGTTTAGCCATGTGCATTCAATCCACCCTGACCCTGGCTGATAATAGTCGTTTGTTTCTCAGAAATACAGCTGCCTCACAAGAAAGCAGTATGCAAACATTTGGGTTGTTGATTAGGATTTTTCAATATAATTGCAAAGGTACGACTCGTGAACTAGTTACTTGTTTCCATTTGGAAACTGCAGCTTATTAAATGTATTAAGGTACCTCCAATGTTATCCTACAGGAGAGGTAGGTCTTGAAGTAGTGAAAACAAATTTAGGAGTTTTTCACTGCAGGACATGTGAAACTAAAATTAACATGCCCCACCTTTTAAGTACATTGCACCCTACCCTCTGGGTTTTTCAGGGCCTACCCTGTGGTGACTTACATGTATTAAAAGGGAAGGTTTGGGCTTGGCAAAAAGGTTTACGATGCCAAGTCGACATGACAGTTTTAAAACTGCACACACGTGTTGCTATGTCAGGCCTGAGAAATGTTTAAAGTGCTACCTAAGTTGGTGGCACAATCAGGGCTGCAGGTCCACTAGTAGCGTTTCATTTACAGGCCCTGGGCACAGGTAGGGCCTCTTTACTAGGGACTTTCAGATGGGTATAAGCTGATTTTACCATGTTTTAAGGAGAGAGCACAAGCACTTTAGCACTGGTTAGCATGGGTAAAGTGTGCATCATACTAAAGCCAGTAAACACAAAGTCAGCAAAACAAGAGGACTAAAAGCAAAATGTTAAGGGGAAAACATTGCCAGTGGTGTCAAGTCTAAGAGAGGGATTTGTTCAATATCCAAAGGAGACCAGAGTTGTTCCAAAACCAATCATGTGGTCTAAAGAAATGTTAGTGTCTGATCATTTTTAAATGTGACTTAGCAGATGAGCTGTATGCAATACTTATTGTTACTAATTCTTTAAAATACACCTACAGTAGACTTTTTTCCCAATGCACCTCATGCTATTGGCTGTTTGATGTATTATTCTGGCTCTGAGTGCTTGCATTGCAATGCATAGGGGACTATCTTACAGCTCAAAAGAAAAGTGAATCATCAGATATTAAATTCTTCATCTCGTGTATTCATTGTATGCAGAAAGCAGTCGTTTTTGTTTTGTTCCTGTATTGTGGCAGACTTTCATTTAATACTTTATTTAGGTCTCAAAATACAAACCAGCCTATTTAGCCTTACTAATGCTTTTATTTTAGTGTAGATGAAGTAGTACCTTAGCACCACTAAGGGTGAACTTTGGCATTGGTATTACAAGAGAGGAGATTGAGGGTAAGAAGCTTCACAATTGCTTCTCTCTCACAAAAAAGTAATTCTGCTGCTCTCCATAATGCTGTAGTGTGCATTTCGCTAACTATGGCGCACTGACTATGCTTCATGCAAATAAATGCAGAAAAACCAATGAAATGGTTTGCTGTGGCATTCTTGTAGTCTAAACAATAGATAATAGAGAAAAGGACAAATTGTATTTGTTATGTTTCAGACATTTCTGTAGCACTGTATTGCCATTTGTATGGCTTTGAAGCGCTTTTGGATTTTAGTATCTCCACTCCCAGGTCTAAGGCATGATGTCACCGCCTGAAGTGCAGTTTGTGGTTTTTGAATATTGTCACCAGTAATGGATGTGCTCAATATACTGCTGCTGTGCATGTGTGTGTTTGGTTGTATGTGGGTACAATAAACTTTCCCCAAATACAAAGTGTACAGGAAAATTGCATATGTGATTATAAATATTAACAAGCATTGACAAAGCCACTAGGTGCATTGCTGCCTGCTATCCTGTTGGCTTCGCCAGTGCTTATTTTGTTTTACCATGGTCTTTTTAAAACATTGTTGTGGGAGCTGTCGGGCCCTCTAGAATATTAAATAAAACACTGGAAAAATGTTTTATCAGTCTCAAAATGAAAACATCCCACAACACTGCTTTATGGGCTCAGGTGCTCTTTCTGAAGGGTCAGAATCCTGTCACTCACAGTGAACTTAGCCAATGACAGATGGGGGCTGACCCACTGCTCCATAGTGTAGTGGGCTGAAGTAAAGTGTGAATGATGCAATAACGGACCCGTGGATGAAAAGGATTGGCTGAAAGTCCCCATAAGTAACGGCAGACCTAATAAAAAAAACACAATACGAGATGAGCCAAGCTGGGCACTTTTTATCAGCTGGCCCACTGAAGCGAAAGAAGTGACTGAGGGCTGGAGGAAAAAATGAATGCCTCACTGGCAGTTTCAGACGTTAAAAGGCTATAAATCCAGGATAGGGCGGGAAGGGCCGTCCTTTCAATAGCATCAAACAACAACAGACTATTAGAATGCTATTGCCGTGGCACACAGCGCTTATATTTATTTTATTATGGGGCCAGTCATGGAAACCTGAGTGCATTTTTTAGTGACGAGTTGAAAATGTATAGTGCTGAGGTGGCAGTGTTTGGGCGCCTTGTATCGTGTTCTCGAGGCAACCACTACAAAATATAAATGTGCAGTTTGTTTATGTATTAAAAAATGCTCCTGAGTGTTCCGCATTTTTCAGTTAAGGGAACTGAAATTAAGTATTGCGGTTTGTCTAGCATCACAGGGCGTGGTCCAGCCAGAGAGCTGGGATTCGGGCCCAGGTCACTGACTTGGGACCTCAATGCGAGTATCCTGGGGTTTGTCACACTATCACCCCCCAGCAGGGGTTATCATTGGATTCCCGCTTTATCGGTAACTCATGACGGGCAAGGGAGGTTATCTAGTGACTATAAGGTGTCCTCCGTGGCTACACTCAGAAATGAGGATTCACTATGGCACACCGAATGGGATTCCTCCGGTAATGCCACATTCCTGACACAGACTTCCGCAGTGTTACAGAGGATCTTGTAGATCAGATGGCGCCGGTAGCTCCTGTTACCAGCCCATCGGGCAACGGTAATGAGTCCCTTTGTTACTAGACCACATGTCCCAAGCCCACTGACGAAACGCAGAATGATGGAGGCCCCCTGTGTAATGTGAAAAGGGGCCCCGAGTAGCAATATCTCACAAATATTCATATGCTTTGGGCTGGAGGGGGCACCTGAAAGGCCAGCCACAGGTAGGGTGACCACCTGGCATCGAGGCAAATTCTGGACAGGACTGTAAAAAAATCATGACAAAGGGTCAGAATTCAGGACAAAAATTCAACAGCAAGCGCCAGTTTTACAGACACATCCAAGAGATGCCATAACCCAATTACGTTATCACTGCTTCTATTTACTCTCCTGTTTTTTTACATAATACCATTTATTCACTGTGGTCTTTTTGTGATTGCCTCCTGGGGTGCCACATTCAGGTGTCACATTATGTCCTTGTTCGGTAGTAAATGAATGCCCTTCAGCACTGTCTGAGCCATCACCCCTATCCTAATCTACCCAATTTTTCTTGGAGAGAAAGCAACAGAAACATGTTGATTATGTTTTAAATATTTTAAAACCCATGGCAAACAATTTGGGAAACATTAAGGTAAGTAATCTTATGCTAGTTTAAACAAGTTGAATAAAAACACCTGGCTCACCTCAACCTCCAATGGACTTGCATCCCAAAACAAATGAATGTGGCAGAGCAGATGGTGTTGGCGACAGTCTCACACCTAATGTCACGATGTGAGGTACCCACAACTTGTCTGTAGTCTCATCGCACTAGAGGGTATGTCTGGGACTCTACATTTATCTCAGAGCTGGGAACCTGGACTACCAATCAAAGATAATAAGAGAAGGATGAAATCGAGATCAGATGGGAGATCATTAGCAACTGATTCAAAGAGTTGTTGCTAAGAACTGGATAAATAAGGAAGACATGAAGAAGTTGGGACAATTCCTAAAATCAGACAAGATGGGTCCACCAAGAGTATTGGAAGGTATTGAGTATCTGGGGAGTTGTCTCTACAGACAGGAGAGAAACAAAAGAGGCACTGTCAAGTAGTTGAACAAGCAGCACCAGCCCACCCTGGCAAACTGTTCTGGTGCAATTGTCCGCTGTTTGTACTTGTGAAGGGTGAGCAAGGTTGTGCAAGGCAATTGCCCACTCTGTCCATGTCTTCAAATGGTTTTGCAATTGAGCAAAAGCCAAACCAGTGATCTGGCTTATCCCTAAGTGTCAAAGTACACATAGAATCTTCAAAATATTTGGGATGTAAATTGCACAAACAAAATGTAAGAACATGAGAAAGATTTTAAAATGTAATTAGTGTTTGTTTAACAAATGGTACTGTTTCCCCCTTTATATACATTAGATCTCAGATTGAACTGGGAACCAGTTACCTTTTGATACCTAGGGATTCATAGCTACCATTTCCCCACTGATTTTCAGGATGGAAATCTCGGCAGAGTGACAAGGTCCCTTTGAGCCCAGTTTGTTTTTGGTCTTCTCCTCTGTTTTCTGTAGTGGGCCATGTAGCACTAGTGAAGATGTTGTGCTACCCGGATTATTGTATTATTTTGCAAACCTTCCCCATCTCATCCTTCATTACTTCTTCAGACATGCCACACATCAGATTTGGTCGCTGGGGTGCTGTCGGGTATCTCTTTCATCTCTAAAGCTACCTGTGACTGTGGGTGGATTAGGCCTCCCGGACTTAGAACGCTATTGTTTAGCTGCACAGGTCCAACGGGTGGCTCACTTGCTGCCTGTTTCCCCCCCTGCCTGAGATGGGGTTTATCCATAAAGACTTTAAGGAGGGCTTACTGCACTGCTCATTGCTTCCTACTGACCATTCTTCGGAACACCATCCAGGGTTATCCGGTACAACTTTCTCTTGCTAGAACCTGCAAACTTACTGACACAAAGAAACCCTGTACTCCTGCACTACCTTTGCTAGGCCTTCCCCCTCGCAAAGGACTGCTGCGCTCAGAGCAACTCCATCAGTGGCATGTTACAGGAGTCTTAAAATTGGGTGATTTCTTTCTCAACAGGGAGCTACTAGATTTCTAAACCCTTGTGGCAGACTACTATCTTCACCCGGGTCAACTCCTTACTTTCAAACACCTTAAACAATCATTAAATGCCTTATTTCATGTCTACCACCTAGCACTAACCCTGCATGAGGTGTGCCAGACGCTCTACACCATAGGGACTGATGGCAAACTGATAAAAAGGGTGTACAGACCTTTCCTGCAACATGGAGACCACTTCAGAGCGCATCGTCGTACTACCTGGTAGATTGATGTGGCCAAACCTCTGCAAGATACAGACTGGTCTAAAATACTGGACTTTCCCCACAAAGTATCCTGCGGCTGCCACTTTAAGTACATTCATAGAGCTTCCCCCCTTTGCTTGCCATTGGCTTTGTGGTTTGTAACTCACATTTCGTAGCTTTCAATTTGCTGGCTTTTATTTGTTTAGGCTATCCAGCTTGAGTTTGTCCCTTCTCTTGCCTTAACCTTATTTATAGTATCCTTCTGAGTGCGCCCTTTCTGTACACAGGCCTGTTAATCTTGCTCTTATCTCATCACATTTGCTGTGCATTCAAAGAACAAGGGAAAATGTCAGACTCTGTTTTCAGTGGGAGCTTGGTGTTTACTTTTCTTTTTCTGACTTCAAAGTGAAAGGATTTATGTGATAATCTTGCTGGATACTGAGGATAGGAAAGAGCTTTTTTTCTAGGAAACAACAGCATTTAAATGAACTGTGCAAGGATTTCAGAATATATCAGAATTAGGAACACAAATGAAGCACATTTTTGCTAATTCTGAACTGTGCTGGAAACAAATACCTTAATATAATTAAAACAAATCATTACACTAGGTGATGCAATTTCCACACATCGTCTGTGCACTGTGTAGTTTTATTAGAAAAAATGTCTATCTGTGCAAATTTATTTGTCATTTCAATCAAAAATGCATACTCCACTCCACTCTACTCTGCACCACTCCACACCACTGCACCCTACTCTGCACCACTCCACTTTCCACCACTGCATGCCACTGCAATCTGCAACACAGCACTCCACCACACTCTGAACCCCTCCATTCTATGCCACTGCACTTTATGGCACTGCACTCTACACCTCTCTACTCTGTATCACTCTACTCTATTCCAGTGCACTGTATGCCTCTTCACACCACTGCGCTCTGCAGTTCTGTACGCTACACCACTCCATTCTAGGCCACACCAATCTACTCGGCACAACTGCACTCTGTGCCACTCTACAACACTGCACTGTACACCACTGCATTCTTAGCCAGTACACTCTATGCTAATGCACTTTGCTCTGTAACACTCAACTCTATACCCCTGCACTCTACACAAGTACACTGTACATCACTCTAGTTCACTCTGTACCACTACACTCTATTCCACGACGCTCTAGACCACTTTACTCTATACCATTACACTCTATGCCACTGCAATCAACCCATCACCTTTCCACTCTATGCCACTGCACTCTACTCTGAAACAATCTACTCTATGCCACTGCACTCTACACCACTCTGCCCCACGGCACTCTAAACCACTGCACTCCACTTCAATGCATTCTATGCCAGTGCACTCTAAACAACTGCACTATATGCCACTGAACTCTACTCTGCACAGCTGTACTCTACGCCACTGCATTCTATGCCACTGTACTCCACTATACACCACTGGACTCTGACACTCTACACTGCACTCTCCGCCACTGTACTTTACACCACTCTACTCTGTACTACTGCATGCTGCACCAGTGCACTCTACGCCACTGCACTCTATGCCACTCTACTCTGCATAACTCCATTCTACGCCACTACACTCTACAGCACTATAGTCCACTCTGCACAGCACCACTCTACGCTACTCTGCATCATTCTACGCCACTGCAGTCAATGCCACTCAAGTCTACTTTGCCCTCTACACCACTGCACTACACACCACTCTACACTACTGCACACTCTGCCACTCTATTAAACGCCACTCTACGCCACTGCACTCTAAGCCACTTTACTCTGTATCACTCCACTCTGAACCACTGCACTCTACTGTGCACCACTGTAATCTATGCCACGGCAGTCTGACACTGCATTGTATGCTGATGAATTCTGTGTCGCTGCATTCAATGCCTCTTCACTCTACACCACTATATTCTGCAACACTCTACACCAATGCACTCTCCGCCAGTCAACTCTACTGCAAACCACCCCATTATATGCCACTCTAAGCAACTCCACAGTATGCCACTCCTAAACATGACACTCTCTGCCACTCCAGTCTACAACACTCAACTCCACTCTTCGCCATTCCACTTTGTGACACTCCGTGCCACTCTCCTCAATGCCACGAACCTTTAGCCATGCTGAACAGCAGCCACTCTGGTGTATAACATTTCTAAAACACATTGACAAAACCAATAATTCTTGCGTAGACGAGACATATTGGCTTTGCCAATATTAGTTAGTACTATGAGGTGCTGAGGTCCCTGAAAGCACTGTGAATGTGTAAGTCCTTATTTTAAACACGAATTACACACAGCATAACATAGACTGCCACAAAATGTGCAAATACATTTATGTTAAATTTAAAAAAAGCCCTTCTAAAATACAGATTTCAATAATATACAGATTATACCTAGCACAATTTTTTTTATAACTGTCCGTTAAAACCACACACTCTACAGCTCAGCTTTAAAGACCCTTACAGTACCTCTCTAAAAGAAAATATCTTTGCCACCAGAAAGCGTCAAGTGACTCCTTTAATTAAAGCCAGTACAGCTTCCAAGCCCCTTTACATTTGCAGATTTACCAGCTGCGCACATTTGCATTTCATTAGGAAGGAGACACCCTGGCAAGAAGGCCTGTTTCTTATCTGTCTGCACCTCCCTCTGGATCAGAGCACAGGAGACTCCCTGCCTTTCAATCCAGCTAGGGAAACTGAATTGTCCTAATTACATTTGTCCTTTAGCTGAAAGGCTAAAATTAGGGACAAATGCTGTCCATTAAGCCTTTCGTCACTGACAACAGACGATAGGGCAAATTACGGGCAGTCTGTGAAAATTACTGACGATCGCCCTAGCCAAGCCCCGCCCAAGCTCAGGCTTGCTGCCGACTGGGAAATCAGATTTTTGACATGTAATAAATATCTAAAAAACAAAACGGGCAGGACTGGGGTGGTGACAATCACATAGTCTTAAATGGGGTGTGGCTTGGAATATCGAATCAAAATATCAACAGGCTGCAAAATTTCATGATCACAATATTGAGAGGCAAAATATCCAAAACTAAATTTTTATATATTTTCTATACCTAACTTCACGTATACGTACTTAGGTGATATATAGTTTCAAGTTCAGTAGATGTGCAGTTAAGAATAGTAAATCCTTACCTCCCTCTGTGCACTCACCTGTTCCATATTTTGTCCCTCGATATTATGGTCATGATATTGTGACCTGTCAATATTTAGGATTTGTTATTACTTACTACAATAGTGCAGACGCACATTTGCTGCTTTGTTTTTATATCTGTTACTTGAGTGTCATACATTTTCAGCAGACGGCGCTACTCTGTGTAATGTAAATACACTGCTTAAAATTTAGGTTGTAGCCGGGAGGATAACTCAGCAGTTGCAGCTGTCGCCAATCAAGGGTGGTGGGGTGGGGAGGGGCGTCTGTTGGGGGGGTATAGAATTTTTTTTTAAACGTACCTTTCACTGCTGCTCTGTCATGCTGCTGCTCCCAGTCCTGCTGCCGGCCGCTCCCTCTCTTCCCGGCAGTCACCACAGGAGGCTCCCAATCCATACGCTGCTCTCAGGCTAGAGCAATCATGAGAGCAACACCAGGATTGGGTTGAGTGGGCTGGTTTGTTGCTCGCTCAGGCACTGGAAGCCTATTCCATTTCTCCAACCGAGCTGTGTAACACAGCTTGGTTGGAGAAATTAAGTGCGCATGTTGGTTTGGCCGGACTAAGTACCATAAATTGGGTAATAGTAGCATCCGTCACGTCTAGTTCTAATATGATGCAGCCCTGGTTTTACTATTCACATTTGTTTGTAAATGTATTATATTTGAGCACCTGCTATAGCATGTTCCTAATTGTAAGAAGTTTGGAAAGGTAATGGATCTGAGTTGCTGGAAGATAAAATGTCAACACCATGGTTGCACAGTGTGGTAAAGTGTGACAGACTGGTTTATAACTCTCATAACATTAGATCAGGCTCAGCATATTTCTCCTCACCAGTTGATTTCCCCACTTGCCAATATATTTGTGATGATGGAAGGGCTGGGGTGGAGACAGTCACACAAGATTGTCTAAGATAAACACTTCAAATAGGCTTGTTCCAGCTGCATGAGCATGTTACAGATAAATGGTTAATGGCTAAACAGTGGACATGCTTGGATCTACCCCAGCCCAACCCCAGTTTACATTTCTGCAGGGCCAACTCAGCCTTTCATTCTTCAGAGTCGGAAATAATGAGTGGAATTAAGTTCTGTAATTATAAACAGCATTATTTGCGGAACTAAGAAACTGAAATCCTACTATATCCACAACTAGATAAAAACACATATTTACAATTGATATTCAAGCACCAAATCTCCACCTCTTTGGAGGACATGAAGGAAGAGGTATTTATCACATAACCACGTGTGGTTATTTTACGTCTGCTTTTTCCTGCATTATTATGCATTGATAATGCCTTTGCTAAAATAGATTCTTGTTTGCTTAAATTGCTACTATTGTTTACAGATGGCTAACGTCACAGGACATCACTGGGTTTAGCCACAGGGACGAAATAAGAAACCAAGGGTAAACACAGTCTGCACTTCCTCTACTAAGCATCCATATTTTGAACAGCAAACCATGCAGCTACCAAAGATCATACTTGATGCTTCTTAAGATTACCAAGGATGGGGATTTCCAGCCCTGGGTTTTTTAACAATCTGGTGCATTCTGGGAGTTGTAGTCCTAGTTCACTTCAGTTGCTCTAGTTCAAGTAAAGCAACTAACAGGCTCCTTGCCGTGCAGCGGGTCGGGCTCTGTCCTTTCCCTGGTGGTAGAACATTGGATGAACAGAGACAGGCAGAGACGGGTACATGTGCATTGTGTGTGAGAGAAGCTGCTGCTGCTCTGAACTGTACATGTGAAGGAAGCCTGCACTCCTACTACCTGTGTGGCACAGGTTTGTTCATGTGATCTCTGCACTGCTGCTACTTTCACTCTAGGTGCATGTGTGTGTGTGTGTGGGGGTATCTGAAAAAATCTGCCTGCTGCTGCATTGCTGAATGTATGATGTATGCTGAGGAAGGTTGCCCTTTTGCTTTCCGTATAGCTGCTGTTCAGTGTCGCTGAAGGTTTGTGTACCTGTTCTGTGTGCTTGCACTGTTGCTGCATACCCACTTTGTGTGAACAGCAGAAGGATCGGACCGGCCTATAGGGCAATTAGGCAGTGCCTGATAGGCTGCCCTGACACATCAGCGTATGGGTCGGTTTTTGGCTGTTTGTGGGCATATACAGTAGACTGCTGGGTCTGTTTTTTGCTGCTGGTTTCCCTGTTAATAAAACAAGCAATGCCTGCAGCAAGATCAAATCCATACAGTCTTGCACATCTTGCAGAATATTTATACTGCGTGCCATCACAAGTTCAGAACTGCCCCAATTTGCAAATATGGGCCACATTTTTAGCTAACAAATTCACTAATGAGAGCCACTTTTACTTAGGTGCCTGGCCTATTTTCTATCCCAGTCCAACCCTGTATGTTAGATCATAAGGCTGCTGCTAGCCGGACTATACCTGTTTTGTGTGAGAGAAACTTGCACACCAGCAGCACATGCTGTATCTATTGTGTTTCTATAAGGAAGCATGCTGCTTCTCAGGGTGCCGCAATTGTATGTGAGAGAAGCTTGCACACCAGCAACACATGCTTTATCTGCTGTGATTCTGTAAGAAAGCATGCAGCTTCTCGGGGAGTACCTCTACTGTGTGTGAGAGGAGCTTGCACATGCTGTATCTGTTATGTTTCTATAAGGAAGCATGCTGCTTCTTGGGGTGCCTCTATTGTGTGTGAGAGAAGCTTGCACACAGGCAGCACATGCTTTATCTGTTGTGTTTCTAAAAGGAATCATGCTGCTTCTCAGGGTGCCTCTACTATGTGTGAGAGAAGCTTGCACACCAGCAGCACATGCTTTATCTGCTGTGTTTCTGTAATGGCGCATTCTGCTTCTCAGGGTGCCCCTCTACTGTGTGTGAGAGGAGCTTGCACAACAGCAGCACATGCTGTATCTGTTGTGTCTCTGTACGGAGGCATGCAGCCTCTCAGGGTGTACTTCTACTGTGTGTGAGAGAAACGAGCAGACCAACAGCATATGATGTATGTGTTGTGTTTCTGTAAGGAAGATGCTGGTTCTCGGAGTGCCTCTACCATGTGTGAGAGAAGCTTGCACACCAGCAGCACATGCTTTATCTGCTGTGTTTCTGTAATGGCGCATTCTGCTTCTCAGGGTGCCCCTCTACTGTGTGTGAGAGGAGCTTGCACAACAGCAGTACATGCTGTATCTGTTGTGTTTCTAAAAGGAATAATGCTGCTTCTCGGGGTGCCTCTACTATGTGTGAGAGAAGCTTGCACACCAGCAGCACATGCTTTATCTGCTGTGTTTCTGTAATAGCACATTCTGCTTCTCAGGGTGCCCCTCTACTGTGTGTGAGAGGAGCTTGCACAACAGCAGCACATGCTGTATCTGTTGTGTCTCTGTACGGAAGCATGCAGCTCTCAGGGTGTACTTCTACTGTGTGTGAGAGAAACGTGCAGACCAACAGCACATGATGTATGTGTTGTGTTTCTGTAAGGAAGATGCTGGTTCTCAGAGTGCCTCTACCATGTGTGAGAGAAGCTTGCACACAAGCAGCACATGCTTTATCTGTTGTGTTTCTAAAAGGAATCATGCTGCTTCTCAGGGTGCCTCTCCTATGGGTGAGAGAAGCTTGCACTCCAGCAGCACATGCTTTATCTGCTGTGTTTCTGTAATGGCACATTCTGCTTCTCGGGGTGCCCCTCTACTGTGGGTGAGAGGAGCTTGCACAACAGCAGCACATACTGTATCTGTTGTGTCTCTGTACGGAGGCATGCAGCCTCTCAGGGTGTACTTCTTCTGTGTGTGAGAGAAACGAGCAGACCAACAGCACATGATGTATGTGTTGTGTTTCTGTAAGGAAGATGCTGGTTCTCGGAGTGCCTCTACCATGTGTGAGAGAAGCTTGCACACCAGTAGCACATGTGTGTTGTGTTTCAGTAAGGAAGATGCTGCTTCTCAGAGTGCCTCTACTGTGTGTGAGAGAAGCTTGCACACCAGCAGCACATGATGTGTGTTGTGCTTCAGTAAGGAAGATGCTTCTTCTCAGAGTGACTCTACTGTGTGAGAGAAGCTCACTGGTTCTGGGTTTGAGAGTGAGACTTGTATGGTACTTCTTACGATCTCCCCTCTGTGTGTAATCAAGCTTGAGATAACAGTTACACAAAAGAAAATTATTGGTTTATGTTGGACTTTGTGAATACCACGGTATTCATAAGACAAATTCTAGGGCTTGTATTGCTCATCTTTAGTGAAGGCCTGAGTCATTATAGCTTGTTAAGGTGTTTACAATGGACTTGTTTTAATTATTTATTTTGTGTCTTTGTGTAATTACTGTTAATTGAATCCAGGTGGAATATATAATTGCCATTATCAATCCTTTTTAAAGAAATAATGAGAGATGGGACCTAGGTTTGTTGCTGTGTTTATCATTCTTTTAGCAAGAAAGACATCCCAAGTGTCATGTCTTAGGACAGCATAGAGGTGGATGAGCCACTTAAGGCTTGAGCCTGGCTCCAGCCGCAGGCCTGGCACTGTTGCAGTCGCCTTGGACCCTCGAGCCCAAAACAAGCGAAGATTTAATGTGGCTTCTGAGAGCCACCCAGGCTCCAAGGCCCCAAGAATAAAAAAAGACATAAATCTTTGTCTTTAAAAGGAAAGAAAGAAATAGCTATCTAGTGAGTGAATTGCTTAATGTGAAACCAGAAATCCTGGGACCAGTTGGCTTCCCCACTTGACCAAAATTCGAGATCCAGGGAAATTATTTTATGGTTCTTTGTTTTCAAGTATGAAAGCACCTTCCAAATACGCGAGTTCAGTCTGTGCGCTGTACAAAAATAATCTGAAGTATTAAGGCGAAACACTTCTGCGTGCTAAATCAATGCCCTTCTTTAATTTGAAAGAGACTACCATATTTTCCTATGATGTTTGTTGCATGATTTAGATGCCAACTTTTTTCAGGGCTCGGCCTGTGCAAGGGCTGTCAGAGACCAACCAGACACTTTGCACGGCTCTGGCTTGGCTATCCCAGTTAATTTGTTGACTAGCCCATCACTAGGATGGGAGCCTAGCCTGCAGACCATATCCTACCTATGAGAGCTGCTCTTTTCATTGGTTTGACAGTTTTAGCCTCCAACGGCTAGATGTATTATTATACTGGTCGCAAAAAGCAGTATAAACTTCTGACCAGTCTTTTGGTGGACAGTATTGAATTTTCCAGAAACGACCTATGTACTTATAGGTCAGTTAAAAAATGTCTCACCATCTCTGTGACTAATTTTAAATAAATATTTTCTTAACAAAAAATAAACGCAGGTTTTCTATTAAGAAAACAGAGCTGCTTTAAAAAAAAATATATTCATGCTTCACTGTGAGTTGGCAGGGTTTCCCTTTCATCATTGTCTAACCCCCTTGGAATTTTTACAAAATACCACAACTTGGGAGGAGCTCAGGGGGGGACCTCTTCTCCTTGGAAAACGAACGTAGGTATCTGTAACTTTTCAGTGGTTCCTGAACCAAATTACTCTCCCAAACCACCCACTGCATTCCATTTCAGTATATGAAAAATACACTCATAAAACGGTTGGTAAAACTCTACAGACTCTTAAAATTGAATGGATATAGCTGAAAAAATATTTTTTGCGACTTCGAGCTTCTGATTCGTAAAAAGGATTTGTACCTCTGGCCTTAGGTTGTCAAATAGCCATCAATGTACTTTGCTGACGATGGTAGAATAGAAGCTGCTTACCTTGTGTGTCTTACAATTGTTTATTGCAAACAGTTTTTTTTTCTGCTAGTTAGTCAAGCATGCTTTTTTTAATCATTATTGGTTTTCATATTTTAAACATGACATCAGATAGGACATAGGTTAGTGTTTCACGTCCAGCATCTTTTTCACACAGTGCCTTTAACAATCAAACATTAGCAAATCTATAAAACAGTTATGTCAAAATGCATCTGTGGAGTGCCCCTTCTGGGTGTTAAAGGACATGGTCAGTGTCTATAAGGGATAAGGTGGTAGCATGAGTTGCTTTGGGGGTTTCTTACAGGTCTCTGATCATTGTATCTATAAAAAAAGGCATGTTAAAGAAAAGGTTTTATAGCCCACGCAGCTAACAAATCTAAATACTACATCTACTGTTTTGCAAAATGTAAAAACACATTTAAAACTTTCAAATGCTCAAAACAAATCAAATTTAATGTTTCATACTGTGAAAACTCTAAAAGTACGTGCTGTCTGGAAATAAATCCTCTTTTAGTTAATGCATTCAAGTTGCAGTGATCGGCTAGGATTGCCAAATGAATCCGTGTACACTCGGCACCTTGTTTCTGGTCAGGTGCCAATTCATTACATCCTCCTTTCTACCAAAGGAAAGTAATTTGGGAAAGGAAAGCTCAATGCTGCAAGTCTCTCCTTTGGGTTAATTTGAGATTTGATAACACGCAGAGTGACATATGTTACCTTAGAGAGATGCAGGACATTAATTTGTATGCTGCACTCAGTGACTTAGCTGGTGTGTCATGGATCCAAGTGCAAGGAAGGACAAGCCCACCTGGTCGCTGTTTAAACTATGAACTACAGCAATAATCAGGGTTCAGAGCCCCAGAACAACTGCAGCTGCTGCACAAATAGGAGCTAAGCTCCTGGCCGCAGTAGTATGACCTTAGAAAAGAGGCAGAGAATGGAATGGGCTTGATGAGTGCACTTCATCAAGAGTGATGCCAAACGAGGGGTTGCATTGCTACCTGCAGGTATTCCACCCATCCATCCATAGCCATCGCTCTTTTTTCTAGCCACATACTTATTTCTCCAAGAGTGAGCAGAAAAGTGGCACTTTACGCCACTCCACTCTATGCCACTCTACCTTACTCAATGTCGGTCAGCTCTGGTCTGTGCCACTCCACTCTGTGCCACTCTACTATATGCCACCCACTCTACACCACTCTACCACTCTATTCCATGCCACTCTACTTTAAGCCACTCTGTTCTCTTCTACTCTATGCCACTCTACTCTAGGCCACACTAAGCCGCTGTACTCTACACCACTTTATGCTGCTCTACTCTATGCCATTCCACTCCACACAATGCCACTCTACGCCACTCCACTCCATTCCACTTTATTCTGCTCTATGGCACTGCATTCTATTCTGTGCCACTCTACTCTACACCACTCTACTCTACACCACTTTTCTCTACGCTGTTTATGCCACTCTACTCTACGTCACCCCTGTCTATGCCACACATCTCTACAATACACCACTCCATGCCACTCCACTATAAGCTTCTTTACTCCACACCACTCTACTCTTCGCCACTCAACTCCACTCCATCTCACTCTGTACCACTCCATTCTAAGCAATTCTTCTCTACGGCACTCCACTCGGGTCTACATCCCTTACTCTGTGCCACTCTACTCCTTTCTCTGCTACTCCACTCTACGCCACTCTGAGCCATACAATACCACTCTACGCCACTGCACTGTATTCTACACCACTCTATATCACTCCACCCTATGCCACTGTACTCTGCGCCACTCTGCTCCACACCACTCTATGCCACTCTGCTCTAGACAGTCTATGTCACTCCACTCTACTCTACACCAGTCCATTCCACACAGTGCAACTCTACTGCACTCTATGCTGCTCCACTCTATGCCACTCTACTCTACGCCACACTCTGTATGCCACACCACTCTACTGTGCACAGCTCCACGCCACTCTGTGCCACTTCGTTCTATGCTACTCTGCTCCACACTTCTCTACACCACTGCACTCCACTCTACTCCACTCCATGCCAATCTACTCTTTGGCACTCTACTCTGACCTATGCCCCTCTGCTCTATTCCACTCTTTGCTACTCCACTCTATGCCACTCTACTTTACATCGCTCTGAGCCACACAATACCACACCACTCTACTCTATGCCACTCTGCTCTGCTCCACTCCACTCTACACCACACTGCTCTACACTATGCCACTTCACTCTACTCTGTGCCTCTCTATGCCACTCCACTCTACGGTACTCTACTTTGCCCCACTTTGCTCTACACCACTCCACTCTACACCACTCTACTCTATGCCACTCTGTGCCACTTCATTCTACTCCATTCCACTCTACTCCACTCCACCACATCCTACTCTACGCCACCATACTCTACACCACTATACTACACTCAACTCTATGCCACTCCACTCTATTCCATTCTACTCTATGCCACTCTACTCTGTGCCACTGTATACTATTCTACTCTACTCTGCTTAAAGCCTTTCTACTGTACACTACTCTGGGGCACTCCACTTCACTCCAGTCTACATCATTCTAACCCACTCTAATCTGTGCCACTCCACTCTACCCCACTTGATGCCACTCCACACAATGCCAATCTACGCCACTCCACTCAACGCAACTCTACCCACTCTATGCCACTCTACAGTCCGCCATCTATACTTCACCATTCTATTCTGTGCCATTTTACTCTAAGCCACTCTACGCTAGTCCACTCTACACTACTCCACTTTGTGCCATTGTGCTACACTACTCCATTCCACTCTGTCACTTTACGCCACTCTGCTCTGCCACTCATATATATGCTACCCTTGTCTACTGTACGCCACTCCACTCTACACCACTCCACTGTATTCCAGTCTACCTCTTTGCCACTGTAGTCTATGCCACTTTACTTTGCACCAGTCTAGTCTATGCCTTTCTACTCTATGCCACTCTACTCTAC
The DNA here is from genome assembly GCF_031143425.1 of Pleurodeles waltl. Taxonomy (NCBI): domain Eukaryota; kingdom Metazoa; phylum Chordata; class Amphibia; order Caudata; family Salamandridae; genus Pleurodeles; species Pleurodeles waltl. Next base: position 644,810,658 of record NC_090451.1, on the reverse strand, counting down.
GGCACTCCACTCAAAACCACTCACCTGTACCCTAAGCCACTCCAGTCTACACCACTCCACTCCACTCTATGCCACTCTACCTCTCTACACGCCTCTCCTCTAAGCCACTCTACTCTGTGCCACATCACTAACTTTTAGCCTTCCTGAACAGCAACAGCGCTGCTATACAACATGGCTAAAGGACCTTGGCAAAGCCAATACCTCTCACATAGGAGAGGTCTATTGGCATTACCAACACTTGCATACATCAGGCCATGTCCTGATGCGCCTGTGAAAGGCAACTTATTGCAGCATCACCTCTTCACTTCCAGGTGGTTGGAAAGCAACACAGACAATTCAATCAAGGAAATGCCAATCAATTCACACATATATTGGTGGCTGTCCATTACTGACTTCATTGCTCATGAGTCTGTCCCCTTTCTACTACCATATCTTCTCCACCACCAATTAAGGGGTTCCCTGAGTGTAAATGATTTCACGTCCACCTAGAAACCAACTTAATGCACATGTAATTGTAATTACGTAGCACTTACTACCCCTGACGAGGCGTTGAAGAGCTTTTCGGGAAGTAGCACTCTACTCCGGAACCCAAGAGGAATTAGTGGTGGATTAGTGTAGGGGAATATAGAGCAATCCAGCAAACTGGCCCTCCCTTTAAATCCCCCTTGAATTATTTGCAGGTGCATAGGACATCCTTCTTCTGCAGGGATGGGGAGCAGCTCTTGTCTCTGTGTTCAAGAACAGCCAAGAGAGGACCATTTGTGTGTCACAGTCTGTAGGCCCCAAAGATGGCTACTCAGGGACTTCCTCTTTCACTGGAGCGTGCACTATCCTCCTCCCGACGCCGGGCCTGTGAATTCAGGCGGCGGACTGGCAGCCCATCTCCACGGGAGAAAATATTAATTTTAAATGACTCGCCTTCGTCTGCTTGATTCCTGACCTACATATCGCTGGTTCTGGAATCAGAGGGGCCTGCACGCCACGGCGGCGCTTCCTCTCTCAGCACTGAGGGCTGTAGACATGCCGCGGGCGGGGGTAATCCAGGACACACGGATGGAGGCGTCCCAGCGAGCGGACAAATAAAGCAGCGAGGGGTCAATCGGGACTCCCACTGACAATTTCTGTGATCTGGTGCAAATCGCAGCGTCGTGTTCATCTGCCTTAATGTTTTGAGCCACGCAACAGTGAACAGTGATGAGGCTACCATAATACACAATAATTAAGAACAATTTGTATTTTTTTTCACACAGAAGTAGAAACTCTGTATGAAAATAATTCAAAAGCTAGCCAAGAGGAAGAACTGATTTATGCATATGTCACACACGCACCAAAGCACTCTGGGTATTTCGAAAAGTTGTTGTAGACATTCCAAAGCAGGCTGACAGTATAACTGTTCTTTATACCTACATATGCTTAATACTTATAATAACTAATAAAAGGCAATAATAATAATAAGCCCCCCATATACTTTTATATTCCTAATGCCTCGCTTGTTGACAAAATGAAACACTCATAAATGGGTTTTATTAGCCGATTAATGGTTCATTGATTAATCATCTGTAGTTTGTAGGTATGAGAAGAATGAAAAGCTGATGTGGCTGTGGTGGGATTCAAACTTGTGAAGTGCAGGTCACAACAAATGTCGACAGAGAGCATTCACATTACTGAACTTGGATTCTTCTGGTAGGGGGCATTACGAGCTAAGTGTATATCAACCATTTATTGAAATCTCCCTGTTGGTCAGAACAGTTGATTTTTTTTTAACTTTGCCCAAAGGAACTCTCGACGCAAAACAAAAAATAAAATCCACTGATCTTTATCGACTTTTCGAAGAAGACAGAAATGCACGAATAAATTACTCAGTCTTACATTTCAGTTACTGATAGGAGAAATATCAGGAAGATCGCATTTGCTTGCGCTTAAACTTGAATAACTTCCCCTCTATCATGTATAACTTCCCCTCCCTCCCGCCAGCTCTTGTGTCAGCTATCCAGGGTGAAACATTATGAAGCATAACTCCTAGTCGATATGTGAGACAGTTGCAGAATAGTGTGGTCTATATTTCAGTTGGCCCCCCAATCAGTTGCGTAATCAGCGACTTCAGAGGGAGGTTCTTCAATATTATTGAGCATAACCGCCTAGGCTCTGAGATCATCCTCTAGTTTGTTGTCCATACAGGCATGCTTCATTCAGACCTCTTCAGCCACTGCCCATTCGGTAACGTCTCGCAATCATACTGTATACCTGGGGGGCTCAGGACTTAGCCATTTTTTGCTATTAGACGTTTCGCCAGAGGGAAACCCAGCAGAACAAAATTTCTGCTTGGCTTTTTTATTAGGAGGAGATAAGGCCTAATATAAGTTGACCTATATCTAATTGTATTCGCATCCAGAGGCTCAAATAAGGGCCTCTAGGATCGAGCTCCATTATGCCCAAAGGACTGTGCATTCCCTGATCATGTGTATTAAATCTGCCCTAGGACCACCACTTCGTGGGCATGTTTTGGGACGCGTAGGTTAAATCGCATGCAAGGTCCTCTGGGAAAGGTAAGGTTGGTGACAGAAATTGTATTGGATTATTTTAAAGCATACATTGGAACTAGCTAGATGTACCCCCTCATGAGTACAGTTCCAGTCTTTCATGGAATGAGGCTCGGGCTTTAAATCATCCCACTGAGACTAGATCAGTAGAGTTGTCACTGTCAAATCTTCGCGCAACACCCTGTAGATGTGTGAGACTAGACTCCACCACCCTGCCATTGCCAAGAGTGTGGTTAATGTGCTGGAGCAAGTTGGGACATCTGGGTAGCTAGGCCATATCTCCCGCGCTGTGTTGGAGATTCTCCTATATTGTAGGAATTGAGAACCCAGTTGAAATAACTCAACTGCTCTGGCTATTGGTATGAGGCGTCTCTCCGGCTATACGTTTTCCAGAATGGTGCAACCTCCATCTTTCCATTTTTGGATCAAAATGGATTCTGCTATTTTGCAAAAGGGTTGCAGAATCCAGAGGGGCAGGTCCAGGGCATAAGAAGCCCAACAGACCACTCTCCTAACCGCTACTTCCCAAATGTTCGCAACCTGTCTGATCAAATGAGGCATTGGTTCCCAACCTGTGGTCCGCGGACCTCCAGGGGTCCGTAACACATTCCCAGAGGGTCTGCAGGCCTGGGCCGGGAGGAAGGCACGTCTTCAGCTGGGGCCTCTCACAGAAACCTGTGCATGTTATATATTTATTACTTCCTTTGTGCATCAGTTTTAAAAGCATTGCAAAGTTCTTTGTACATCCAGCATCATTGGTAATGTGCCTGCTGGAGAGAGATGGGAGTTTTGTCTAGTAGCAGTTTTGACTCAAAGGTAGCGCAGATGGTTTATATGCCTGCTAGAAAGAACGTGTATGATGCAAAGAACAGTATTTTATGTGCAAAGCACAATGGGTAATGCTTTTGTTACAGAGATTCTTTGGTTACTGTGTAGTTCATAAGTTACAATTGTAATCTAGTGAGCTATGAACTGCCATTAAAGAGCTGCATGCAAACTGCACAGCACAAATTAGGAAGTCGTTTTTTACCAGTCTTTCATTTCCCTTGTGCTTCTAAAAAAGGTTTGCTTGTATTGCAATACATTCTTATTATTAAAGTCAATGGTAACCACTGCGTTGTGTTCTGAATCCTGAGTTTGTGCTTCTCCAGACCAATCACTGTTAGAAAATGCCTACCACTGTGGATGGCGTGTGTACTCTACACCTTGTAGTCCACAGTAAAATGCTCCCAGGCCCTACTGTGTTATAAGAGGTGGTATAAAACAAACAAATTACATGTGACAGAGAGGCTATGGAGAGATGAGAGGCCTTTATGGTTTTACTTCCTTTCTCCACCACATATTTATGTGAAAAAGCTTTCTCAGATGTTATGTACCTAAGGAATAAAAACAGAAATTGCTTGGGAAATGTAGAATCTGACCTGAGGATTGGACTTTCCTAAATAAAACCAAACATTGAAAATTTAGTCGCCGAGAAGCAGCGCCAATCTTCCCACTCAAGTGTTGAAATATTTGCATATTTTTTCAACATCAAAAATGATATATTTCGTAATTCGATTATTTGTTTGGTGTGCAGTTGTTTGTGTATTTTTTGCAAATTACTGTTTTAATGTTTGAAATTTAAACTGTACAAATTGCTCTGGGGTCCCCGGCGTCCAGTAATGATTCAGTGGGGGGTCCCCAAGAGTCAAAAGGTTGGGAACTTTTGCTTCTTGACGAACGGCTGAGTGGATGTTGCAGCGAACAGTAGAGCAGCCTTGTGGATTCCTGAAGCACACTACTCACAAATGATTCCCAAGAATGGGTCCCGGGTGGCGGTACTAATTTTCTGTAACGCCCTTCTCCCTGCCACCAGACTTCATTCTTTTTCTTTCTAACTGCCCGCGCTGACCGTAAGTCCACAACCTAAGGGGATACAGTTGGCTAGTTAACGATACTCTGGTGCAGATGCGCAGACCACACAATGCCATTGAGTATAACCTGGATGATAGCTTTCCTTTGATTAGTCTAACAACTAAAAGAGAGATATGATGACAATATACAAATCTAGCAAAATACACTTGCCACCTGTTATAACAATGGATTGAATTAATATTCCAGCTCAGGAATATCGTGTTTTAAGGTGCACGTCTATTTTTTTTGTTAGTTGATATTTAGTTGTTTTTTTATTTGTATACTCTACATTTTTACGTCTTTATTTTTGTAGCTTGTTTTCGCAGACTACATTTTTACATGTAACCAAGAGTGGGGTTGTAATTCTTTAAGTGACTGAAACCTGTGATTTGAACCTTAAATTACATTTTAGCCTGGATTTATTTTAGAGTGTTAATTACTTTTTCTTTTAGCAGAAATAATATGTCACCACTGATAATACGTTTCCCCCTCGATGCCCTTTCTTACTGTGGCCAAACAATCGTTGTTATTTGTGCGGATGTGAGTGTGCAACTATAAACTGCGAAGGAGTTGCTATATGCTTGGAGACTCTGCCATGCAATTTAGGATGGGGATTGGATCAAAACAGGTTGCAATGTTGTTCAGTAAAAAGTAAACATTTTTGTCTGGTGCCAGGAAAGTTACTGGGAATTTGATGACTTCGCAGCAATGATTCATGAGAGAGAACACGTTATGTCCTACAAAATTATAAAATACAAACCCATGGAAGACAATGTGAGTGCTCAGTTATATGAAATATTTATCCCATAATGCTACGCTCCAGATCAGTTTTTCGCTCTGATCCTCCGCGAACTTCAACTTTTTATTTTAGAATTACATGAGCAGAAAAAACAATTAGTAAACTAGAATGGAGAGGGTGATTGCTATACATGACTATCCATTCATAGTTTCACCATAAGTTAAGTGGGTGGGCAGTGCCTCCTTGATAATTGAAACATGTCACATACCAATTTTTCACTTTGTAAGGGGTGGCTTGGAAATTCCTAGGTATGTAGATGTTCCTTTGTAAAGGCACCACAAATTAACTAAGACAATAGGAGTGTCTTGGATTTTCAGTTGTAATCCAGGTCTATGTATTTGCCAAAGGCTGCAGTGGTGATTAGTATTTCGTGTGCGCCTAGCAGGAGCAGGAAGGGAGCTGGTGGGCGCACTGAATCCTAGAAGGTCCGGAAGTTGAATGTGGTACCTACAGATGCTAATGAATTATTCCTCTAATAGAAACCACTAGATAACTGGTCTTTTGTCATCCATAGCAAATTGTTTGTTTTGGTCTAAAGTTAACTAATCTGTCTTGCATTAAACATTACAAAAAGCTGTTGTTTTCTTGTATAAGAGACATTTGTGAGATTAAAAAAAAAGTGAATGTGAGTAAACAGTGACGATTGCGTATACTATTTAGATATAAAATTGTCCCCGATGCATTCCAATGAAAATGCATCCTAGGATACAACCAAAGAGCCAATAGAATAACAGTGAGACTAAAATACTCCTCTGGGCTGACCCAAGATGTGATTGACAATTTCTTAGGCCATCGGCTCAAGCAGGCCCAGCCAAGTAAGAGAACAGTTTGAAGCGAGATTACTGAAAGCCCACTCTATGTTTATTTATTAGAGAATGTTGACTTTGGAAGACCTAAGAATGATAGAATGATGTGGGTATTTAAATCTGGACATAAGTAAAAGGCATATTTCGCTTCTTGGGGATAATAAAGAGTCTATTAAAGCTGAGCTGCAGTGTCACATAACGATGCCTTTTGTCATACAAAAAGATTACATATCTTCATACCGATATTCACTGTCTGTGTATATAGAGTTAACAGTATTAAACGCATTCCTGCTTGAAAGTAGAACAAACAACTCAATAAGATTGATGGGGCAATCCTCTCATGCTGTGCAGGCTTCGAGTTTCTTTTGTTTTTTTCCTGGAAAGGGAAAAATGAAACATACAAGCGCATCAATCTGCCTTTGCTTGGAAGGAAAATCTCATGCGAAATTACAAGACAGCGTTTCCTGAAGCGGGAGTACAAACCAGGCCTCGATAAAGCTTTTTGGTTTTATTTTGGCTGATCAGGAAGGTTTTTCTTTCTCCCCCTGAATATAATCTTATTCTTTTCAAACACATATCTTTAGAGCCATTCCTCCCTCAAATAAGTTTTGCTCATAAATGATAAAATGTCTTTTCATCTTCTGGTGGCATTTAGTGAAAGTAACTAAGTGCTTGGTGAGTAGCTTGCCATACGATGCAGAAGAGTAAGGGACAGTCCTTAGCTCCGTGGCCTTCAGGAAAGTCTGAAAGGAAGTCTGGAGCTTTGGCACTCTTGCTGGCCTACCATCTTAGAAGCTCTGGGTGGTAACTACATCGAATGAGATATGTCTCATGGCAAAAATATTGCATCCACAGCATCGACTACCCGTATGGCCCCCATTGCAAGGAGATACCACTCCAGGCAAATATGAATGACCTGGAGTTTCTGAACCTGAAATTACCAGGTCTAGAAAGACAAGACGCAGGCATCAATCTGCATCCGGTAAAACCATGGGTGGAGTGGGGAGTGGCTGCGTGCCTCCCCCTCCAACAACCGATAGAAGGTTGAAACCCTAGTATCCTGCACTCCTGCACATCATCATTGCTCTCTGAGGTAGAGGCAGCTGCCAATGAGGGGCACTCCACAGCCCTTAAACCCATTTGCAATGCTTTGAACAGCTCCATCTTTGAATGTCAATTATGAGTAGGTAGGGGTGTCATCTGCCAGGCTTGGCTTGTCCATTGGTATCCCTCAACTCAGAGGTCATAAAGGAAGAAGCAGGAATGGAAAGTAAGGCCTGTATTTACTTTCTGAGCTTTACCATCTCTTTGGCAGCAAAGATGAGGCTGTTGGGAGGCGCAGGTTGGGCCAAGGAGTGAGCACAGTTTTGTTATCAAACATTATAGGATGTACCGTGTCACTTATATTACCCCAAGCACTTTGGTGAATCTCAGTCCATGGCTATGTCAAGGCATGTCCTTTGCATGACTGAATTTCAGGATGACCTTGATAGACCTGAAAGAGTAGTCAAGTAGAAAACCACCTCTAAAGGGTAACGCAAATAAGGAGACTACTGAAAGCTACCCAGCCATCAGCTATTGCATAGGCGCGCATGGCTTGGGAGTGGGGAGCTTGCAGTATTTATAAGCTAGAACATCTGAGGAGTCCATTTTAATTTCCCCAGTCATGCCTGAAATCTATAGGTAATGGCTCTTCCAGTGACAGAGATATCTGAATAGACCTTACAATAACCAAGTACCTGAAGCTGGGTTAATCATTATCTTTGCACAGAGAAGCATAAACTGACAGTAGGTTTCCACTAGATGTGTACATTCTCACCACTTGCATCATTTAAACCTCCCTGCTGGTTTAGTGGAGATCTTTTCACCAAAAGGGCTTTCGCCACCACAAGAGGTCAACTTTGCCTCATAATTTGGTCTTTTCCTGCCACATAATTCCAGTGGCCCTGTATATAATTAAAGCACTTCCATTTACCTTCTTCCTTTATCTGCAGCAGAAAATGAAAATGTTGCCATTTAGCATCCTAACTCAAATGCCGTGCTAATTCCAATAGAATAACACTTTCATCAACCAACAATCAGAGTAACGGCATCACAAAAATTGAAGATTGTGTAGTTTTTATCATCAAAACATACCCACAGCACAGAAAGCTAATGATGTTACATATAAGGGGGAAAAAGATGAATGCTAAAGAAATCAATCTGAAGATCCATTGCAAATAAAATGCACTTGAAACCCAACACCACAATTTCTTCAAGATACTAAATAAAAGTCTCTCTTGAATCAATTAATGCTAAGGATGGACTCAGCGAAATCCTGACCCAGACCCTGAGCGGTAAAATCCAGTTGGATTTGTACAGTGGCCAACAAACATGCAAGGAATCTTCACTGAGCTTTGCTGCATGTACATTTGATTTGTATATTTTTACTGACTGTGTTCTGAAAATTTTAAAGGATTTTTTTTTTCTATTCATCGGCTTCACAAATACAGCCCTAGTTAATAAGAAAAGTTTTGCTAACATACCTGCACAGATGATGGTAGACCTGCTTTCACATTCTGAAGACTCAAAGGTAAACAAAAAGTGAAAAAAAAAAGTATAAACCTGGTCTCTGTGAACAGTAAAATGCAAGGCAGCCGACCTCTGATGTTTGGTGCATATCTGGAAGCCATGGCAGCACAAATATGAAAAAAGTGAAGTCTGTGGAACAAGTTACAGAGTAACAAACGACGGGGAACCCCTACTAGCAACAAGCATAGACTCCATGAAACTGGCACCGCAAGAGCCTCAGGGGTAACGGACACCATTTTGCTTATTTCTTTGTGAAAGTTAGAAATAAATTTGCTTTGCTGTCCTCGTAAATTGGTATTCTTTTGTGTGCTGAGCATTACATTGAATACCTTCTGTCTACCGAAATGGTATAGTGCACTTTGGGGAACCTTTGATCCTAGAACAGAGTGGCGCCCCTGATGCTCTTGCAGCAAATCCTAGAAATGTTGGCAAAGTCCAGGCAAAGCTATATACAGGGCTTGAACTTCATTAATGGTGATATAACTCATGGACCACCAGGAATACCAAGGCCACAGGAGAGGACTAAAATGGTGGCAGTGCCTTAGATATTTAGTGCCTGTTTTAGACTTTGGCGGACGCAGGGTACTCCATCAGGATGGTGAAGGATACTACCTGTGCCATGACGATGACCTCGGCCATGCAAATTTAGAGATTTCTGCCAGCCCTGTGAACAAGTCTGTACATTGACAATGTAGGACATTTACCTGTTCTTCAAGGTCACCCCGGACATCGAGCCATCTGATCACCTTTATCAGAGGGGCACTGTTTGTTATGCCCAGGATGTTATCTGAACAAAGGCCGGTTCTGAGATTATAGAGTTATTGTTGGCTCATTCAGTGGGTGTCACTTTCCCGCTCTGCACAACAGAAGGAACCATGCACAGATTTCAAGCAGTGCCCGCTGTGTTCTCCTACTTCTCTCCAGGATGAACTGTTCATAGACCCTAAATTTAGTTGTGTGCGTGATTATACAAAATATTAAATAACACCTCAAAATTTAGTGACATTACTCAAAATGACATGAAGTACAAAATAGGCATTTAGCACAAAATGCAATCTTGTGTCCATTTTGGAAGTGAGGATGGATTTCATGCTAAAAAACATAATGCAAAAAGCACAAAAGCCCCAAAGAAGTGCTCACATTCTGGTCACGCATATTTCAGACATTATGCATAACAAGCAAAACATGAAGTTATGCTGGCATTATGGAAATTTTGCTTTGAGTACGGTCCCCAGTCCTGCTCAGTTCCAGGCTCTGGCACTTACAGGAACCATAGAGCTCACTTCCCGGTTCCCGCACAGCTCTGCGAAGCAGAGCACTCCACTCCAGCCTACACCAGTGTTAGTGGTATATGAGCAAGGCCACTGGAATTATGCATCGGGTTGACTCAATTATGCAGCATAATGAGGCACATTGTCTGATAGCATTAGTTTGTTATTTTTTACACATGGTAATTCTGTCTGGGGAAGGATATCGCCTCATTATTACCAGTTTAGCAACCAAATACAGAAAAAGACAACTGAAGGGTGACTAGTTAACCTTTGAAAAGAGCCTTTCACTGAATGCAAACACAGTGCAATTTTTTAATAACTTTTGATCCTTTTGAACTAGAAACCATTTTTTGTGAAAATCTTCTTATTATGCAGCAGGTGATAGATTATGTGGCAAATGTGGAAAATCAATAATTATGCTGAAAAAAGTCTTAGCCGCAGAATCACGTACTTCCAGTGGCCCTGAATATTAGGCACAGCCACTAGAGGCAGTCCCTTTCCTTCCACATCAATTGAGAGGGTAATCTATTCCTGTGCCCCTTGTGAACTTCAACCTTGGATAGCAGATGATTTTGTGCAACTTTTTTGGGGGCCAAGGCAGCCCGCTTATGGCTGTCAACCCAGGGCATGGGAACAGAAACAAGAGGTGGGACCACGTCTCTGAGATCTGAGACTTTGTGGCACGAAGTCTCCATTGCTAGGAGTGGCTCTTACAGACAACACAATTAGCAAAGAGACAAGACTGGAGTAGAAATAATGACTGCCTTGTAAAAAAAATTCAGACACTGATGGATAAAGCAAGAGTTAACGGTGAAAGAAAAGTCATGTGATCAGATCCTGTTGGAGAGCTAGACAGATCCATGACAGTGGCAAATCGGAAAATGGAGGAACACCCCCTGCAGATTGTGAAGAGGGGCCCCTGAATCTCCTATATCCCACAAATACTCATTGGTCTAGGGAGGAATGGGACCCCTCTTGAGGGGGACCCCTGAAAGGTTTGGAGGTCCCTGCACAGGAGGGGCATGTTCTGCACTTCTAGTCTACGCCATTCACAGCTTTTGAGTATGGTTACCAGATGACTCAGTGTCATCTCAGAAGCCCATTCCACCTCGGGGATCTCATTTAACAGCCCAGAGTATTCTGGGAGGTATAGATCTTCTTGTAGACTTGAACTCAAGTCAATGGGCTCAATTTCCGGTTTTATGTAGTGCAAACTTGATCTGAAGGTATTGGAGCACTTTACATAAGCAACCGTTAAATTGCACAAGTTCCAGTTGATATTTTTATAGGTGCGGGAGATTACATGAATTGTCCAGAATCACAGGATGTTGAGCTGACACCAATACTCAAACCTGGTAACCCAATTTCAAAGTTGGCAGCTCTGGCCGTAACATCACATCCTCAAGGAAAAACGGGACAAGGAATGGATGGACTTGAAAAATGTCTTCTCCTTGATGGCTCTGAGCCATGTGGTAAAGTTACTTTTGGGGCTTTACACCTCAATTGTAGCTTTAGCTGTTTTCAAAGCTTAACATTGAATGTACCATCTAGTAATCTGACATAATCGCAAACCAACATACCTCAGACACGATTTTTCGCAGTACCCAGTAACATATGAATCAGCACCTATATTGCCAAGGGCATTCCATGCTGAGTTTTTTTGTCCCTCATCTGAATATTTGCAGCTTTACTCTAGCTGGCCGTTGAAACACCCAAAGTGGCCCTTTGGTTGAATCAAAAGTAATCTCCCTCAGCATTTTACGGTGATACAGGCTGGTTGTTTGTGGTCTATCAAATTCACAAAACCCAATCGTTCTCTCTATCTTGAGTATGTGATAAGAGTCATTAATGAATGGACAACAAGGATGCATGTTTACAATCATACACCCAAAGCGAGCTAGCTGTGACAGCGCCCTTCTTTACCCTTTATGCCACTACCCACATTCATAACTAAATAAGAAGCTGGTTTATAGTTATAGGGCTTTGGGCTGGAATACACATACTTTCCCCTAGGCCATTTGGCCTGGAAAGAAAGTCCAGGAAATGTGCCTCTTTTCTAAGTGGCTGAACCTTAAAATGAGACCTGTATCCATTTCCAGCTGCACAAACTAAATGAGTCCTGTGCGCCTCCTGCTAGTACTTGAAGGTTGATTTGTTGGAGACCTCATGGAACTGGAAGGTGCTTCCTGGAGTTTCAAAGTGCTCACTGTCCTTTCCCCACCTGATGGGAGCATACTGCAAAGTAGATCTGCCCTTGGTCCCACCCTGGAGTGCCTTCCTGCCTGAAGTGCTTGTTTGCTGGCAGGAAACACTTCCAAAATCAGCAGCGGCAAGGCAGTACGCCTGGCTGTAACGTGACAAAAACACAGGCATTCACACATGACAGTAATTTTGACGTGGGCATATATTGACTCCATAATATTGAATGCCTTCATGTCCTCAAGGTAGGAACACCTGGGGAAGCCCCTAACCTTGATTTGTTGGTAGTAGATATTCTGGAGCATATAAGTGCAGGCCAATAGTAGCACTTTGATATTATGGTAGAACGCACCACCAGTGTTATAGTCGCCCATTTAAAGACCTTTGCATAATTTTGCGCTACTTTGCCACCCTCTGTTGCAACCCTGGTCCACTAACGCCTACAAAAAGGCTGAATTCTTCCTTATACAAGCATTAGCAAAGACTGCCCGCCTTTGGCTTTGCCAATATTTGTTTTGTAATATTTTGCCAAACGTTATTACACAATTACTTATAAAAGAAATAGATAACATTTAAACCAAAAGCTCATTAGCCCTCTAGGAACAGGAAAAAGAATGACTTTCTTTTTAGGGGACAAAAGCATGCTAGGGCAGAATATCATCACTCTCACAATAGGAAACGGAACCAATAGCTGAAGTGGGCTGACCACTGCCCAATGCAGTGTGTTGTTGTGGGTGGAAGCAAAATTGAATGACATTACTGCAGACCAGTGAATGGAGAGGGCTATCTGAAAGCCCTCCCAAGTAAGCAAAGTACCTGGATTTTTTATACCATTGAAAGATCTTCGCTGACGCCAGACTTATAAAACTGTTTGAAAGGTTAACACAAATACCAACATTTATTTTTTAAGCGGTGGATATCGTTTTCCACTACTTCATTAGGTTTTATAAAACCTGAATTCACGAGGCTTCTTGCTTATTAGATAACTCAATCTTTACTAGCCCTGGTCTTCTATTTAACAACAGCGTGTACTCTGGAAAGTGTTGTCTTCAATTCACCGACTTACCTAACCTATCACCGAAGAGTAAATTTTTAATATTAAAGACCAGGACTTGAGAAATGGTACCTGACATGCAAGTTGCAGCGACAAGTCTCATCTGTTACACACCCGGGTCACCCTGCCCTGGAGGTTCACACCTATGAGGACATTTCCTAATTTTTCATGAAAAAGGATTCAAATCAGGTTGTGTAGTGACATCTGCCCAAATAAAAAGGTGACTGCTGACTCCTAGTAGTAGCTAGCGTCATAGCTCAGCGAGTTAATATATCTACTTCAAAGACCTTTGTGCACCACAAATTATGTGACCATGCCACGAGGGCCCAGGATGCATTATGGGCATTTTAGTTGTTGCTTCCTTCAGCTACCATACATGGACAAAGGTGCCAGAGTGCAAGTATTTAAAATGGCATCCTAAGACATCATGTCCCTCAGACCCATGGCCACCTGGCAGCCCTAAAGACAAAGGTCACAGGAGGGAATCCTAGGTGTTCCTTGTTTGCCTCGTGAGACCCGTAGACTAATTCCAGAGTACTCCAGTCAGCCAGGGCCACGTGTAAGCTGTTTTTCCAGCCCAGGATATTTCTCTGCATTCTTGGACCTCTAGTCTTAATTGTCTAAAGGGACAAACAAGACTACAAATCCCAGTGTAAAGAAAAAACCTGGCCTGGACGATGCACACATGCGCGGATTAAGATCCCCATGATTTACCCCTGATCTGGAGGAAAGGGCCCTTATGTGTGGCTCCTAATGTATGTTTTACCACCGCATACAAATAGCCAAGCAGTTAATATTTATTGAGGCTGTGATATCATAGTGGCAACAGCTCATGGTCTCTGGCCTTCTGTTTGGAGTTAATTTGAATGTGAAGTACAGGCGCTACTACTGGAATGATGTCATTTTCCGGCTTTGGCTCTTTCAGTATAATTATGGATTTGTTGCATCTGCCACACAATTCATTATCTGCTGCATGGTCTGCAGATGTTAAGGAAAACATTGTTTCTAGATAAAATGGACTAAAGAAAATTACAAACACGTGTTTTATGTGCAGTGGGAGGCCTTTGGCAAAGTTTGACTTGTCATCTTTCTGTGCTTATTGCTCTATTTGGGTGCTTGACTTGTAGTAATAAGGCGAAACCTTTGCCAGATATTGTTTTTTTAGCATAACCTTTGGCCATATAATGTTAATAGGTAAAAATGACAAAATAAAGAGTAGTAATGCCACAAAATATGCCACATTGTGCTGCACAAATTGCCTTTCATTGACGAATAATTTGCCTCATAATTTGGTCCTCCACCGCCGCATAATTCCATGGATGTGGATTTTCCATTCTGCAGCTCGGTTTGACAGGTACTGAATCCATCTGCTACCCTCACTGTGCTCGTTACAGGTCCTCAGGCAAATCCGTTCGGTTGCCTGGCAATGAGCGTCCTCTCTAGTGGACGGATGCTGCCGCGTAATTGTATCTTGTACCTTTGTAGAGGGTCAGCCGGACAAATGAGACCCCCCTGTCTTCTAACCCTCCCCAGTTGCCCCCAGTCACTGAAGCGCTTGTTTCGAGCTGAGAACAAGATGCTCCCGCTGCCGCCTGCCAACTCTGGGCCTGGGAAAAGAAGGCCCCGCTGCCAGCCCTGGCACAGTCACTGGCCCATCTCGGGTCTTTAATGGAAAGAGAGGGGGTGGAGGGAGGCGCGGCTGAAAACCAGCAGATTTAGAGCGGCCGCCTGATTGCAACTTGGCAGGGTGCTGCACAAATCTGAAGGGCAGGAAGTCACTGCAGGTAGAGAGCTGCAGACGGGGGTGAGGAGAGAAGAGCCGGAAACGTAATAATGGAGGGAAGAGACGTGGCCTAATGGTCAGAGCTGCCATCCTTGGAACTGGGCAACCAGTTGAGTCCTGGCAGATACTCAACATCCGGTGATTCTGGGCACATCACTTAAGGCCTGGTTCCAAGTGTATGGGCTATTTATCGCTGCTGATAAATTACAAGGCCAAGGGGTTTGTTGTATATCGGGTGCGATAAATAGCACTTATTACGAGTTTCTGGGAAATAACACACGGACTTTGGTGTTTAACTCACCAAAATCTGCATGATACAGTAATTACCATGTGGTTTTCCACGATTGTTGTTTTTGCTTTGTCGCCCTAAGTGGGAAGGGTATGCCCAGACGTGGGTCCCGTGCTTCCCATGCCACTGGATTCAAGCTAGCCTGGCTGATGAGGGGTGAAACCCCGAAACCGGTCCCAGGATGCTTGTTTCCGGTCCAGTGAGGACCTGGCTTAGCAGTTCGGTCTGGACTGTTCCCATGAGGAACAGGGTCAAGACTGATTTGCATATGGCTGGGTCCAAACTGGGGTGGCATGGTGAGCAAAAGAACGATGGATTAAACCCAGATCTATGACTGGGGGTGAGTGTTTGACAATGTTCAGCATTCCGTCCATCACTTGTTGTTTTTGCTTTCCGCGATTACCTTCTGAAAATTAAGGAAGGGGAAGGTTGAGGTATTTTATGGGAAACACGCAGGCCTTTAATCTACAGGTGTCTGTAACTGGTACTCAAGTGAAGCGCTCAAATGCCCCCTTCGGCCAAGTTTTTGATATATACAATTGCAATTTAAAAAGATGGAGTGAGGTGGGGGAAAGAATTGTAAGATATTAGAAGAGGGTGAGGTAATTTCAGAAAATTTGCTTTAAAAGTAGAATAACGTGTTGAATTGATACTTTGGCCTGTTTTCACACATTTATAGGTGTTGAGTGAGCACCATCCTTCTGCTAGTGCTAATGTGCGATGTTACCCTACTTCCTACAGCAGGAATTATACCTTACGTTAAAGAAGAAAGCCTTATTAAACCAGGTTGTTCCTGTAATCTGACCCCTAGAGAAACTTTTCTGGGTTGTCTGCCACCATAGGCCCTTTTTTAAGTCTGGCATTAGCCAAAACCTTTTAGTTTTACTAAAAATATATGTATAATATACTCATTATGGGGACCTTCAGCTTGCCCCCTTCTTCCATTGGTCTGCCGTTGTTTCTCATTTTGCTTCTGCCCCATATAGCACGGGGCCTAGGGCCGGCCCGCTTCAGCCATTGGCTACCTTCACAGTGAGTACATTCTACCCGCTCACGAGGATATGACCAAAAAACAAAGCAGTTCCCTTCAATTCCAGAGACTACTACAACACTTTGTGCTCTTTGAAAGCAAAACAATATTTTTGCTTTTAGCCATTGTTTTTTTTTGATTGATGAAGACCATACAACTTCCCCAGCATTAACATTTTGCAAAAAATATGACAAAACAAAACAAGCATTGACAAAGTCAAGAGGTTGGCAACCAATGCCAGACCTATTAGCTTTGCCAATTCATGTTTCTGGGATGAGAGATAGGTGTCACCAGTGACATGAGTTTTGCTTGTCAGTGTTCCTTGGTGATGTGTATGTTAATTTATTATTAGGCAGAGAAGGCTTGAAACACTCTCATTGTATGCATTTTAGACCTGCAAATGTATCGGAGGTGGCTCCCACATTTGGGCAGAGGAGCCCCCCCGCCAGAAGTGGCAGCTGCAAAACCTTTTAAAGAAAATGATAATAAACTATGTTTATTATCATTTTCTTTAAAAGTGGTGGGGGCACAGGGGTGACTTCACTGAGGGTGTGTGTGCTCAGCACTCCCCCTTCACAGCGCATGTGTGTTTGGCCGGCCGTCTTGGGCCGGCCAAACACAAATGCGCTGTAGGCTCTCTCCAGCCCAGCAACACAGTTGCCGGGCTGGAGAGAGCCTGCACAGGCTCCCAGTCTGAATAGGAGCGCCCTGACTGGGCACTCCCAGCCAATCCTGATGCTGCTCTGAGCAGCGTCAGGATTGGCGCAGGGCAGACTGGGAGCATGTGCCTGCAGAGGCAGACGAGCGTCAAGGGACAGAGGCGTGGTGGAGGATGTAAGTGTTTTTTTTTTTTTTTAAATTAAATTACATTTTTATTACCTCCCCCCGTCCCACACCTCCCTGCCCCTCCCCTTCCGCTGCCCTTGAGACGCTACTGGAATGTATGAATACATTTCACCTTGTGAGAAGACGTGGGGCCTTGGAAGGGGAGGGTAACCCTGCCAAGAACTACCTAGGAAGGACTCTGTCCACCACCAATCCACTCACCCTCTCCCCAGAAAAAATAAATAAAAAAACAGAGGGTTGCTGAGGCTGTTGCTGATGTCCCAGAGTGTTTTCACACCCCCTGAATAGACATCCACTGCTCACAACCTCCATAGACCAGCCAGGAAACCACTTTGTACAAGCTTCCCATTCACATTCCATTTGGCTTTGCGTCCATCTGCCCGCAAGAAAAGATTTACCATTCACTATAAATATGAACTCTAGCTTAATCCTATGGACAGTTTAAATCCCCTATGTATCA
Organism: Pleurodeles waltl; assembly: GCF_031143425.1. Taxonomy (NCBI): domain Eukaryota; kingdom Metazoa; phylum Chordata; class Amphibia; order Caudata; family Salamandridae; genus Pleurodeles; species Pleurodeles waltl. The sequence goes on along the minus strand of NC_090451.1, from coordinate 644,793,117 downwards.
CATATGATGTCAAGTTGTGAGGTCACTAGGATCCTGCTGAGATCTCCCAAGTTCTCAGCCAGGACCCTGGACACCACTTCCTGTCACAGGAACTGGACAGGAAGAGGGAGAGTCGCAGGGCATCCACACTAGTATTGACCTGGACACCATGGCTTGAGACCAGCTGCCCTGGAAATAAAAGAGAAAAAGGAACAGAGAGGTAGGAGGCCCAAACCAGACTTAGGCTAACAGCCAACTACTGGAATAGATAACACAATAGATGACATGTACAACTATGCCAGGGTTGATTACATTTAATTTTTAAACATTTTTATTTGTTGACATTTGTGCTTTGGGGAAATTCACTGCACTATTAAACTATTTGTAAAGGGAGTTTTTAATTTGTACATGAGTAATTGTGGGTCAATTTACTTGTAAGTTCTTTTTACAGTTATGGATCATGCATTACAGTGACAGAACCTTGTTTGCCTAGTATCTCTACTGGCAAACAGTGAAAGCCGTGATTTCAGACCAGGTTTTCCAGTGAAACAGGTTGCCATTCTGCCAAAAGAACTACCACCCTATTGCATGATACAGTGCTTAATTTGTGCTTTATGTTTCAGGAGGTCACTACAGCTTGCGCTACCCATTGCCCCTTCCAGTGCTGCCAGTGATAGTATTCAATATATATTGAATTAATAAACAGATGCTATTGTTCTCATCTTTAAATTAGACAAATAGCGCCACCATGTGGGACACTGTCATAAGTACCATTGTTGGCAATTAAGTGGCGGTGCCAAGCACGGGCCAACACTGGAGCAAATTAAGCTCTGGCATGGTATCTACATGAAAGGACACTGTTTTATGCATACTTGTCTTTCTGGAGTTACACTTGTACATACTATTCAATATGTTTAACAAATACTGCCTTGTGAAATGTAAAAATCAGGAAAACATCTGCTAGATACTAACTAATGCATTTCTCGCTAGAAGAAAAAGAGAATGCTAAATTCACAAAAGGTTATCTTCTAAAGTGGCGTACACTAAGCAGCACGCTACATTTATTCAAATGCATCTGTTGATCTCATTGGTACAAACCTAATCATAAAGAAAACAGAGAATACTGTTTATATGTTAATATTGCTGGTCTTCTGTGACTTAACATATACAACTATTGTGGGAGACAGTGTTGGACCTGCCTATTGGTCACTCTACACTGCCAGAGTGGCTGGCTTGTAAGGCCTTATGCGTGGGCTGTTTTGTTGAAGGTTCTGTGGGCTATGACTGGACCAAAAAATGGCTCATACACTGTTCCTTTCAAGCTTGTCAGTCTCGCAGAGTGACAAGGAGTCCTGGGGATACCTTACCTCTACTTATTCTAGAGCTCGGAATTTAAACAACGCTGTGATATAGCACCTCTTTCTGTGTCAATACTGAGAGTAGGGGTGTGCAAAATGTGTGTTTTTCCTTTTGCATAATTACACAAAATTTCAGAAAAATTATACAAAATTATGTGCAATACAAACCTGCCATTTTCAGTTTTTTTCTTTTTAATGTAATGTGCGTCCTCCCGTCTGAAATCAATTTGAGGATGCACTTGACGCTAAAAAATAGAGCAAAAACACAAGTGCCTTGAGGATGATCTACTCGTATTCTGTCCATTTATTTTGTTCTGGTGCTAAAGCCATGTGGCTTATATTGTAATTTTGTGCAATTTTGAGTATACAGCATAGCTTGAAATTTCAAAACATTTTTCAAATTACACCAGAGCAACTGAAATTTTGAAAGGCCTATTTGCGATTCTATGTAGTTTATTAATAAAAAGTCTTTTATTGAACCATACACTGTGTAAAACTGTAGACTGCACTTGAAGCATAAAAAACAAAAACATGGGGCCAGTTCTATAACTGTATGGTAAAGCAAAGTCCTAAAATGTCTGTATTTCTTACATCCCACTGTGCTAATGGTGAAGAATTCCACCCATTTCCCCCTTGCTCCAGATTTAGCTTTTTACTCTGAAACATGGGGATTTCCCCGTTTATTTGAGGTTGTGATCTAAAGGAGGGTGGTTACATGGCATCCACAAAAAAGAAAACTGTCCTCTCTCCTCTTGTTTGCTTTACTTCGAGACACTTAATTGATGGGTCCTGGAAATGTGCTCGAAATTTGGGGCATATTTCTGGTACCCCACTTCAGTCAGTGGATCCACGTGAAGCAGCACCAGAAAAGGAGTGCAATAGTGGCACTGCCGCCATGGCTGGAAGTAGAGGGTAGGAGTCAAAGTAACAGAGTAAAAGGATGGAGACCCACCAACTCACTCACACGGCACCACTGTGTGTCACACGATATCGGCTCCTTTACGTGGTGAGGAGCCGATATCAAGCAGTGGAAGACAATGTTAATTGAAAACCCCTGTAGAGAGCGCATCCACCTCACATTGGCCTCAGCACAGCTGATGTCCTTTAGGCCTTGATACCTTCCAGGACATCAGCCTTTGATGCCTCAGTGAGCTACCCAAATCCCACCCACTACCCAATGGCCACAGTCTCTCAGAATCACTTTCATTGCTCATGAGGCAGTAGTCTCATGGCCCTGCACCCTCCCCGCACCCTGCTGCCTCTAGTTCACCACCTCTCACACACAGAGTTTTTTTGGAGGTTGGCAGGTCTGGGATGGGGAAATGAAGGGGTGGACTCACAGGGCCAGATGCATGGGAGCAAGTCCTGAGGCAGGAAGAATGGACAGAGACAAGGGGAGTTTTCACTTAAGCAGCTGAAGCCATGGTGGATGGTGCAACTTCTGCATAGTGGAGGTGCCCTAATGCAAAACAAGCATTGGTAAATGCATTAAGTTTCACCTATTTGATTATGAATAATTTTTTGGGTAAGTTTTAAATTGGTGAGCAGTTATTCAATATAAGTTAAAGAAACTCCATAAAAGTGAGGCTAACACTAATGGAAATATCTAAACCGTGCAGGGAAGAGGAGGCAATGAAGCATGAAACTAGATAGCACATACCTCTAACTACTAGAAGTGAGCATAGTGGGTTGGCAGAATGGCACACGCTGGGACAGGAATGGTGGCCAACAGTAAAAAATGGGAATAAAAATGAAAGAAAATACCGTACTTTTGAGAGAACTTAGCTGAACCTATGCACTACAGCAAGTTTGCGAGGACGCGATAGTGCATGCCGGGCCAAAGCTACAAGGACTGAAAGACGGGGAAGCTTCCCCGCAGTGCAAAAATAAATACTGCAGGGTCCACTAGACAGAACAACTACCACAGAGTATCAATGCCAAGAAAAGGCGGGCACAGGGATTATCCAGAAGCCGGTATGGTACTGGTGCATAAATACGGTAAATGTGCACATCTCTATGCGAGCAATACAGGAACTGGTTTTAAAAAGGCTATTAAGCTAAACAGTGGGCAGCATGGTGAGAGCCGGAAGGCGGCCGACTGTAGAGCAATGAATTAGTACTCCCCTTATGGTGCAAGATGCAAAGAGATCCCAGGTGGTGGAACCTCTTCCAATCGCAGATCTAGAGGGTTATACGAGCCAGTGTTGGGTTGGAGATGCCGCCTGCATACATACTACCCATGTATAAAGTGGCTAGTCAGACTACCTTGGGGAACATTTGCCACAGCCAAACGGGTCCGTGCAAAACGCCATCTCCTGACTTCAAGTCTTCTGTGCTAGAAGAACTCATCGATCACACCTCCATAGTCAACTTGAGCATGACCCACCACGCACAGAACACATGCACATAAAGTAAAACACTACCATCTGGTAAACGGTTTCATCAAGAAAAGACGTCACTTACACATGCACAAAGTCACAGCCCCCAAAAAAGTCACACCATTGTAAAAGACCTGAAGCCTGCCATTTGTAAAGACCTGAAGCCTGTTTCAGGCCAAATCTGCACCAAACCTTGGTGCCCAGACACCCATACCGCAATTGAACCTGATTATAAATGTGTTTAATCAAAGAGCGCACGTGTAAACCAAAATTGGCATCTCTGTGCTCATGCATCTACTATATAGCCAATCAGCTGAGAGAAACAAGAATTCCAGCCCTGTTTAGAAGTCGGAGGTCTGAGCGACTAAAAATGTGTTTAATCACTCAGGCTGGACCCGATTGAAGAGGGCAGTTATGGGCTTCTGATGTTGAATGAAAGGAAGTGGCGGGGAGCAAAGACAAAATATAAAAAATATAAAACAAAACATAAAAAAAGTTCCACAAAATCAGATGGAAATAGTACTTGGGCCCTGGGACAGTGGTAAGAGAAAGACATGAGGAAACACATGAGGAACAACAGGAAATAATATGCTACAGTCAAAAGAAACAGAGGGAAAGTAATTGGCAAGCACGGGAGCCAATGAAAAGCAAGAGGGTGGGATGTAAGCCTCTTTTAAGATTTATATTATATACAATAGATTTCACAAGAACAGCACACAAGCTGTGCAGGCAAAACCTAAACAGGAAACTTTATATGTGGCAGACAAGCCATCACCAATGTAGCAAACATTGTTTCTCCAGTACATCTGCAGCAGTGGAACACGTTTTTGACGAAGAGGACTTATTTTTCATTTTTAGACTTTGCTCGTAGCAACAGAGAAAAGGGCAGAAAAGGGAGAAAAGAAAGACGAAAAAGGGCGGCAGTAAAATAGTGCAAAGAGGGAAAGCAGGGATGAAATTAGAGGAATGGGATAAAGAAACAGGAAATACAGGGTGGTTGTAGAAAAAGGCTCGAGTTACAATCACAACTAGGCAGCCTTGAGCTTCTTTAACACCTGCATTGTGCAGTGCTGGCTGCTAGTTCTTAAAAGAAATGAGGCCCTCGCTTTTGTGTGTGTATTTTTTTTACAAATAAAGGTAAGTGTGGAGACTTAAAATAAACATAGTGGAGACCCCACCATCAGAATGGCATACACGTAGCCCATAAAATCTCTTGACAATTCGGGTTTGGAGGTAAGAATAAAAGCTCTTGAACAATGTCCTACCTTTATAGTAATGGCATGCAGAGTTACTAAATTTTTTCTCCTCAGACTTGTTAGTCTTAAAAACTAACAAAAATGTGGAAACATAATCACTCGAAATTGCTGCTATCTTCCTGTAATAAAACCTGCTTCTGCCTGGTGAGATTTGTTTTACAATGAAGTTTTGAAGGGATATTTACCTCAAAACTTTTTTTTTTTTTGCAAAAATGCTCTGCAACAGCCAAAGATTTACAAAATTAGCAATTTTTCAGTTTTTGCACAATACAAAGCTTATTAATGTTACAAGCTAAATTTAAATTGGTTAGACCTACATACTTCTTTGTTTTGTGTCCAGAGGCAAGGGAGAGCATGAGATAACCAGAACACCGTGTTGAGTCAGAAAACAATAAGAATCATGTGCACTTGCGATATTTTTCTTGAATCAATTTTTCCAAACTTCTTTTTCTCAAATTTCTGTTTCTGTTTAAAGTGGCGCATGTTTCCCCACTCTAATCCTCCTCTCCCTCACTATCCCGCCCTGTCAACTTTCTCAAATAAAGATAAGTTCATGGGTCCAAAGTTATTCTTTTGAACCCTCAGTTGAATGCTCAACTTGCCACAAAAAATAGGCCTGCAAATTCTTGATTCCACTTAGGGCCTCTTCCTTCCAGCGCCCGTCACTTACAGTCTCTTTATCTCACTCTTGCAGGTTCTTTTTTTCCATCCCTGCCTTCTTCCTTTCAGGCGGTCTCCAGCTTCTCTATTCTCCTTCTCTGTCCCTCTTCTTGCTTTGAGTCTAAGTCGAAAATGTATCCAGGTCCCCAAAGAGGTGTCCACCCCCTTCAACGACCGGCACAAATTAAGCACCGTGTGAGCGGAGCGATTTTAACTGAAAATGTGCTGCTCTATTCGTCCTCAGTGATGAAAAGGTGCTTGCTGGTGCTGTATGTGTATGATCCTGGCTAGCAGTTAACCTTTAGAATGCCTGTTAATGTGTCAAATGCATGTTGGCCAATAGATAACAAGGAAAATACATGTGAGCGAGGCTTGGAAACAAATCTGTGAACCAGAAGACTGGAGTGGCTGTGATGTAAATGCAACACCAAGTGGGAATTGGAGATGTCAGCCACAGATTCATACTTTATCTAAAAAATATTCATTGGAGCTGTGTCAGAACGCTTAGGAAGCACGCTGACATTTGCTGTATTCTTCCCTATCACGCGCAGGATGGCATTTCGCCCTATAATTGGAATAGAAAAACTGCTGTTCAGAGATCTGAAGGGGAGATCTGCAAGCAAGTCTCTGGGAGGAGTGCGGCGTGTTTGAGGAAAGAGGCGAGTTTGTTAAAAATCAAAATCAAAGTTTGAGGACAAACATTCTTGCCTTTGTATCTCCTCTTTTCTGTTTCTTTTCTTTGTTTATTTATACATTTCTTTTGCCTCTTTTATCTTTTCCTTGCAGCTCATTTTTCTTTTGTTTTTCCACTTTCCATTTCTACGCTTGCTTTTGCTCTGCTTCTTGTATGTATGTTTGTGTGTATATATACACATGTAATTTCTGTACCACATTCATAGCCAGATGGCAGCCAGTGCTGTACATGATCAAAGGTAAGTTAAAAGTCAGCAAGTAATAGGAGAGGAAGCTGAGCTGTGCATGGTTGATGATTGGTGATGTAGTTTTCTTTAAAGAGGCGAGTCTCCAACTGTTTCCTAAATAGGAGTAGCATTGAGGTGGCCCTGATGCATACAGGGATGTTTTTCCAGATCCTAGGTGCAAATATGGAAAATGCCTCTTGCCTTGTTTTTTTCTGCTTTACATCTCTTAGTCTGCTGTCTGATGGTGTCCTGGCTGTGAGTGTCTTGAGTTCCCCCAGAGATGATGAGCTTCTCTGCAAGATCAGCGGGGGTGCTGGCTGTGATGGCTTTTAAATAAAGCAGCTAGTTTTGAAGGTGATGTGGCTGGCAAGGGGAGCCAGTTGAGTTCCATCAGGATAGGGGTGATATGATCATATTTTCAGGCCCTGGATGAGACGTGCTGCATTGTGTAGGATGCACCTAAAGGGGTGCCAATGTGGAGTCACGGAGGCAGTGGAGTAAAGCATTACCTCCATCCAGAAGCAAGAATACGACTGCAGTTCTAAAGTCACAGTCTAGAAGAACCTGTTTGGCTTTCTTAAAAAGAGAGAGCTGGCATCAAGCTATCTTTGCTTTTTTTTTAGGCAGTGTGTTCCCTGACTGAACGCTTTGTGTCCAAGATGAATCTAAGTGAATAGTCATTCTTTGAGTTTTGGGTTTCAAAGTCATCAAGATCCTGTCATTGAGCCAGGTTAGAAATGTGTCTTGTTGGCTCTTCTTGGCAAATAGTACTTCCGACTTGGCTGGGTTGAGCTTCAGCAGGCGCTGGACATCCAAGCCTGGAAGATGTGCAAGCAGTGTTTGAGGTGTTGGATGTGTGAAGCAGTGGAGCCTTTCAAGTGGAGTTGTTTATCAGCATCATGTTGGGGAATCTTAATGCTATTGTCCGTGAGTAGAACACCAAGCTGCTCCATGTAAATATTGAAGATGACAAAGACAGTATCGAACCCTGGGAGGCGCCACTCTTCTTATGTTTGTTCTCTCACTGTAACTGTGCAGCTTCTTATTCTTGTTATTGTAAGAAATAGTACCTGTTCTTGCTCCTCTCCCTCTTTCTGTAGCTCCTCCTGCTTAGTTTGCTGACCTTCTTCAGTATTTGCTTTGGTTTCCTTCCTAGTTGCGTACTTTCGTCTCCTGCTCATCCTTATTCACTATTATCCTCTACCTCTTTCTGCTATTTCTCTCTTTCTCTTTTGTTTTTTTCCTTCATTTGCCTTCTACTTTAATCTACATCTTCCCCTTCTCCCCTATTTTGTTCTTTCTCTTCTTCTTTTTCACATATCCTTACCTCCATCTACTTCCTTTTCTGCTCTTCAAGCACAGTTGGTTTGATTCCTTTCTTAGTCTCTCCTTGCTTCTCCTACTCTTTGTTCCTAGCTGTTTAGTTTTGTTCTCCTCTCTTTCTTTCTGCTGCTTCTCCTATTGACACTGCTCGTATTTCTTCCTTTTCCTCTTTCCTTTTAGTCTCTCCTTCTTTGCTCTGGGTCTACCTTTCCTGCTCCACTTTTACTTTATTTCTACTGGTTTTTACCTCTTGCTATAGATAACTTTGTGAAAGATCTCACGTTATCTATATAGTTTATTAGGTCCAGTGAGTAGAGAGAAAAAGAGGGGGGGATTTTAGGCCAGTTTCCTACTGCCATTTATTGTCACGCCTCATCATGACATGCCATCACTTGTATGTTGTGTCCATCATCTTGCTGGCATTTCGAGGAAGGTTACAGTGCCCCAATAACATTTGCTTTCGCTGTCAACAGAGTTTAACAAATTCAGGGATTAAATCCCATGCCGGTTCATTTAGAAATAAATGCAAGCACAGGGATGGAAATCTCCAATGCTAATGCTCTTCGACTTTTCGCAGTCAATGTCATCGTAAGAATTTTTAGGGCCTTGGGTAACGCATATACGAATGACCCCTAGTCGAACAACTTTAATTTGTTTACCCAATTTCTGCTAGTTGACGCTGTCATGATACCAAACAATATTTTAGAGACATGGTCAAACAAAAACAATTGAAATATGTCTTTCTAGTGGCTCCTAAAATCCTTAACATGAAGCCGGGCAGAGGGAGAAAGACATCTAGAGGTGAGATAGAGATAAAATTAACTTTCCCATGGGCCTCTTGCACGGTAGGGACCCTGGGGAATTGTCCACTTTGCCCATGCCTGAAAACATCTCTGCTCTAAATGTTGCAGTGTGGCAACAACGAGTGCAATAAATTAGCTTTTGCTATCTCCTGTGCATACATAGTCCTGAAGTCCATTCTGCCTAGGCACTGGACTTAATCATTCCCAACGATGACTATGTGATAATTGAGCAAATAGTGTGTAATTTATCAACACTCCACACTTCAAACCTTAAGGATAACTCATGATACAGAACACTTGTACTTCATTCCTTCTGAATTCACTTCAACCAAAGAAGGTCACTCGTGATACATCACACTTTTGCCTAAATATACTCAGGTGAAATGTATTAACGTTTTTGCATCACCCTGCACCACCCAAGGGGGCACAGGGCGACGCAAAACCTTAAATGAGATCTACCAAGCCAGGCAAGACCACCCTGTGTGGCCCTGCGTGGCTTTGTAAATCTAGAGTAAAGCAAGGCTGCTCAAATTGCTGCCTTGCGATACTCTGCAGAAGGGAGGTGTGTGGGTGTGCCCACGTATCCACCCATGGACTTCTCAGATTTACCAACACTGGTAGACCTAGGAATGCATCAGAATTGTACGCCTCCCTACCTGAGGCGCAGGAGGAAAAATGTCTTTATTTCTCCTCGTTGTTTCCTCTTTCTACGTGTGCTTCACAATGGAAAATGCCTCTGAGGATAGTATTTATGCAGGAAGTTATCCCTTCCTGCACAAATCAATCCTTCCTACAACGCAGGCACCCTTGCACAGTGGTGCAAGGGTGGCTGCATTGGCACTAGGCAGCACATTGTGTGCCAGCACAGACAGAGCAGGAATGCACTGTATAATGTTAAATTCCTGCCCCTCCCTTTCACGCAGTGCAGCAAGGTGGCTTGCTGCGTTGCGTGAACATTAGATAAATCTGGCCCTCTGTACCATTCCCACAAAACATGATTCACCAGATCTTCATCCTTCTCTGGAGAACCCATACCAACTCATGGTCAAAGCAGGTGGACAATTCTATTCATGGGTGTAGCTTTCCCTACACGAAAATAGGTGAGGCACAATAGTGACATTTTGTGAGCCCACCCCTAAGGACTTTATCGTCTTCATTCCCCTTTTACATACCTCACTGACCGGGAACCGGCTTGAAGCTATTATTGTTCTCTCTCTATGCTATTGTTTAAAGAGTATACTGTTGTCTTGTTTAAACTATTTTTCAATTACTGGTGTCAAACAATGGTGCCATTATATACTTTTTCACCCTTAACTCAGTCAAACCCTTCACTGGTGATAGTTTCCTTCCTTTACAAGCTTGCCAAAGTTATTAATGTGTGTGTATACTAATGTTTTGTCCTCCATTGTTCACCCACTTAGGGAATTCAAAAATTATCTTTCCTTGCTGACAAACTGTTTTGCAATACGTCATGATAGTAAATGTTGCTTTATGGAACAACTAATTATGGTCCCGAGTTGGCGTTTGGCAGACAAGGTACTCCATTGCAACGGGGATGGAGCACCCTGTCCACCAAACTCTCGGACCCCTGCCCAGTTTTGATTCCAGTGGACAGTCAGGGTTATGTCGACAGAGTAAAATCTACTCCTTCTACATGAACATCCCTGAGATGGCCAGAGGGAGTATGGCCTGTCTAAGGAAAGCCTTCTGTCTGTCCACCCTATGTAGAGTTTAGAGAGGTCGGTGGGATGGCTTTTTTTTCACTGTCCGTCCCTGCCAGGAATATCCAGTAAAAATAAAAAAAATCCCCCTCTGATACCATGGAAGATAATTCCCATGTGTTAGGGCAATTAGTTTTGACTTTTCCAAGTTAGGAGTTTATTCATCCAAAACCATAGAGTTCACTGCATTGCCAGCTGTGAACTTTCACTTTCGTGGGTGGAGTCAAGGGAGTGTGGTGGACATAAAGTCCTCCTCCACACTTTCTGTCTTTACTCTGCCGGCCAAATTCTGAATCGAGACCTATTTCTTTGGTTCTAGTATACAAATATATACAGACATCTAGGAGAGTACTGCTCTGCCTTTCTTTACATTGAAGTAAGGCAATGAACAGAACTCCTTGCTCTGCACTGAGAGGCCTCAGACCTTTGGGTGCATGGTGCCTGGCATGTTACTCTGCAACCTGGGGGCTGAATATTTACATTTTTGTAGCCTGAAACATAGTTTACTGTCTATTTTCAAAGCCTGCAGGTTCTGTGTCATCCAACAGATAGCTCTGATGTCTGAAGAAATCACTAGTAAGCTCAATGGAGCAAACCTGATCCCTCTCAAAACCATGGTGAAAGTCAGGTTTGCTCACTAAAATTCGGAATGGGTCTTTGAGCCCCTGCCACATTAAATGTTCACCAGCCGGCTGTTGCAACCTGACCTTTTGTAAAATAAATGTTTTTTTTAATGCATCTGGTCCATCTGGGCGCATAGCTGCCACGTTTCGCAGGTTCAAGTGTGATGTGCTGGTCCAGTCCAGGTCTTTTTTCCTTTGAACTATTGGACATATAAACAGTAGTTTATAATGGAATAAACAAGACTAAAAGTCCCAGAATTCAAAGAATAAACCTTAACTGGAGCAGCACATCACACATAAAAACTTGGCAGAGCTGTGAGCGTTGCTTATACAAGGAGCCAATAGCCTTCTACTGAATATGTGGATCTATCGCGGCCTGTTGTCTGCCCTAAGCTCGTGGGCCACCATTCCTGTTGTCAAATTGCACGAAGCAGTACAGCAGTTCAGACACAACAACGGCTTAGTTTCTCTGCAAGGTTAATGACCGTGTGACTTTAAAAGAAAGCATTTGGTAGCAGCAACTTCTCATTTGGCATCCCATTTTGCTTATATCTGAGAACTGCTCAAGGCTGGACATGTCTTTGATTCCACCAGGCATTTTCTCAGTTGGCTGGAGTCCCTAGGCAACGATGTTTAGGGCAATGGGATACTCCAGATGCCTCTGTCAATTTCCCCAGCTCCCTGAGGTTAAAGACAGGAGTCACCAGGAGACTTCAATAGAAAGAGATGTGGATGGAGGCAGAAGGTAGAGAGAAAGTGTTCAGAGAGGAGAGGAGAGAGAGAATGGACGGATGGAAAGAGAGAGATTGCATTAGAAGACTAATGGACCGGGGCTGGGATGAGCATTTTTGCTAGAGCAGCTTTGGTTCCACAGTCTGGCCCTGAACCTGCTTTTAAAACCACGTTGATGAAGCACAACAGAAGCAAACCCTAACTCGCAGGTTGTCCCAGCGTCTCATCTCTATGCTTCGAGTCACCTTTTTGAGACATCTGCAGTTGAGAGGTTTTCCAGTAGTGGACAGCAGAGCACAGGCATCTCAGTAGCCTGCAGAACAGACCAGTGGCCTGTCTGTGGGCTATAATACATCGAAGTAGAAGCCACTATATTGTTAAGGGGCAGTGAATATGCATATTTAAATATTGCAGCCACTGTGAAAATGGTGCCACAGGAGATTTATCTACCTTTACTATTATGTGTATTGTATTGGACGCCTTCCGGAGATCAAGGATAAAGAAGGCAGCTGAGGGTGCATTATTTGTTTTAACATGCTATTTTCTCATTTATATGTGTTAGTATGTAGTTTAAGGGCTTAACATGTTTCTCAACAAGACACCCCACCATATCCTGTAGCTTTGCTCGAGGTACAGGTAGTATTGTATAACACAGGGATAGACGGATACACAGTTTGGTGGCTTTGATGAGGGGAAAGTACTCTGATGAGAGAAAACAAGTTGCATTGTTAATCTTTCAAGAATTTGAGAGTTTGAGAATTTTTCATAATTTTCTGGATCCACGAAGAGTGCGAAACTGGTGATGAAGTGAGCATCTAAAAGGCAGTTAAAATAACTTGATGGACAGAGGAGAATATTGTATTAAAGTGATATACACTGCTTTACAGGTACCCTGTCCATGACAACTATATGGCAAGGCTCACTGGTGTTTCCAGATACCTTTTTGGTTTACAGGTTTGCTATACTCTGCAAAGGAAGTTGAAAGAGTGTTGCAGGAGTGCATATAGAAGGTTAAAGACCATGGGAGGTACAGGGTTTGACATGGAATGAGGAATAAAGATGGTGGTGGGGAGAACTTATTGGAGAATTGATTGTGTGTCCCACAGATGTAGCCATGCCAATCATTTGATAAATGACAAGGAATGGCCATGAGTAAAAATGTTCTCCCTTAGATGTGTGGTCAGAAAAGTAGTGTTCCTCTGTGTGTAAAATCTTTTCTTATAGTGGGGAGAGTTGTGTTTGTGGTGACAAGGTATCAGTGTAACGGGGTACTTTGATGATATAATTTAATTTAAGCCAATAAGCATCACTTGGCTAAAGTATATTGAGAAATGGTCTATCAGTTCGGGGTGGAAACAATCATTTATGGATCAAAATGGAATTGGCCCATGACCAACTGAACAAATATCCAAGGTGGCAGAGGGTTTAAAGTAGTGATAGAGCTGTACCATTATACACATGGCAATTAACGCTGTCACACATGTGCATTAAAATGCTATTGAAAATGTGGCATTGCACCTGTACATAAGGTAGGGATTGTTCATAAAGCAAGTTAAAATGAAGATGTTTGGATTTGTGTTAAGCGTGGGTGATTGGGTCAGAACAAATCATCAGAATGGCGAGCACTTATGGTAGTTGTACGCAGTCCACATACTTTGATCACTATGATAGCTATGTATAACTATATGTGTAGACTTGAGGGATTTTCAGCAGGAGAATTGGGTGAATCTTCATAATTTTCTAACATTATCAATATGTTAGTATTACTGAGCAGAACTTAATAAATATTTATTTTGACTTTTCTTTAGCATTTGATCAGAATAAAATCCACTCTTAATTATGCCACCTGTACCACTGTGCACGACATATCAGTATAAAGAATGCCTTTGCGATTGATGTAAACTTAGGTGGTATTACAAAGGAAATAAATAAGAACTTTGAAGATCTAATAGAGGAAATAAAATATTTTCAGGGTGATATACTGGTTTATGGGGCAGCACAGGACGAGCATAATGCCAAAATTCACACATTACAAAGGATGATAAATAATGTAGATTTACTTTGAAAATAAATCAATGTCAAATAAAGGTAAACTGTGTGGGGTATGTGGGTCAAATGATTACCATGGATGGCATACCTCCAAAAAATGAAGTTAGTACTATTCATATGCACTGGGAACAAAATGTTGACTGCACCGTAACAGTTTAGTTACTCCTGTGTGTCCTACTTTCGTAGTAGGGCATTACATGCACTAGCTTAATTTACGTTCTTTACAGGCTGTGGAGCATTACTACTACGGAGTTAGTGGTTTATTGTTAATTAGGTTGCTAGGGTCTGTGTTTGCTGACTGCATCGTGTGGCTTGAATTATTCATTCTTACTCTGGCCAAGGTGGTCAAGGTATACCCCACTCGCTGAGAGATCCTTTGCCGCTTCTCGCTTGTTGATTGGGACTGACTACATCATGGTGTTACGCCACTGGCAGATTATGTCTTCTGTGTTTGTTTGTTTTTTGTTTTAACGTAGTGTGCTATCTGCATCACTTTCGTTGAATTATTCATTAGTGTCAATTTAAATATTCCTTGGAAATGTACTCGGAATAATGGAACTTTATTAAGGTTCCATATTTTAACACTGTTAATTCATATATTCCTAAAATCCACCTCTTTTGCAATAATCCTGGTTTGCTACATTCATTTATTTTGATCGGACATCAACTATTTTGACCAAATCATCTTTTGATAAATTTTACCTTTCTCTTAACTGTTTCATTTAATTTCATTTTTGCATCATATGTGGGGGTTTTGTGTTACGAAAAATGTAGTTTTTCTTACATATTGGTACATAGCCAACAAAGCTGATAACGGGGTGAAGAGTGTATCCCAAATCTTTTTGTCTATACAAGCCTTTCTGATTAGGGGAACCCCATAACACCATTATGACAAACAGACATCATTTCAAATAAATATCTATTTGAGTCTATTTCTGTTTTAGGATACTGACACTATAAAATGTCCTTTGCTGTTTTAATTGCTTTAATTTTGTTTGCTTTATAAATGATAACATAATGTTACTACAACTTCAAAAAAATCTAAACGTGCTTAATTAGTAGTTCATTAAATCCAGCTTCAGAAGCTGCATTGTCTACGCAAATACAGATATTTTTGGACAAAAATGTCTTTTTTTGTGCCAATTAGTGTGATGTTATAACTGGTCTAAGGTGTTATTTAGGAAAAGGATGTATCACATGCTACTTACTATGTGTTAGCTCCTTTATTCTCTCTGTTTTGATAACTGCTAATCGCGTGCTATTTGTTGTTTTTCTTTACAGGGTGGTAGCTGCACAATTTTTAGTAGGGCAGTCTTTACTGATTATGTCTGGCTGCACGTCATTAACCGCATTACCCTGGCTGAGTTAGTCTATGCTTTAGGGTGCATCTGATTGAGTTATTATTGGTCTATTTCTCTAGCTACAAATAGCTCATTGTACCACCTTAGTTATTGTGGTATTTTGAAATAGGGCATCTAGAGCTCTCTGCCCTTCGCTGCAACAGTTATTTTGTGTTTTGTCCTTAAACAGTAGCGTCTTGTTTGTACCATTCGGGGTGAGTAACTTTGCAGCAGGAGAACACTGGTGTGGTTGTTCTTCTTGAGATGCACTAAGTGTTCTGCATCTCGTTGATTAGGTTCTTGTTTTTAATTGGCCTGAAGAGTGCTGGGTCCCCAGCCTTGGCCAAGTTATTTTTTGTCACATTTGTCCCAGACTCTGTCTGTGACTGGAGTGCACATGTCATGCCGCAGTCGTTAAGTAATTAATTGCCCCAATGTGGGGTGTGGTATTCTTGTTTTCCCTGAGCCCAGCGTGCTGATTCTGCTGCATTAGTTGTTGCCTGGGTCTGTTCATTCTGTCCCTCAGTGAATTGAGGGGACCAGCAATATATATTTGTGTCCCTTGCAGCAGAGAATTGCCCATTGCAAGGTATACCTGTTAGAAATGGGGTTTCTGGTTGGCAGTCAGGTTACCTCCTGTCCAAGCAAAAGCCCTCACTCTAGTCAGGGTAAGTCACACACTATCCAAGATTATCCTGTGCCCACCCTCTGGTAGCTTGGCACGAGCAGTCAGGCTTAACTTAGAAGGCAATGTGTAAAGTATTTGTGCAATAAATCATACAATACCACCATATAGCACCACAAAAATACACCACACAGTGTTTAGAAAAATATATAATATTTATCAGGATAATTGTAGGTCAAAAAGAATAAAGTTGCAATGGAAAATTGTAGAAATATCACAGGGAAGTGATATAGAGTGTCTTAAGTCCTTTAGAATGCAATACAGTGTCTTTCAAGCACAAAGTACCTGGTTTCTGGTGGAAAATCTCCTCAGAGGGCCACAGGAGAAGAGATGCGTGGAAAAAGGGGTGTGTGCGTCGATTTCTCCTCAGCACACACAGACTTGCGTCGGTCTTTTCCACGCGGGGAAGTCGGGCGTCGTTTTCCGGCGCGCAGACAGTCTCTTTTTGTGGATCGCGGGGATTACCAGATGTCCCGGGTCTGTGCGTGGATTCTCCTGCTTGTTTTCCGGCTGCGCGTCGTTCTGCGGGGCTGCGCGTCGAAGTTTCGATCTCACGGTAGGCGTCGCGTCGATTTCTCCTTGGAAGTCGGGCGGCGTTGTCCTTGCGAGGCCGTGCGTCGAAAGTTTGGTCTCACGGCAGGCGTCGCGTCGATTTCTCCTTGGAAGTCGGGCGGCGTTGTCCTTGCGAGGCCGTGCGTCAAAGTTTCGCACTCACGGTGGGCGTCGCGTCGATTTCTCCTGGAAAGTCGAGCGGCTTTGTCCTTGCGAGGTTGTGCGTCGAAGTCTCGATCGCCCCGAGGGCGTCGCGTCGATCAGCGTCGGTGTGCGGCGTTTTCCTCGCCGCGAAACAAGCTGTGCGTCGAAAGTTTCGGCACACGGAGCGTCCAAGTGAAAGGAAGAAGTCTTTTTGGTCCTGAGACTTCAAGGAACAGGAGGCAAGCTCTATCCAAGCCCTTGGAGAGCACTTTCACAGCCAGACAAGAGTTCAGCAAGGCAGCAGGGCAACAGCAAGACAGCAGTCCTTTGTAGAAAGCAGACAGGTGAGTCCTTTGAGCAGCCAGGCAGTTCTTCTTGGCAGGATGTAGTTTCTGGTTCCGGTTTCTTCTCCAGCAAGTGTCTGATGAGGTAGGGCAGAGGCCCTGTTTTATACCCAAATGTGCCTTTGAAGTGGGGGAGACTTCAAAGAGTGGCTAAGAAGTGCACCAGGTCCCCTTTCAGTTCAATCCTGTCTGCCAGGGTCCCAGTAGGGGGTGTGGCAGTCCTTTGTGTGAGGGCAGGCCCTCCACCCTCCCAGCCCAGGAAGACCCATTCAAAATGCAGATGTATGCAAGTGAGGCTGAGTACCCTGTGTTTGGGGTGTGTCTGAGTGAATGCACAAGGAGCTGTCAACTAAACCTAGCCAGACGTGGATTGTAAGGCACAGAAGGATTTAAGTGCAAAGAAATGCTCACTTTCTAAAAGTGGCATTTCTAGAATAGTAATATTAAATCCGACTTCACCAGTCAGTAGGATTTTGTATTACCATTCTGGCCATACTAAATATGACCTCCCTGCTCCTTTCAGATCAGCAGCTGCCACTTCAACAGTGTGTGAGGGCAGCCCCAATGTTAGCCTATGAAGGGAGCAGGTCTCCCAGTAGTGCAAAAACGAATTTAGGAGTTTTACACTACCAGGACATATAACTACACAGGTACATGTCCTGTCTTTTACCTACACAGCACCCTGCTCTAGGGGATACCCAGGGCACACATTAAGGGTGACTTATATGCAGAAAAAGGGGAGTTCTAGGCTTGGCAAGTACTTTTAAATGCCAAGTCGAGGTGGCAGTGAAACTGCACACACAGGCCTAGCAATGGTAGGCCTGGGACAAGGAAAAGGGGCTACTTAAGTGGATGGCACAATCCGTGCTGCGGGTCCACTAGTAGCATTTAATCTATATGCCCTAGGCACCTGGAGTGCACATGACTGGGGACTTATAAGTAGATTAAATAGTTCAATCAGGTATGATCCAAAGTTATCATGTTTACAGAGAGAGAGCATATACACTTTATCACTGGTTAGCAGTGGTAAAGTGCGCAGAGTCTAAAAACCAGCAAAAACAGTATCCAAAAACGAGGAGGGAGGCAGGCAAAAAGTTAGGGGTGACTACCCTAAGGCTGTCAGGTCTAACATGTGTCCCCCCCAGCTGAAAGTGGGGAGAGCTACCCGACCTCCTGGGAGCTCTCATCGCTAAGGCGGAAGTACCTGGAGAGACCATCAGCATTGGCGTGGTCAACCCCTGGGCGATGTTCCACCGTAAAGTCCATCCCCTGTAGGGAAATGGACCACCTCAGAAGTTTTGGATTCTCACCCCTCATCTGCATGAGCCATCTGAGGGGCCTGTGGTCTGTCTGAACTAGGAAGTGAGTCCCAAACAGGTAGGGCCTCAGCTTCTTCAGTGCCCAGACCACAGCAAAAGCTTCTCTTTCAATAGCACTCCACCTCTGTTCCCGTGGTAATAGCCTTCTGCTAATAAAGACTACCGGTTGATCTTGGCCCTCCTCATTTAGCTGTGCTAGGACTGCCCCTATGCCATGCTCTGAAGCGTCTGTCTGCACGATAAATTCCTGGGAGTAGTCAGGGGCCTTGAGCACGGGGGCCGTGCACATGGCTTCCTTTAGGGCGTCAAAGGCTTTCTGACAAGCCTCTGTCCAATTCACCAACCTAGGTTGCTTCTTGGACGTGAGTTGTGTCAAGGGGGACACAATGGTACCATAGCCCTTGACAAACCTGCGGTAGTAGCCGGTGAGGCCTAAAAAGGCCCTCACCTCAGTCTGGGTTCGAGGTGGTTGCCAGGCCTTGATAGTTTCGATCTTGGCCTGGAGTGGCTGCACCTTGCCACCACCTACTAGGTGTCCCAAGTACACCACGGAACCCTGCCCAATCTGGCACTTACTAGCCTTGATGGTCAGGCCTGCCTGTTGCAGGGCCTGAAGCACCTCCTTGAGGTGGAGCAGGTGTTCCTCCCAGCTGGAACTGTAGACAGCTATGTCATCCAGGTAGGCTGCACAGAAGGCATCCTTGCCAGCCAGGACCCCGTTAACCAACCGTTGGAAGGTAGCGGGGGCATTTTTCAATCCAAACGGCATCACCCGGAACTGGTAATGGCCGTCAGGGGTGGAAAAGGCGGACCTTTCCTTAGCCCCCTCAGTCAGGGCGATCTGCCAGTACCCTGAAGTAAGATCAAACGTACTCAGGAACTTGGCAGCGCCTAGCCTGTCCACGAGCTCATCAGCTCGGGGGATGGGGTGAGCATCAGTCCGTGTGACTGAGTTGAGACCCCGGTAGTCCACGCAGAACCGGAGTTCTGGCTTCGCGCCTGGGGCAGTAGCCTTGGGGACCAACACCACTGGGCTGGCCCAGGGACTACTGGACTTCTCAATAACCCCTAGCGTCAACATCTTGGAGACCTCCTCCTTGATGCTGGCCTTCACCTTATCTGACAACCTGTAAATTTTGTTTTTCACAGGGAGACTGTCACCGGTGTCAATATCATGAACACAGAGGTGGGTCAGTCCCGGAGTAAGGGAGAAGAGGGGGGAGAACTGCTCTAACAGCTCATAGCAGTCTCCTTTCTGGTTTAGAGTCAGGGAGTCAGACAGAATGACCCCGCTTACGGACCCATCACCTTCTTGGGCAGAGAGGAGGTCAGGGAGAGGTTCACTCTCCTCTTCCATTCCTTCATCTGTGACCAGAAGCATGTTGATCTCCGACCTCTCAAAATGAGCTTTTAGTCGGTTCACGTGGAGCACCCTTAGGGGGTTCCTAGGGGTTTGGAGGTCCACTAGGTAAGTGGCCTCCCCTTTCCGCTCCTTTACTTCAAATGGGCCAGACCAGCGGTCCTGGAGAGCTCTGGGCTCTACTGGCTCCATTACCCACACTTTGTCTCCAGGTTGAAACTCTACCAGAGTGGCCTTCTGGTCATACCATTGTTTCATCACCTCTTGACTGGCCTCCAGGTTACTTTGGGCCTCTTTCCAGAAGCGGGTCATCTGATTGCGGAGGGCCAACATGTAGCTGACCACGTCCTGAGGGGGTGTCTTTGGAGAGTTCTCCAATCCCTCCTTGACAATGCTTAAGGGTCCCCTGACGGGGTACCCATAGAGAAGCTCAAAGGGACTGAACCCTACCCCCCTCTGGGGGACCTCTCTGTAAGCAAAGAGAAGGCATGGTAAGAGGACGTCCCATTTACGCCTCATGGCCTCAGGGAGGCCACCAATCATGCCTTTCAGGGTCTTGTTGAATCTCTCCACAAGCCCATTAGACTGGGGGTGATAGGGTGTGGTGAACTTGTAGGTTACACCACACGCATCCCACAGATGCTTCATGTACGCGGACATGAAGTTAGTGCCTCTGTCAGACACTATCTCCTTGGGGAATCCCACACGGGTAAATATCCCCATCAGGGTTCTGGCTACCACCGATGCAGTTACGGTCCTCAGAGGGATTGCCTCTGGGTACCGGGTGGCATGGTCCACCAAAACCAGGATAAACCTGTTGCCTAAGGCAGTTTTGGGGTCCAAGGGGCCAACAATGTCGACGCCCACCCTTTCAAAGGGGGTGCCAACGACAGGAAGTGGAATCAGGGGGGTTTTAACCCTCTTTCCTGCTTTACCACTAGCCTGGCAGGTAGGACAAGCCCTGCAGAACTTGTCTGAGTGTGTCCTCATTTTGGGCCAGTGAAAGTGGTTGACAAGCCTGTTGAAGGTCTTGTCTTGTCCCAAATGTCCTGCCAGGGGAATGTCGTGAGCCAGACCCAGTAGGAAGGCTCGGTAACATTGGGGGACCACCAGCACACGTGCTGCCCCAAAGACCGGAACCCTAGGCTCACTGTAGAGGAGATCATTCTCCCAATATAGGTGGTGATTGCCAGAGGCGTCACCTGCTGCCTGGTTTAAGGCTTGTTTCCTCAACCCTTCTAGAGTGGGACACTCTTTCTGCGCCTGGCAGAATTCCTCCCTGGTGGGTCCACCCTCAACTTGCCAGCCAGCAAGCTCCGGTAAGTCACCTAGGGTGGCAATGTCTTCCCCAGTTGGCTCGGGAGTCTCCTCCTCAGGAGCCCCGTCAGCCACTGTGGGAACTTCTGGGGCCGGTTTCCCGCGCCCCTCGTCCCTCCTCTTGGCAGCTCCCTGGGCCATCGTTCCAGGCTCCAGGTGCCCTTGACTTCCCTCTCGGTCAGCCATGGACCGGGTGGTCATGCAGACCCACTCAGGTAACCCTAACATCTCCAGGTGAGATCTGAGCTCTACTTCTTTCCAAGCAGTATGCTCTAGATCATTGCCTAACAGACAATCTACAGGCATGGCAGGACTCACAGCTACTTTCAGAGTACCAGAGACCCCCCCCCACTCAAAGGGAACCCGAGCCACCGGTAGGTGACTCTCGCGGTTGTCAGCGACTATGACCTGGTGGAATGTATTCGGGATTATCTGCTCTGTGGACACCAGCTGACTCTTGATAGTAGTCATACTGGCTCCTGTGTCACGCAGAGCCTCCACCTTCTGCCCATCAATGAGGACCCACTGCCGGTACTTGGAAGTATTTTTAGGCATGTGGACCTTGGACATCATTTCTCCTTCTCCCAGGGACACTAGGGAAATCTCTACCTGCTCCCCAAAGCTAGTGGGGTCCATCTCCCCCCCGAGTGCTACACTAGTCAACCCAGGCGCCTGTCCGGTAGTGGACGGTGCCCTCTTGGGGCACTGTGGATCGCCTTTGTAGTGACCATATTGGTAACACTCCATGCATTTGGGGCTAGATTTTCCTGACCTGTCAAATGTCCCTGGTTTCTTCCCAAATTTGGAAAAGGAAGGGTTGCCACCCCCTCCCTGGGAATTCTTTTGGGGGCCTTTAGAGAGTTCCTTATCTGTAAGTTTATCTCCCCCCTCTTTCTTCTGTTGGGAACCCTGACCACCTTTGTGGGAGTCCCCCCCAGGTACCTTTTTGGACACTCTGGTGCTAACCCAGAGGTCCGCCTCCTCAGCAAGCTTCCTGGGATCAGTCAGCTTACTATCCACTAGGTGCTGGCGCAAATCGGTATAAGTAACATTAAGCATATGCTCTCTCAGGATCAAGTCATATAAACCTTTATAATCTGCTACTTTGTTGCCCCGCACCCATCCATTCAGTGCCTTACTAGAGAAATCAAAGAAATCTACCCATGTTTGTGTGGTTTGTTTGGTGCTGTCCCTGAACCTCTGACGGTATCCCTCAGGGGTCAGCCCAAACTTGGCAAGTAAAGTGGCTTTCTGGAGTGGGTATGTGTTTTGATCCGGTGGATCCAATGTGAGAAGTGTGTCCCTCCCCAATGGCGGCACATAACCCCACATAGCTACCCCCCATTGCCCTTCAGGAACCTCATGAGCCCTTAGTGCAACTTCATAAGCAGCTAACCATTTATCTATGTCATCTCCCACCACAAAACTGGGCACCACATTTTTGGGTATACGAACCTTCTTTTCTCCAGCAGGTCCTGTCTGTATGCTGCCACCATTATTGCTGGATTCAGACTGTCTTGCCTTGATCTCCAGCTCCTTGAGACTCAGTTCATGAGCCAACAATAGTTTCTTTTCAGCCAACGCTCTTTCAGCTTCCACTTGTTTGGCTGTTCTTTCAGCTTCAATCTGTTTGGCTGCTCTTTCAGCCTCAGCTTGTTTGGCTTCTCTTTCTGCCCTCTTCTCCTCCTGTTGTGCCTCAATTTTCAGTTTTGCCATTTGCAATTGGAACTCCCTTTCTTCTCTCCTTTCCTCTGCGGTCAGGCTTTGCATGGAGACACTGCTCCCTGGTCTGGAAGGGTGCACAATTGCAGTGGTAACACCATCCATAGATAGTGGAAATCCTTCTGAGGGGCCATTTTCTGGCTCCTCTTCCTCATCATCCTCTAAATGGGCTTCTGCCCAGGCCCTCAGCGCCACTTGAAAGTCCTCCTTTCTGGAGGCCCCTTGGGTGGGTACCCTTAATGCCCTGCAGAATCCTCTTAGTTGTTTGACCGTGTATGTATCCAACTGGACTAGGTCAAAGTCCCCTGTCTGAGACCCAGTCAGAGACATGTTGAGTGAGGATTTAGTTTTTGAAAATTGTCAGGAAAACAAAACGGATTTTCAAAAAGAGATAAAAACCAAGTTGACCTTCAACTGTGGGTATGTAGTGAAATACTTAGCTACTGTATGTCACTGCACAAATACAAGTCCTATCCTCACCGCTGATCACCAATGTTAGAAATGGGGTTTCTGGTTGGCAGTCAGGTTACCTCCTGTCCAAGCAAAAGCCCTCACTCTAGTCAGGGTAAGTCACACACTATCCAAGATTATCCTGTGCCCACCCTCTGGTAGCTTGGCACGAGCAGTCAGGCTTAACTTAGAAGGCAATGTGTAAAGTATTTGTGCAATAAATCATACAATACCACCATATAGCACCACAAAAATACACCACACAGTGTTTAGAAAAATATATAATATTTATCAGGATAATTGTAGGTCAAAAAGAATAAAGTTGCAATGGAAAATTGTAGAAATATCACAGGGAAGTGATATAGAGTGTCTTAAGTCCTTTAGAATGCAATACAGTGTCTTTCAAGCACAAAGTACCTGGTTTCTGGTGGAAAATCTCCTCAGAGGGCCACAGGAGAAGAGATGCGTGGAAAAAGGGGTGTGTGCGTCGATTTCTCCTCAGCACACACAGACTTGCGTCGGTCTTTTCCACGCGGGGAAGTCGGGCGTCGTTTTCCGGCGCGCAGACAGTCTCTTTTTGTGGATCGCGGGGATTACCAGATGTCCCGGGTCTGTGCGTGGATTCTCCTGCTTGTTTTCCGGCTGCGCGTCGTTCTGCGGGGCTGCGCGTCGAAGTTTCGATCTCACGGTAGGCGTCGCGTCGATTTCTCCTTGGAAGTCGGGCGGCGTTGTCCTTGCGAGGCCGTGCGTCGAAAGTTTGGTCTCACGGCAGGCGTCGCGTCGATTTCTCCTTGGAAGTCGGGCGGCGTTGTCCTTGCGAGGCCGTGCGTCAAAGTTTCGCACTCACGGTGGGCGTCGCGTCGATTTCTCCTGGAAAGTCGAGCGGCTTTGTCCTTGCGAGGTTGTGCGTCGAAGTCTCGATCGCCCCGAGGGCGTCGCGTCGATCAGCGTCGGTGTGCGGCGTTTTCCTCGCCGCGAAACAAGCTGTGCGTCGAAAGTTTCGGCACACGGAGCGTCCAAGTGAAAGGAAGAAGTCTTTTTGGTCCTGAGACTTCAAGGAACAGGAGGCAAGCTCTATCCAAGCCCTTGGAGAGCACTTTCACAGCCAGACAAGAGTTCAGCAAGGCAGCAGGGCAACAGCAAGACAGCAGTCCTTTGTAGAAAGCAGACAGGTGAGTCCTTTGAGCAGCCAGGCAGTTCTTCTTGGCAGGATGTAGTTTCTGGTTCCGGTTTCTTCTCCAGCAAGTGTCTGATGAGGTAGGGCAGAGGCCCTGTTTTATACCCAAATGTGCCTTTGAAGTGGGGGAGACTTCAAAGAGTGGCTAAGAAGTGCACCAGGTCCCCTTTCAGTTCAATCCTGTCTGCCAGGGTCCCAGTAGGGGGTGTGGCAGTCCTTTGTGTGAGGGCAGGCCCTCCACCCTCCCAGCCCAGGAAGACCCATTCAAAATGCAGATGTATGCAAGTGAGGCTGAGTACCCTGTGTTTGGGGTGTGTCTGAGTGAATGCACAAGGAGCTGTCAACTAAACCTAGCCAGACGTGGATTGTAAGGCACAGAAGGATTTAAGTGCAAAGAAATGCTCACTTTCTAAAAGTGGCATTTCTAGAATAGTAATATTAAATCCGACTTCACCAGTCAGTAGGATTTTGTATTACCATTCTGGCCATACTAAATATGACCTCCCTGCTCCTTTCAGATCAGCAGCTGCCACTTCAACAGTGTGTGAGGGCAGCCCCAATGTTAGCCTATGAAGGGAGCAGGTCTCCCAGTAGTGCAAAAACGAATTTAGGAGTTTTACACTACCAGGACATATAACTACACAGGTACATGTCCTGTCTTTTACCTACACAGCACCCTGCTCTAGGGGATACCCAGGGCACACATTAAGGGTGACTTATATGCAGAAAAAGGGGAGTTCTAGGCTTGGCAAGTACTTTTAAATGCCAAGTCGAGGTGGCAGTGAAACTGCACACACAGGCCTAGCAATGGTAGGCCTGGGACAAGGAAAAGGGGCTACTTAAGTGGATGGCACAATCCGTGCTGCGGGTCCACTAGTAGCATTTAATCTATATGCCCTAGGCACCTGGAGTGCACATGACTGGGGACTTATAAGTAGATTAAATAGTTCAATCAGGTATGATCCAAAGTTATCATGTTTACAGAGAGAGAGCATATACACTTTATCACTGGTTAGCAGTGGTAAAGTGCGCAGAGTCTAAAAACCAGCAAAAACAGTATCCAAAAACGAGGAGGGAGGCAGGCAAAAAGTTAGGGGTGACTACCCTAAGGCTGTCAGGTCTAACAATACCCAACACAGCAAGGCCCCACAACCTTGATTGAGTTAGTATTTTGAGATTTTCTTTGAGCTTATGGTGATGGTGACTGCATTATGTTGGTTGCATCACCACTTGGTGTTGTTCACTGGCTGCAAAAGATGGGCTAGACCACCTTGTTTGAATTTTTGTCTTGGGTTGCGGTGGTCTCTGCTCTATTTCAGTTGAGATATTCTTTTGTGTTCTTTTTAGAAGGTTGGCTGCATTCCACTGGTTTAGTTAATCCACCTTGTGATTCTCTTTCGAAAGTTTCTGGTTGCCCCACATTATTTGTTGGTGTTGTCTTGTCATTGTGGGACTGCACCTTGCTGACTAAATCATTCTTTCTCATTCTTTCACCCAAGGGCGCTGGTTGCACCGCTTTGGTAGTTGCAGTGGTTGCAAGGAAACTGGAACTCACGAAAGCTGAGAAACATGTGCACAACTTCATGATGGACACTCAGCTGACCAAGCGGGTAAGAGGTGCCCTGACATTACCAGGCTTAGAACTCTAGTGCTTGACTCCTGCTGTCAACTGCCTGTGGACACTGAAACGGGGCATTGCTCTGCCCAGAGCAAACCCTCAACCATCAAGGCTGGATTTACACTGTTGTAGTAGGGAATATTGAATCCCATATATCGATGGGACAGAATATCGTTACCACAATATCGATGTGGAAGGGCGTGTGTGTGTGTGTGTGTATATATATATATATATATATATATATATATATATATATATATATATTGCCAAGATATTTAAATGTTGATTTAGGTACAAAAAATTTATAGAAACTTAAATTTCAATACTTTGACCCTCAATATTGTAGTAATGATATTTTGTCCCATTAATATTTGGGATTCGATATTCCCAGCCTAAACAGTTTTACACATACTCACATTCTGTACTGAAAGATGAAGTCCTCCACAAATTCTCACCTGTGGATACGAGACGCCCAGAGTATTCCACTTGTGTGTATTTTAAATACCGTCAAATTTCCACTTGTGGGCATAGGGTGGCATATAGCTCTCCTTTGTGTGTCAGTTCTCTTCATAGTGCGACATTAGTTACAAGAGGCTCATACCATCATATATGGAGCAAGCTATGGTTCATTAATGTCAATTATTACCAAAAGATCAAAACACTGTGCAGTGCCCAACTCCACCCTCTCTAGACCTGTTAAACAACCTCCCCCCCCCCCCCCCCCAGATTTATATGAGCTTTTGGCCAATGGAAGCAGAGGTTTATGTCACTTTACAAAGGCAAATCAAGGCAGGAATTGATGCTTAGGTGTCCCCTCTATAATTATTAGAGTGTTACACTAAATGGCAGTCTTATGTCAAAACTTTTGAGATTACACATACCTCTGAGTCAGTATTAAAAAAAAAAAAAGTAAACCGCTCTCCACTCCTGGGTACTGCATACCATGTTCATCCCCATCACTATAAAAATTCTGTTTTCCAGTAGACCCCTGTTTGGTGTGTATGGTTACATCATGTATTAACATGTTATGTTATGTAATGTAATGTTATTTCATGTTGTGTTGTTATGACTGAGTCCTCAATCCATTGTTTGGTAAGTGTATCCAAGGATTCCTTGAACAAGGTGTGATAGATAAGTGGGGCGCTATAGTTAGGTTGTGTTGTACTTTGAGGTTTACATGATGTGTTTTGTCGTGCAATGTGTTTCTTGTAGATCACTCCATCACTAGCAATAGGGTACTGTTTTGTCAGCTTACTGTCCTTTACAAAACTTCTGAACCCAGCTCCACTGTTGTGTTAGTACTCCCACTCTGACTCACCTTAAACTAGATTGGGGATTTTTGCCCCAACAGTAGGATTTTTGTGGGCTTTTGAGTCTTCTACCTTTGCTTACTGTGAAGTTCCTTTCACATTTATGTGTGAGCTCCTTAGATACCACGGGGGTGTAACCCTTATGAATTTCAATCCATGTAGCCTTTCAATGCTTTACTGTACCTCTCACTTAAAGGTCCTCTGAGGTCAGTGCCACTAGATAATTTCACTACCTTGTGACCCTGACTGCAGTGACAAAATTATCCTTTCCTCATTGCCTCTCTTATTCCCTGTTTGTAATTTATTGGTCTCTAGTTACTCCCTGACTTACCTTCCTGTCATCTTTGAGAAAATGTGTGCTCCCTCAGTGACCTCCTCCCACCCATCCTTGACTTTGTTCACTGGAGAAGCCACTAGTGCCTGCCATTTGCTTTTCTCTCCCTATAGATAAAGAATGCAGCTGCCAACGTTCTCCGAGAAACCTGGCTCATATACAAACACACCAAGCTGTTGAAAAAGATTGACCACGCTAAAGTGAGAAAACACCAGAGAAAGTTTCTTCAGGCTATCCATCAGTAAGTGAGGCTTTGCAGGTTTCTGAGAGGCAAGTGAGCACTTTGAATCTCCACCAAGGGCATGTCTGGCAGGGGGAAGCAATGATTCTCAGCCGAGAGGAGACAGGAAAAGAAGAGCAATTCATTTCTGTCAAGACTAGGGGAGAGGCAAGAACTTTCAGTGGCTCTCTACCAACTAGCAACAGTTGTTGGGAAAAGGAAGTTGGTGTCTACCAAGGGTATGACAAGAGACTGAATCAGATGAAATTCTGATGCATTATGATGTCTTAAAGCTGACATACCTTAATTCAGGAGCTGTGGTGCATGATGATAAATGATGCATTCAAGGGTTCATTAATTTGTCTGTCTTATCTGTTTCTTGATATATTTGTAAAACAATCCACTTTGTAGTCTGTCCACTGTCAAGGGAGGTTCTTGGGTTGACTTAATTGTAGGGTGCCACAAGGAAGCCATGATAACTGTAGCTTTGCATAGCGGCAGAATACATTCCTGGGTGCACATGAGACCACCATGTCCTTGATTATTAGGTTATAAAAACTTGGGAATCCAGATCAGTGTTGGACAAAAGCTTTCTATCAATAAGAGAATTATCATTTGACAGGGTGGACTCTACCATCCTGTTGCCTTATGTCGGAACATAAAAGAGGGAAACTCTTCTGTACTTATAGTCTGTTCTCTCAGCATGATATCTGTTTCTTTGCACTGAGCTCAATGTTTCACCTCCGATGTATCCAGATTTTAGATAACACTTCATATTTGGGGTTTAGAAGTTTACAGTATAGAGTAAACCCTAAGGGCCTGATTCTAACTTTGGAGGACGGTGTTAAACCGTCCCAAAAGTGGCGGATATACCACCTACTGTATTACGAGTTCCATAGGATATAATGGACTCGTAATACGGTAGGTGGTATATCCGCCACTTTTGGGACGGTTTAACACCGTCCTCCAAAGTTAGAATCAGGCCCTTAATCTCCAACATGAAGTAGTTATATTAAAGTTGCATCCAAAGTGTTGCTTAGAGGAGTGTCCTATTTAAGAAAGAGGTTAGGGAAGTGCGGTATGTTTCTGATCCTTCAGTGGGGCAAGTAGTTATTGAATGGAGGGCCCCGCCTCTAGACAGGAAGTTATTCATTTTTCTTCCATTCTCTAGACATCATGTTAGGGCCTGGGGGAATGGGAGTTCCTGTCATTCCATGTTGTTTGTCTTAAAAATTATGGAGTGTTCCCAAGTTCATGACCCTTCCATGTTTGTTTCCCCAGGCTGAGAAGTGTTAAGATGGAGCAGAGGAAACTCAGTGACCAGGCCAACACTCTTGTGGACCTCTCCAAGGTAAGCCTCATCTTCCCTTCTTCTTCAGGAGATCCTTATTACTAAGGTGTCCTTTCTACAGCAGTCCCTAGAGATGTTGGGATTCTCACAGATAGCATTCAACTCGACAAGAGCTCTACTGTGCATCCATGGTGTTCACCAAAGATTTCCAAATGATTTGGTCGGTTTTGTGTGCACAGGGAAAGTTCCCGCTTTGATGCCTTATGGCGGAGACTGAAACGTATCCTTTACTGGTTCTTCAGCCCGACTGAGATTTACTCATGGATATACATATTTGAGCCTTTAGAAAGGACAACAGAAAACCTTGAGATGCTTCAAGTAAACATCTGTTCTTGATGAATGGTTGCTAGCCCATAATATACTGAGCTTCAATGGTTAAAACTATTATTCATAATAGAAACCTCTGAACAATCCACTGTTTGTGAAATTTCAGGTTAATAATTTGTTCTAAACTTTAATAAAGACACAACAAAAGTTACTAAGGATTTGATTCCATTAAATCATAAATTGAAATACTCTGTAAGTAACTAAGGGATAGCACTCAAAGGTAAAGCAAAGGACAGCTCTGTATAGCAGGAGTACAGCAGTGGACATAATGTAGATCTTTTGGCTACTCTGTGACCTGAGGTAGGGGACATGAGGCTGGTATAGAACATAGCATGCCAATGATTGGGTGCCAGTTATAATATAGCGTGCACTATAAAATCAGTAACCCTAGGTGTTTTCCTGAATAAACTGGAAATATTAGTTAAAAACCTCAAAGAGATCAATCTTGCATAAGTTAAGGGTCAGTTGTCTGCTTCATAATCTAATACTAACTAGTCTCTTTCCATGTATAAGGACATTAATTGGGAAAGTCAACCTACTCTTGAAATTCTGCAAAGCCTGGGGCTTTCTTTAGGTTCCCAAAGCAAAAGTGAAGTGATGACCAGAGAATACACATATATATTTTATGATGCAAATATTTTGGAGACGTACTCGAAACTTACTTTCGTTTCAGGTTTTATCTATGCACAATCTTATAGAAATATAATTCGTTCCGAGCTCTGCTGCTCGACTGGTTTTGGATGTACCAAATGTATGTCTGTCCGGGAAGGTATCTGTTCCCTACACTGGCTGCCAGTAAGGAAGCGAGTGACCTTTAAAGCCCTTCGTCTGGTTCATTAACTCTCAGTCTACAGGGGCTGATGCCCCTGAGAACTGCTTTTCATTGGTACTTCCCTAAGAGACAGCTGAGGTCTTTTTCTCTTAAAAAGGTGATAATTCCCAAATTTCGGAAGACCAGGTGGGGTGATCACTCTTTCTCTGTCGCAGCTACTAAGCTGTGTCATACTCTGCCCACCCATATTGCGAGTTATACCTCTCATGCAGCCTTTTGTAAGCAACTAAAAACCTGGCTTTTCACCCATTTGTGATGTTAGTATTTTAGGTGTTTTTCCGTTGTATTTGTCTTCTCACCAGTGCTAGCACTTTGACACCTTTGGGTATAATGTGCTTTATAAATACCAATTACAAATACAAATCATAATAAGGGACTAGAATGTGTCTTGTGCACTTGTGGGCTTTCCATTTTGGAAAGCAACAGATGTCTGCATGTTCTGTCCAGCTTGTAGCGGAGTTTAGCTGTTGCACCCAGCTAATGTGGTATCTAATATCTAAAACTGTGACGCTGTGAAAAAAGCTTCTGTCATCACATCAGAGAAACCACTTGGTAGCGAATCATTTGCTATTATAATCAGTGTCATTACCATTAAACAACTTGGTTGATATAGGTTATTCATCTAAAGGTGGTTCAGAAGGTTCTACATTTTCCAAGTCTGATTGCAATGATTTATGGCAAATGACCCTTTGTGTCCTCAAGAAAATGTAACCTTGGGCTCCTTGGGTGGTGGTACATCACCACGACAAGCAGAGTGCATGCTTGGGGCAGTGCAATCCTGAGTTAACCAGCACAGTGTCTCATCCCATCATGTTGACTAGAAGACAACCAGGATTCCACATCTGCTTCCCCAGAGTGTGAGAGAGCTCATACTGAGAGCCCCAATCTGATTGGCTACCAACCTAACAATGAACAATATTCTGGCTACAACTGGTCGAGTTCTACTGGCCGAATACTAATACCTGTGAACATAAGATGCAGCTCCCGTTTAGCACTCGGAGAGCCTTCTCTGACAAAAACTTTATGGACCTGCCTGGTTCCTTCCTGAATTTGAAGCTGCTGAATGAACATTCGTCCCCAGCTGAAACCAAGCCTCAAGCCCTGATGTTCTGCACTTACTCTGCCTGCCATCCTATGTGCATGAATTACCTCAGTGATGCAAAGTGTCCAGTGGAACTACCACATAACACCTAGACTCCTCCAGACCCCGACCAAAGAAGGAGAGCTGAATACAAACTATCTACAAATTCAGGGACCAACCCCACAATAGAAACGCTGCGTAGTGAGCAATATTCCCTGCACCAAAGTTAGACAACCACCCGCACCACCTCTGCAGCACGGTGGTGGTTAGACCAAAGTGAGGGAGATGTGTCATCTGCTGCTAAGTATCTCTGTGTCGGACTGACAGTGGTGAGAAAGATGTGCCCTCAGTCCCAGATCTCTATGTTGGATTGACAGAGGTGAGAGGAATATGCTGTCTGCTCCAGATCTTAATGCCGGATTTTCCAAAACCCTGTGCTGGATTGACAGAATTGCAGGATGTATTCGCTGCTCCAGATCTCTGAGCTGAATTTCAGCAGTGAAAGGGGTGTGCCCTCTGCTTCAGCTCTTCATGTTGGGTTAACAGAATTAATGGGGAAGTACACATTTCTCCAGATCACTGTGTTGGTTTGACAGAAGTGAGGTTAATGTGCTCTCTACTACATGTAGTAGATGTTGGATTGTGTCAGCTATGGATCCATATACTGGATTTATCGAGATGATGGAGATATGCTTTCCACTCCAAAGCTCTGCGTCGGATTTTCAGAGGTGAGGGAGATGCACTTCCTACTACAGATTCATCTGCAAGATTGATCAAGTTGAGGAAGATATGTCCTCCTCCCCAGATTTCTGTGTGTCGGATTGAGAGAAAGGGTGACAGAATGCTCTCTGGACTAAATCTCCTTATTGGATTGACACAGATGAGAAACGTGTGCTCTTGGCGCAGATCTCTCTGTCGTTTTGAGAGGAGGTGGGTGGATGTGTTCTCTGCTCCAGTTCTTGGTGTCGGATTGACAGAGGTAACAGGAATGTGTCCTTTGTTCACGATCCATATGTTGGACTGACAGGTGAGGGAGAGTGCTCTCTGCTTCATATCTCGGTGTTGGATTGACAGATGTGAGGTGGAAATGTCCTCAGTTCCGGATCCATATGTTGTATTGACAGAGGCAAAAGGATGTGCTTGAAGCTCCATATCTCGCTGTTGGATTGACAGGTGAGGGATGTGCGTTCCAAGCTCTGGATCCATATATTGGGTTAACGGAGGTGAGGGAGGTGTGTTCTGAACTCCATATCTCGGTGTTGGCTTGATAGAGGTGATGGAGGTGGGCTCCGAGCTCCCAACCATATGTTTCATTGACAGCAGAGAGGTGGAAGCGTCCTCTGCTCCGGATCCATATGTTGGATTGACCGAGGCGAAGGAATGTGCTTGAAGCGCCGTATCTTGCTGTTGGATTGACAGAGGTGAGGGAGGTGTGCTCCAAGCTCTGAAGCTCCGGATCCATATATTAGATTAACAGAGGTGAGGGAGGTGTGTTCTGAACTCCATTGCTCGGTGCTGGATTGACAGAGGTGAGGGAGGTGGGCTCCGGATCCATATGTTTGAGTGCCAGCAAAAAGGTGGATGTGTCCTCTACTCCGGATCCATATGTTGGAATGACAGAGGCGAAGGAATGTGCTGGAAGCTCCCATATCTCGGTGTTGGATTGACAATCCATATATTTGATTGACAGTGTCCTCTTCTCTGGATCCATACATTGGATTGACAGAGGCAGAGGGATGTGCTCTGAACTCATGTCTCCATGTTGGATTGACAGAGGTGAGGGAGGCGGGCTCTGTGCTCCGGATCCATATATTTGATTGACAGTGGAGAGGCGGAAGTGTCCTCTTCTCTGGATCCATGCGTTGGATTGACAGAGGTGAGGGGGAGGTGCTAGATAGACGGTGCGAGGGAGAGCGCTGTCGTGCTTAGTGGGTGAGGGACATGCGTCCTCTGTCGGCATAGAAGGACTGGGGCGAGGGAGATGTCACCTCTGCAACATATGTTTTGATGGCTTCAGAGGAGATGAGACATTTCATGTACTCCCTCGGCTAAATAAATCTGTGCTGCATTGAGAGGGGGGGCGGAAATATATTTCTTCCATTCATCTCTGTTGGATTAATAGGGTTTTGTTTTAATAGTTCTCAGGGCGGAAGCGTCGGGGACCGGCGGTGGTGTTAGGGGACAGCTGAAGGTGCCACTTGTCTCCATGAAGGAGAGATCTGGCAGCTTCTGCGCTGAAAGGCTGGGGCCTCACCCCGGGGATCCGAAACAATGCGCTCCCTCTTATCAGATCCCACTGGAGGGCTGGCATGATTGCCTTCGGCTGCTGTGGTGTGACACACTGCAGGGTGAAGGCTGCTGCCTGGCCACTCATTCTCTTTCTCTCTCATACACACACAATTACCCCTTTCCTCTCGCTTTCCTCCTGTCTCGATGCCCCGTCCATACCTCTACCCCACCTCCCCTTTTTCTCCTGTCCAAGCTCTCTCCCTCTCTCTACCTTTGTCACCTACTTTCCCTCTCTCTGACTCACACTCTGCTCTGTCCAGGGACCAGTCACGCAGCTTCCACATTTCTCTGCCTGGCCAGGGGGTGTTTCTGGTATCCTGTCACCAGGCAACGGGATTACTGATGCCGTGCAGTCGGGTACCATGACATCTTCCCCGCTCGACGGCTTCCACCTGCCTTGTTTCCCTGACTTCATCACCTCCGCCCGTGAACCACTTCTCTCGCTCCTTTCCAGCCTCCTCCTGCATATTTGCCCCTTTCCACCCTCTCTCCTTCGAGGCCCCCGTGGGCTCCATGGACTTTTCTTCTGCCCCGTTTATTTTTTTCTCTCTAGGTCGTTGTCCCTGCTTCAAGGTCTCGATCATTCTCTTTCCAATTCTATTTATTAAGTGTTCTGTGCCATTCTCTGCCGTGCCCGTCGCACCATATAACGCAGGCTTCACCTGATACTTCTGCATCTCCTACCTTACCTCACCCGCTCCAAGTCCTGCTCCACCTCAATCCCTTCAGCTCTTTATTTTGTTATTTTCTGTCCCTTTGCTGCTTCCTTTTCCTTACCTCCTCCTCCTTCTTTCCCTCTTTTTCAGTCCATCATTTATTGCTTTCTTCCCCACTCGGACCCTTCTCCTCACCTTCTCATATTTCTCTCTCTTCGCTATCTCCATTCCTTATTTTTCTATCCCTTATCACCTACTGCGGTCTGCATCTGATAATTCTATCTCTTTTTCTCACATCTTTCCTTCTCTCTCTTTCTCGCTTTCACCCCAGGTCACTCCTTTCATCTCTCTTTTTCCTCAGCACTTCCATCTATCCGCTCTCGCCCCATTTCTCTTCATCTCTGTTCTTTCCCACAGAGATCCAACTTTCTTGCCTCTCCAAAATTTTCATTAACCACCCTTTTTCCCTCACTGTCTTCAATATATTTTTTTTCTTCTTGCCCATCAGAACTGTGTTTCTAGATCTAAAAAATATGATTAAAAGATATATAAACGTGTAGTGGCGAGAGCAGAGCTGTCCTTTGTGAGATGCATCAAAAAAGAATTCCTCATTTTTAGGTCTAGCTACAGACAAGTTAATACTTTAGGACTTCATGCCATCAATCATGTAGACAAGCACAAAAGGAAGTAGTACATGCAGTGGGCTTTGGATCACGCCCATTCAGCCATTGGCTCTCATGATTTGTTCATTCGTTGCTACGGCTTTGATGGCCTACCTGTGGTGTCTCGAGCATGGTTACATTGTCCTCTTCATGTTCCTATTAGGATTTGGTGATGGAACATCAAGTAGTGCTTTTGTAAGACTGCAGATGGGACACAGCATGTAGCTTTTAATTGAGCATCATTAGATGTCTTTCTGTACAGACAACGCTCTCGCAGCCCTCACGGAGCAGCGATTACCTACTATTGACAGCACTGTCACTTCCTTCACAGAGTAACGATCTCACGTTAGTGGAAGAACTCTCACACCCCACAAATACTAGCAGCAAATCTAATAGATCTGGCTTACAAGTGAAATTGTCTCTTTTTGATCAATAAATGTGTGTGTGAGTTGGTGGATGAGCAAGTGGGGGAATGCAAGAGTAAGTCAATGGACTATAAGAATAGAAGCAATAACGCAAGGATGAGTGGATGGATTCTGGGTGAATGGGTGCATTGACCAATGGATGAGTGACTTGATCGATGGAAGCATCCATGCACTTTCAGTTATAATTGAGCCCTGTTGCCTTTGCCAATGCTTCTTAAAAATACCAATGTAAAAGCTTCAGCTTTGCACATGCACATCTTGGACATACCACAGAGACGGTTTTACTCCATTACTGTGATACGTTGACTCTTCAGCTGGAAGTTTTGAGACACAATTATACATGATTTGGATACAGTCCATTTTATAAACAGCCTTCAGCATCAGAAAGGTGGGTTAACTCTCCCTTGATTATACCGACAGAGAGTTCAAGAGTCTTTATGGCAGGACTGTGCCTAGAGTGGCTAGTATGGCTGGGGCTAGTGTGGCTGGAGCAATGACATGCACAGCACATCACTCATTCATTTCAGTGCCAAAGCGAAACTGTCTTTCCAGCTCAGAAGTGTACTATGGAAGGAGTCGTCTTTGTTGATAAATCAAGTAACGAAATCAAACAAAACTCTTACTAAAGGTGCAGAATTTGGCCACTGCTTCACTGCAGCACTGTTAGGGAGACTGGGTGATGAGAG
The DNA here is from genome assembly GCF_031143425.1 of Pleurodeles waltl. Lineage (NCBI taxonomy): Eukaryota > Metazoa > Chordata > Amphibia > Caudata > Salamandridae > Pleurodeles > Pleurodeles waltl. Next base: position 644,757,114 of record NC_090451.1, on the reverse strand, counting down.
CCTGACTGATTCCCAGTAATGCCGTGAGTGAGTTACAAAGGCTTATCTGGGCAGTACTCACTCTACCAGTATGAATGAGTTTCCCAGCAGAGGCCTTCATTCACCAGGCCAACTCTCCAAGTTCTCTCATCTACAAATTTTTGGACTGTCGGGCCATATGCACCATAACCTGAACCAGACTCTGGTCTGTGATGGAAAAGCCGAAACTGTTTGGTTGTCATCAGACTATCATGAAAATACTGCGGGGCCAACATAAATGAGAGATAATGATACATACCGTGTGTCATCAATGTTGTTTCTAGAGGGGGGCAGAAAGGGGACCGAGCCCCAGCTACATTCTTCCCCCCCCCACAATCAAGGTTGAATGGCACATTTGCCACAGGCTAACACTGGATAAAAACAAACACTGCCCATTGCCAAACATATGATGAACAACCACCTTTCACTGCATGGCAGCAATTATTCTGGCAATTTTTGGGCCTACATCAAACAGGGGCTACATCGCCCAGTTACGATAATACAATGTAACTTTGCACCATTTTAGTAGAATATTTATATCAGAAGAAATCACAAATTGCCTTTCAGCTCTGTGCAAGGCAGTTTAGCAAAAAAGATATGTGGAGCGTGTGTGAAGGGGAAAACATCCGACGTGAGCCAAATGACTTTATTCAATCTACTTGAAAGCACAGAACAGCCGCACAAGTTCACTCAATTCTTTAAAACACACAGACCCCTAATAATAATTATGGTAAAAGGACATTTACGTGGTATTTTTTTTTTTTTTTTACAGACGCCGCCTTGCCATAGGCGACAAATGGAAGAAAAGGAATTGAGGTTTTGCTGACTATGAAGTAGCAAATTTGCATTTCACTTCCATTGCCAGTGTAGTTCTGTATTTGAACGAGTTTAATGTCATTAGTTCTGTACAATTTTATAAAAACCCTTCCACACGGGTTGGAGATTAATTTGTGCAAAGTTCTTTCTAGTTGATATTTACACATTTTCCTACGACGATTTCATCTCGTATAAAGGAAATATTACTTTGGAATGTCAAGTTATTCCTTCATCAGCATTTCAATTATAAATTCAGCAGGGACCGCAGTGCCACAACATCTGTTTTTCACTTTTTCTTCTGAGAATGCTTGATTTCTAAAAATTTGAAGGCAAGGTTCCTACGTCTTTGTTAAGAGTCCATCACTACAGAATCGTGGGGTTGTCTAAAACACAGGCCACATCTTTCTCCCTCCACCATACATTTCCCGTCTTTTTATCTTACTCTTACAAATTCTTTTTCATCCCTGCATCCCCCAGTTGTCTATGTTTTCCTATTTTTCCCTCCTCCTTTCCCTGTTTTTTTTACTTTTCTATCCTTTCCTCCACGTCAAAGCCTGGTCAAGCAAATTAAGTCCAGGTCCCCAAAAATAAGTTCCAGTGCCCACCACCTGCAACCACCAGCTCAAGTTAAGCACTGCACATACATGTCCGTGTGTCGACCAGCTGCTAATCCCAAGATCAGGGTTCAGAAAGCTGGTTAGCAGGGGCGGACAGGCCTTTTGCTCCACCATGGAAGGGCATTTCTTATTTGGGCTGGATCTTTTGGAGGCTGGTTTTGAAATCCCAGGGCCGCTCTTGGTGCCTCTGTTATTGCTGCACGGTCCCTGATGTTAATTGTGGCAGACTAGGAGAGGCCGTGAGAGGAATGGGGGAGGTAGAGAGAAAGCAATCAAAGAGACAGAAGTTAGAGAGGGGGGGAGAACAGACAGAGAATGGAAGAATGAAAAGAGAGAGATAGCACAAGAAGCCAAGGGGCTCATATCCAGTTTTTTCAAGGGCTGCTTTTGGTTCCCCAGTCTGGGATAAAATAATACAGATAATCCCCATTTCTCAGACACTGCAATGTAGGAAAGCAGTTAGTGGCATTCCACCAACTAATTCCTCAAGAGGGCACTTTCTTGTTTAAACATTGATGGAGTTCTTGCTAACATTGGAGTGTCTGGGCAATGCACCAATCACCAGGACCCCCATTAAAAGCCTGGGGTTGTGGCTTGACAAATCTTTCTATGGAGATACAAGCTAGAAAGCTTGTTATGGCATCCCTAGAACTCGTAGCAAAATCTTAGATTTTCTACCCCTTGCATCTTGACTATGGGTATTCCCTATACCTAGGTTCATCACGATGTGACAAAAAGGCTACAGGTCATTCAAAATGCTGCGGCTCGGCTCGTGCTCAATATTCCAAAACACATTTCAGCTAAGAATGCCTTTGTCTCCCTTCACTGGCTTCCCATTGAGCAACGGGTGAAGTTCAAGGCATCATGTCTAGCAAATAGAGGACTTCATGCAAAAGTCCCCTCACTGCTGAGGGCCTTTCTGGTGCCCTATACTCCTAGCAGGGCACTGAGGTAAACCACGGCTCGACTTCTGAAAGTATTGCAAATATGAAGAACACAGTGGGGTGCATGCTTTTTTCCCATCTAGTCCCAAAAATATGGAACTTGCTGCCCATCAATCTAAGACTGGTGGAAAATAAACCTGTGTTCAAGAATCAGCTAAAAGCATGGTTGTTTCCTAATCAATAGCTATGTACTACTGGTCTTGCTGAAGCTTAGGTGTATGATTGTGGCTTGGCTGGCACTGGGAAGCCTTCGGGTAGCCATGTGCTTTAGAACTCTATGTAGAATAGAAATGAGCCCAGATCAAGTTTGTCAGATGCGAAGGAGTGTACATGACGGAGAGCTACCCATGAAGTATGGAATTCCTGGCCTTACAGGCTGCCTCAGCATGTACTAATTAAGGGATGCTACCAGTATATAGTTTGAAATGTCAGGCTACCAAAATATCATAGGCAGAATATCTACTAGAAACGTATTGTGGCAGTAAGTATAAATAGTTATCTATGCGTTTATTATACTTAACACCAGTTATTTGTAACTTGACTCTCTCTCTCTCTCTCTCTCTCTCTCACACACTTCTGTCTCTCCCCCTCCCTCTCTCGCTTTCTCTCTCTTGTTATATATATATATATATAGAGAGAGAGATAGTTATATATATAGTACTTATATCCATATAAATAGTCTTTAAAGTACAATAATGTGGAATTAAGAATAGTACATTTATGCCTACCTAATGTGCTTTTCTTCATAATATTTGGACAGATGATATTTGGGTTACAATATTTTTTAAGCAGAATATTTTTGCGGTTAGAGAGAATTCGGTGCTCGCTTCTATCAGAAGCATGCCCTCTGCCCTGCTCATGTCACCTATAGTACCGCAGATAGCCGATCTCATTGGTATGAGCTAGTGAAGAGGATTAGTGTTGTTGAGTGTAGCATGCCCAGTAGCAAAGATTACAGCACAACTTGATCAGTGCTCGGATACCGATCCAATTAAGTCCTTCAACGTTAGTAGGACAATACAATCTCTTTTGGTGGGGCTAATTGGATCTGCGAAACCTCTGGCCATAGAGATTCAATGTGCCTTGATGAAAGCGGCCTATGGAGCATGTCAGCACCATCTCCTAGTTTTGCATGAGTGCTAGTTACAGGGCACAGCCCAAGGGTTTCTTTGTGCCGAGAACCTCTGGGGTCAGGTGGCAGACCATGCTTGCCGGGAACTCTGAGCATAGATATTAAGCACAAGATGTGGTCAAAGACCAAAGTCTTTGGTAGCTTCCAGCCCCTGCTGGTAATGCACTCTAGGGCAGTGGGATGTGAGACAGACATACTGTCAGAAAGCACTAACTTTGTAATTAGAATCCAAAGGGAGCGATGCACTCTTCCATCTCACACCACATCCACCACCAACTCTACATTGTAGAAAAGTGTGGGCCAGTAGTGAAAATGGGGAAGGGACTGAGAGAGGAGAGGAAACAAGGCACAGCATATCACCATCTGACTTAGCACTCTGCTCGGCACTGACGTTGGTAGGTTGAGATGAGTAACTTAAGATCAGTTGGCTCAACGGGTTCTGAAGTTACTGCGAATCTGTTCTCCTCTAGCTAGGCCATACTGCTAAGACTTCAGTTTTCTCTGAACGATGTTCAGCGTACAAATGTTCTAATTGAACCACTAGACCTACGACCTCAGAATACTTAGTGGATGGTTTTAAAGCTTGTGCCAAGTCTTCCTAATCCATGATAGAGTGAGAATACCCTTTTCTCTTCTAACCAAACATCATCAGCTACCAAGCAATCAAATGTAAAATAGCTTAACAAATAGTGACGTTAATGTTTCAAGGTTAATAACTCATCAAGAGGATATCACTTTATATCAAACAATTTCAGCATCTGCTCCCAAACGACAGACAAACTATGTAGCAAAGTATCATTCATCTCTGCTAATGAAATATTCCCTCTTAAATACGACAAATCAAAGGATACTTTAGTTTGGTCATTTGGGACACCCGTAGATTCACATAAAAAGTGTAAATGACACTGGTTAAGAAAAAATGCAAACTTCTTCAGATCTCCAGAAATCCTTTCTCGGAGTGACAAGGGTATAAGAGAGTCACAATGGGACAAGGATGTACAAAGTGATAAGTGATTTAGGGTTTGGCAGACAGTATACTTAGTTGCAAATGTGTCAGAATACACTGTCCGCCTAATCCTCTGTCTGCCTGCCACATTTACAGGCAGGTGGACCTTCAGTATTCTGTTGATAGAGCCCTGATTTACTATACTATCACTGGTGTATTTCAGTGTTTTTTTTGTTTTGTTTTTTAACGTTAATGCTTGTATCTTTTCAAGGCCTAACTATAATGTCACTAGATCTTTGTTTCCCTGTGTTTGTGTGTGTGTAGATATATACATTTATACATTTACTAATAAATTAAAGGTATAGGGATGTTATAATTAGGTTTAGATTTTACATGCACAAAATCATAGAAATTCAGCTGTTAAAATTTGAGTTAATTCAAGTAACTATAACTTGTGCCCTAAGGTAACTATAACTCGCAGCTCCGCCATGCACAGTTTTCTCATCAGTAATTTTACTGCATTTGTTACAGTGATATCATCAATGATGTCATAGAAGATGTCATGAGTGAAGTAATATCTGGGGTAATTAGCAGTGCATGGCGAAGGTTATCCAAGTCCTTGTCCCTACCCCATTCCTCCTGCCCTCCATGATCCAATGTACATACTTGCCAACATTTTGAACTTGGTACGAAGGGAGATTTTGAGGAAAAAAAACAGGGGAATTGATTAGGCAGGAGGTACATAAAATAAAGCTCTTTTGTGCTCGAAAACATTGGGAGTTTTCTGCCTGAATCAGGTCTGTTGGCATGTATGGTTATACTGCCACTGCCTTTTCTTCTGTCCTCAATGGTCTGTTATATTTCCACATCCTCTTTTGCCTATCCTTCATGGTTGGTTTGTTGCCAATACCCCCTTGCACCTCCCGTCGACTGTCTGTTGGGCTGCCACTGCTCCTCCCACCTGCCCAGAGTGGTCAACTTGTTGCCTCTGCACCCTCCTTCCTGCTCTCAATTATCTGAGTCCATGACCCTGGGACCTCTGCCTCCCTACAGTATTCTGATAAACAACTAGATTGCTAACATTCTATATTTATTACAAAAGTGTGGCACTCCTGACGTCATCTTGATGTAATAAAGATTGTAAATCTTAAAGCATTTCATTTAGAAATAATACAAATGAGAGGGTCTTATTTCCATAGAAATTATGGTTAGTGCACTAAAAAACTTAAACAAGGACATGTTTTTTATCCAGTTCATCACATGATTATATGTTTCGCATTAGGGGAGGGGATGCGGAGTTACGGCCAGATGAACAGACTTTGCAACTGGGGCATTAGGTTCGAGTTTTGGTGCCAGCTTGGCATCCTGTGATTCTGGGCATATCACTTAATTTCCCCATACCTAAAGCCCAAAAGGAATGTATCTTTGTGTGATGTAACTGATGCTCATGTACAGCACTCCAAAACCTTTGGGTCAAGATTGCGCTATATAAAACTGCTATAAAACGGAAGAATTTAGGCCCATATTTATACTTTTTTTGCGCCACATTTGCGTCACTTTTTTACGCAAAAGCGGCGCAAACTTACAAAATACAATTACATTTTGTAGGTTTGCCCCACTTTTGCATTACACAATGACGCAAATCCGGCGCAAAAAAAAAGTATAAATATGGGCCTAAGTGTTTTGCACACTGCTGTCATTGGGCTATACTTGGGCTTCATTTGGGTGTTATTTGTGCTACATTTTGGCTCTTTTTTCTTTGGTGGCCACTTTGGGAGACTTATTTGTTATGAAGCTCCTTAATCTCCCCATTTACTGCAATATCCTCAGTGGAAAATGCTTTCAGTTTTCCACTTCAATCCCATCAAGATGGCGATCAGATGTGCCACACTTTTGGCTTAAATTCAAAATGTGAGCAATTTAGTTGCTCATTAGAAAATTGTAGTAAACTGCTGATTACCAGGGCGTTAACTGGCAGTCTGCTGCTGGTGTTGAAAGTGCATGTTTCAGTCTACATGTCAGAATGTTTTAATGAAGTAGAAGAGGAAGATATTTGAAAAGTTAATTAAAATGTGTCCTAATTTTTGTATCTACAGCACTAGCCATCATTTCTATGACAAAATGAAACCCCTCGTTTTGTTCCTTTCTAAATTAAGTGTCTTAACTGCAACACTTTTGTCATAAGTGAGACTGTTAGCGCTGTAGTTGTTCTTTAGAACAATCTGGGAGGCTGCAGTAGAACACAAGGGATTCAACTGACAGGTGGTACCTATTGGAAGTACAACAGGAAGGTATTTTATAACTCAAAACGTGTCCTAATTTTTCATTTTACAGGACTAACCATAATTTCTATGACAAAATGACCCCCCTCATTATGTTCCTTTCTAAATTAAATATTTTACGTTTTACCTGTTTGATTTAATCAAGATGGCTTCAGGTGTGGCACACTTTTGTTATGAGTGTAACTGTTAGTGCTCTAGTTGTCCTTTAGAACACTCTCGGAGGCTGTGGTAGAACACAGGGAAATCAACTGACAGGCTGCCTATTTTGGAAGTACAACAGGAAGATATTTTACAACTCACTGAAAACATGTCCTTGCACCTCCTTCTGCCACACAAGCATCATTTTTATTACGGTAAAGTGGGGTAAAGGAGGCAATTTCCCTGTAACATATTCACAAAGTGGCGCAATGCTATCGTTGTGCCACTTTGTAAGCCCTTACGCCACATTATACCTGCACCAGGCATAATGCATGCAAGGGAGGTGTTCCTCGTTTTAGCTTCTTGAGCACCTTCAATTACCTCTATGCGAAAATAATGAGAAAACATTTTCCTCTCAAACATGCTTCATGAAATCCCAGCAGGGTAAAATCACCTTAGAACACACCACAATTCCTACAATTAGTATGGTACCAATAACAAATGATTTATATTGTAACTAAAATTTCTTATCGCCCTTTATACATTCTCCTTTTTGTGACCCTCAAAACCTGCCATTCACTACAATGCATTTCAAAGGGGTGCTATCATGTATATTGGTCCCAAGATGACTGCCATCACTTTCTGGTTGAAGTGCTGACAGCCAATCAGATCTTCACTATGAGGACATTATAGTTAGGCCCACATTTAAAATGTACGAACTTATAGAAATTCACCTGTTATAGTTAGAGTTACCTCAAGTAACTCTAACTTGTTCCCTAAGGTAACTATAACTCACTATTAAAAGCAGCTCACTGCTTGTGGGAGCATTGCTGGCTCCCACATGACATGGGCAGCTGGCTAGGAGCACGGGGCCTTGAGGCACCCCGCGGTTCTGTCACTCTCTCTCTTTTATCCCATAATGGGATGGGAGGGAGGGAGAGAGAGAGAGAGAGAGAGAGAGAGAGAGAGTCATTGCAGTGGTCTCTCCATGCAATAACTACTCAAAACATGTTTTTTTTAATTACCTGTGGCATAATGATTAAGGTCACAGACCCTCACACTGAAAGTTGAGGGTTCTAGTTCAGGTGCGTCTGTAGTCATTTCCCTACTTTAATTTATTTTCTATTCCAAAAACATAAGGTTCATAATAAAAGGTGATATCAGTCTTTTTAATTGACAAATACATTTTTCTTTTCAATATATCCAGAAATACCTCTTTGTAAGTATATCATTCATCCAAGCCTAAAAACTATCTCTCTCTCACTCTTTCTTTCTTTCAATTTCTCTTTTTCAGTTTTCTCCCACTCCCACACCCTCTCAGACCCTTATGCACCCACTCACAGACCCACTCAAACACTCATGCACCCACTCACAGACCCACTCAGACCCTCATGCACCCACTCACAGCCCCACTAAGACCCTCAGGCACCCACTCACAGACCCACTCAGACACTCATGCACCCAGTCACAGACCCACTGAAACCCTCACGCACCCACTCACAGACCCATACAGATACTTAAGCACCCACTCACAGATCCACTAAGACACTGACACACCCACTCAGAGACCCACATGCGTCCACTCACAGACCCACTCAGACCCTCACACACCCACTTACAGACCTACTCATAATCTCATGCATCCACTCACAGACACACTTAGACCCCAGCGCACCCACTCACAGACCCACCCAGACACTCATGCAACCACTCACAGACCCACTCAGACCCTCACGCACCCACTCACAGACCCACTCTGACACTGATGCACTGAGTCACAGATCCACTCAGGCACTGACACACCCACACACCGACCCACTCACACCATCACACATCCACTCACAGAACCACTCAGACCCTCACACAACCCTCTTCATACCCAGACACTCTCACACCCAGAGACACCCTCTCACACCTATTCTCACACCCAGAGAGACAGGCCCTTCAATCATGCATGGTGCGGGGTTGGGTGGTTATGTGTGTTGGCTGCAGGGCCTGGCCTCACGCCGAGTGTGGCGCGGTGTTGGGTGGTTATGGGTGTTGGCCTGCAGGCCATGTGCGGAAGTGGTTGGATTAACGTAGAGTAATTCAAATTACTTTATGTAAAAAAGACATAGAAATTTACTGAAAAAAACAAAGGTTACAGGGATGATATAGTTTGGAAAAACAATTTTAAAAAATTGAAATTCGCTTAAAAACCAAACGTTACAGGGACGTTATAGTTAAGTTCTGAATGTACTCATACGAAACAATAGAAATTCAGCAGTTATAGTTAGAGTTATTTCAAGTAACTATAACTCGCACCCTAAGGTAACTATAACCCGCTCCCTCGCCATGCATTGCTAATTAACCCCAGATATTACATAATTCATGACAACTTCTATAACGTCATTAAAAATATAAATGAAACATTAGCAGTTAAATTATAAAAACAAACTGCATGGAAAGGCACGATTTTTATATAAATAACATATACATAGACACACATTCACACACCTATGTTCGCCATGGCAGCCAAAATAAATGTGGCCCAGTAACATATCTTATTTAGATCAACTGTACTAATAAACACACATCCATCCGTTTATTACTGCAGGCCAAACGTTGAGAAAAACTCACTTACTCCTCCAAAGATTACATGTAAATATTTACACAGGGAAATAGCCATCCTGGGACCTAGTCACTCGTTAATCCCCCTGCATCATGTTGTTTTTAGGAAGAAGCCTTTTCTTTAAGAATACACATAAAAATGCCATGGGATAAGTCATATGTGCAGATGCACAGAGTATAATGTGCTGCTTATTACCATTGATGAGGGAGGAAGTGGGCAACTTGATTTCTGAACTCTTCCCTGCAATACAGATTGTCCTCCAGTAGTGTCTTGTGACAGTAGTACTCCAAAAGAGAAAAGATAATAGTCCAATCTCTGGATCCTGGCTGCAGCAACAGTCTAGCACGATTGCCCAGCAATCTCATATGTCTTCCTATATGAGATACTCCACTTCATTTTGGTCGGTTCTCACTTTTCGCATGCAATGCACTGTTGGTTACCATGAACTTCCAAATTAGTTTACTCTTTAATTTGCTTTCCTGTGCTGCACTGTCACAACCAAGTACTTTATTTCAGGATTCCAATAAAATAGATAAATTCAAATGGAAGTCGAACCATTCCCGCCAGCCCTGAGATGCATACTCAAAGCGATCAAAAAGCTCAGTCAGAGGGGTAATGGAGGGAAATGTGGGAAAGCAAAACATAGCTAAGGATAGTCTAGGCTTCCTCGCCAGGTTGTGAAGATGAACTTTGGTGAACAGTAAGAACAGTGCTTTAAATGGAAATACAGAAGTCTAGGTACTCACTCTTTAGAGTACCTGTGTGTTCCTTAGAAGTGCAGGTACTCTCCCATTAAAAGTACTGTAGCAGAGCTGAAAAATGCAGGTTCTCACGCATTCAAATTAAAGAAGTGAAGGTACTCAGCACCGGAGAGTACCTGCCCATTTAAAGCACTGAGTAAGAGAAGCAATATATGCATAAATGCAGCAATAAATATACACATAGAAGGTTTTACAAGATTCTTCAATAATTTTGATTTGATTAGCACTAGACAGTAAGAGGAACCTCGTCCAGAAGCCGTTGGTGTTCTGCAAGGTTTAGTCGCAAACCAGCAAAGCTGAGTAAAGCGGCATTTGAAACAGCAATGACACACTGAACCTGAAAGGGAACCAAGAGGGAGAAAACATAAAAGATGTACAAGTGAGTACAAACTAAACCAAATCCCACTGTGCCACGACCAGATCTGGGTTTTTTTTGGGCGCTGCACCCTCCTTATGGAAATCTCTGTCTCCGAAGGCTTCAGATGTCAAGAAAACTATCAATATATTCCATTCAGAAAAATGTAAGACTTTCTCTGATCTCATCCTCTACCCTTCCTGTTCTATCTGCCTTTCTAGCACTTCATTAAAGTTGTACTGCTTGTTTTGTTTCTATTTTTACCCCATATCTCATCTCAGCCACTATATTCCCCCCATATTTTCCAATGTGTTCCACTTGGCAGCATGGACTGAAGTTCCAACTTTTGTTTTCCTTATTCCTGAACTGTTCGATGTAATTATCTCAGAGACCATGGTCTACTGTTTTTTTATTATATGTAAAGCACACTGACACTACCAGGACTAAAAAGAGCCCTATATAAAATTATGAATACATATTAATTTTGCACCCCTTGAACACTCTATACAAAATACATACGCAAAGTATGAATATGAAGCAAATAGTTAAAAAGCCTTTGCAAAATTTTCACAAAGGGGACCAAAGTTATTAGTGATAAAAATGGATTTCCCAATGGACTAGGACACATATTTATCAAGAAGTCATGCGCTGCAGGGCAACAAGTAAAGTTGCTTAAAGGGGTTCCTTCCTGTACAAAAACTGTGCGTCGAGGCTTTTCTCACTTTGCATGTGTGCTTTACAGTGCAGCCCACATTCAGAGTGGGAACAATGAGGAGAAATTAAAAACTGTCTCCTTGTTGCACCTGCCTTAATGAGGTGTAGGATTTGGCACAAATCCCTGTCTACAATTCTTTGCCGATAGGGGTTTGTGTCAAAACCTGTGGGTGGTTGCATCAGTATGCACAAGCACCCCCCTCATTTGACACAAAGTAACGCAATGCAGCTCATTGTGCATCTTTGCACTCCTTTGATTTACTATCCAACCCAAATCACGGTTTGCGTTATATAGTAAACTCAACCTGAACACTTTGCATCAGGTTTGCATTCGAAAAGAAACACAAACCCAACGCAAGGTGTTTGTGAATCTGGGTCATTGCATTTCGACCATAACTATAGTGCTGCAATCATTTTGAAAGTAAAGGATTGTGCACCACCAAAGAATCCCGTACATCTATATGCTGCAGTAGTAGCAGTAGATATTGTTCTGATCATGTAAGTTTGCAATGACAGAGTCTCCATTCCACCACAAGCCAAATGAGCTGGTCTCTGTGCACAGACCCCCTGTGTTGTTGGATCAGTGCTGTAATTCACCCTCTGGAGGGGCGCGATCCAGACTGTGTTCATAGTTCATTTAAGACCTATCCGAGCTGCAATGATTAACAATATGTACAGACAGCAGCAGTTTCACATACACCTACTACCAGCCATCCCTAGTCACTTGTGCATATTGTGAAAATGTCATTTTTGTATTAAGGCGGCAGCTGTGTCTTTGCAGTTAAGGGCCTAAATTAGAACTCGACAGACGGCTTACTCCGTCAGAAGGGTTATGGATATCCCGTCAGCTGAAACCTAAATCCAAAAGCATTTAATGGGATTTAGATTTCGCGGTTGGGATATCCGTCACTGTTGTGATGGAGTAACCCGTTCACCGAGTTCTAAATCAGGCCCTAACTTCGCTTCCCAAGAAATACTCCGGGTGCCGGGGTAGGTTGTTGGTTCCTCTTGCTCTGCAGGGTCTTGGGCTCACTAGACCACTGATCATCAGTCGTCTACAGCACACCGCCTATTTGACAGACAGGTAACTTGGTACATGAACAACACAGAATTATCGCTAAGGAACACACACCGGTAATCAGTGTTCATCACTATGGTGATACAATGAGAAGCCTTTATATCTTAATGCCAAAGTTTTTCTTAGGAGCTCGCTGCCAGTGCTGCCGAATTTTGCTGCCGAATGCCAGGGTTGCTGCCGAATGCCAGGGTTGCTGCATTGCAAGGTTCTCTCGTCTTGATTTCACTTCATGCCTCTTTCTTACACCGCCCACACCAGACCACAAAACATTTTTGACTGACTCCATTACAAATGTTTTGCAGTATGTAAGGGCGTTCTAGGCGCAAACAGCTTTTACCACTGTGTTATGAAAGCAGACTTGTAGACGTGGCAATATGTAGTAAGAATATTTGTGCATAGTTGTTGTGTTGCATTCTGACGAACGGAGAGGTGTTTAATGTTATTTTTGCATTCTGTGTTGACTCTTTTCTTCTACTCTGCCCTGATATGTTTTTGCTATTTTATTTTGCTTTCTGTTACATTAATGTGCTGTACTCTGTAATTATTTCGGCAATTTCATCAAACGTTACTACATTTTCAGCCAAAGGTTGGAAATTCCTTCAAATAGTGCGATGTCAAACAACTATTTCCCTATGGGATGGTAAAATACCACTGTTTCTGATGTTTTACTAATTAAGACATTGCTCAGCCCAAACCTGTGGCAGAGACCATAACTTAAATTAGCATTTATGGTGCACACTTTGTCTCCACTCTTTCAGGTTCTTATTCACCCCCTGCCTCCTCTCCTTGTCATTGTTTTCCTATTGTCCCCTTCCTCCTCCTTGTTCCCTTTTCTGCCTTTTCTCCCTTGATCTTGGTCAAAGTCATGACGAATAATAAGTCAGAGTTCCCAGAAATGAATTCCTGAGCCTACTGCCTACCAGCACAGGCACAAATTAAGCTCTGGGGGTACATTAGCAGTATTAAGAGATTAAAACATACCCTGGAGGAATAAAGAGGTGAGAAACACAAACCACAGGTTTGCATGTGCTAATCCAGAGTAGATAGAGTGAAGTATCACATGGACTATTGCTTTCACTAGTTCATTTCGGTATAACCATGCACCTATGCTTACTCCTAATGACACCTGGGATACCTTTCTGCATATACACAGATGTTTCTGAACTAAAACTGAGTCTGCACAGTTACCACTCAGAGTAAAACTGACTCCACAGAGTTACCACAATGTGCAGTGAAAAGCCTTGCAGATGTTCTAAAATAGTTGAACTCCAACAAAATGTGCACTAAATAAATAACTAACTCAGAGGAAATATTAGTGTTAAAATAATTCACTTTACAGACTCAGGTGCATTAACAGGTGTTCAGTTCTGTACTGCTTCAGAAAAGCCCATCATGACATGATATTGCCTAAACTGGCCATGGTACTGCTTGAAATCGTGCAAGACCACTCACCAATTTTAAGCATGCTAAAACACCACCATTTTGGACGGCATCTTCTCCCTAGTAGAGGTCAGTGCAATCTGGCTGGTGGGTGTTGTCAGGAGTGGTCATGTGCCAGGTAAAGTAATGCGTTACATTATAAACTTGGGACAACACAAATGGCAAGGCCTTAGTATCACACAGCCACTCACAGCACATATGAACAGCCTGGTGAGGCCTGTGGCTAGAGAAAGACACTGGATACAAAAACTTCCAAGGGATGTTGGGACACACAACATCTCAAGGGCATAGGGTGAACCAACAAAAAACGTCAAGTTTGTAATTTGGTCCCGGTTAGCTGACACACAGCTCAAATCACACACTATAGCCAAGCAGGAGTCAAAATGTGGAACTTGTCTGGAATTTGCTTATCACCTCATTTCGTACCTTTATGAAAGTGTCCACTTGACCAAAGCAATGGAGCGGGTACTCCCCTGCGCTGGCCTTAACTAAGGTTTTTTAATGATACAAGTAAGCGGCAACTAATGAAGTAACATGTTGGGGGTCAACAGCTCTTGTAGCATCAGTTTCAACCATCTAAAAATATCACCACCATTTCAGGTACTTGATGTAGTATGGCTATGCAAACTCTTTATACACAGCACCACCACCGTATGCAGTCATTTAGCTCCAACAAAGCCTTGCAGTTAGGAGAAAGCTCAAAGCTATCAACCAAGAATGGGATTGCAAAAAATCCAACAAATAGCTGAATGCTGAACTGACCGGTCCTCTTAATACAGCCTTGAGTCCCACAAATACATAGCAATGCATATGCAAATTATTGATGCATGTGTGCCTTTGTATGTCCATTGATTGCTGAAAATGTTTCTGTTTCAACCCTTCAGATGCAGAGCGTTATCTATGACCTCATCACGGAGCTGAACGACCGCAGCGAGGACCTAGAGAAGCAGATCGGAAGCCTGGAGTCGAAACTGGAACAGATCACCTCAAGCTTCAGCACTCTCCCGCTACTCATTGTAGACTCACTACGGACACAACAGCAGCAACTCTTGACCGCACTGTTGGAGGCGCGAGGGGTTGGTGCCGTCGTGGGAACCCCACCTACCCTGTTGACTGACAGCCCCATCGGGGTTAGCTCCACCTCATTCCCGACCCCTTACACCAGCTCCAGCAGCTGCTAAGTCGATAGTAAACACTCCTCACCCCCTTTATGGGACGAGGTGCCTTCCACAGTCTTAAGAGTCCTCCTGGTTCTCTACCCAGTTCCGAAAGGGTCAGATAAATCAGTGTCACAAGGAGTCCTGACATGACATCTTCAGATGTATCCCAGAACAGGAGCCCAGAGGTTGCACACACAGCTCTCTCCCGACACCAGGAATCATAGCTGCAGGCGGCATAGCACAGAGGAGTCAGGGTGGAGAGTGGGTGGATGGGGGAATGCACACTCCTGTCAATTCTCAGGTCTTCCAGTGGAAGAAGCACAGGTGGATGATTGACACTCCTTTGAGAGATTCAGGATCTTTGGTCACGCGGATCTAGGAACCTTCATCCTTCTCTCACCGAAACCAGGAAGGAAAATGCAAAAGATTGGGGCAAGAAAGGAGGGGGCTGAAAAAAGGAGTCTGGTCCTATGCACTTTTCCGCATAATTCTGTATCTAGAGGTTGCATTGTGTCTCTAAGTAGATCTCTAGGGAATGACTGCTTTCTAGTACCCAGGACTAATTTGTTGTGCCTGCCAACCAGGTGACACCCATAGAACAACAGTGACCACTTTGAAGGACATGCCAGCTCGCTATGTGATTGACTATCAATTCTAACATCTAGTCTGAGGTCAGGCTGGCTGGGTAGAAAAATAACCCAAGACACCAGGGACTAGACTTGCTTTGGAACAGGGATTAAATTGCTGTCATTCACAGTAGTCGGGGACTGATGTCCCATATCATGATGTGACTGGTTTCATACCTTACATCCAAGCAACTGCTGTGCCCTTCAAACTTAGGTCTGATCATTTTTTCAGGCTTTTGATAACGATTCCACATAATTACATGTCATATGCCATACCTTCTAGAAACATGGCTGCTCTGCCACACACTGACATCTCTGGCCTCTCATTTCCAGGTTTTCCAACCAATAAAAGCACTCCCACAAATTAGGGAGTTGGTTCATACCATTCATCCGAACAACTCTTACACTCCTATGGTTTGAATGTCATAGTTTTCAGGCTGTTGATGGGTATTCTATACAATTACATGTTTATGTCATGCCTTACAGATACGCATCTGTCCTTCATTACAGTGGTGTTGTTGGCTTCCATTCCAACATTTCCGGCCAGTACAAGGACACAAAAAATTTGATTTTGGTGCCATACATTTCATATAAACAATTGGTACATCATTCAGACATGGGAATGGGTCCAGGGCTTCAAATCTGTTTATTACCATTTCACGCAATTATGTCTTATACCATGTTGCCTAGCCACAAATTCTACATAATGTTGCATCATCATATGCCTTCCAGTCAATCAACTGCTCATATGATTAGCAGTATGAAGCCATATGTCTGCCATTCCATGGTGTAATACGTTTTGTGCCATGCCTTTTAACCGGATGCCTGCATTCCACATGTTACCATGTTCCATGTTCTGCCTTTTAACCTGCCATTACACACAATGTGTTTATTTGGTGCCACACCATCCAGGCTTTTAAGTGCCTTTCCCTTTCATTGCAGTGATATATTAGATAACTATGAATGCTCTGCAACCTAATATCAACTTCAGTGCATGACTTCCATGCACTTGACTCCCCACCAAGGAATGGCTTGGTGCCATGTCTATTGACTGTGTTTGATTTCAAACAAATTAGCAAGCAGAATGCCATGCCCTCTAAATAAGCGCACGCCATCCCATCTCAATACTATCATGGTGCTAATTTCAGTAGATCTGATTCTGGGATATCAACATCAAGGATATGATGATCACACGCATTCTGGCCCCGATTACAATTTCCCCGGAAAAGTGTATGATATTTATCCCACCCAATACGTTCAGACACTGCAGGGTTAGGAGTTTACCAGGTGCGATAAACAGCACCCATGTGGATTTAGGCAGACCCCTTCACCCAACACACCCAATAAATTGCAGCAGAGCTTTACAGGCTGAACTTACTGAGGGGCAATGCTCGGAGAGTGGTGCTTATCACACTAATCTATACAGAAGTTATTAAACACATCACAGTTAATCGCACTGACTGTAATTGGGGCCTAGGGCCTATGTCTGTGCCATACACTGGACCTATTACAAGTAGCCAACACACCAGAAACTGCGATAACTACATCACCACACAGACTGAGAGGCCCTCCTCATGCCTTAAAAAAACAGTGAATATGTTTGACCTATTGATAGAAAACCAAATACTTAGGAGTGTTGGGTCATTGGAAAATCTTTGTGGGATCCCAGAACAGAAGGTTTTGTTGTGCTACATCGAGCACTCAAAAGCCAGAGTGGTGTCAAAGGCACTGGATTTATAAAAGGATCTTTCAGCATCAGTATAATTCTGATGGCTTCTCAGAGCTTACGACAATTCTTCTCTGAGGGTCACCAGTGACGTCCCTAGATGCAGGAGGTGATTATGTGGTTCACTACTGA
The DNA here is from genome assembly GCF_031143425.1 of Pleurodeles waltl. Taxonomy (NCBI): domain Eukaryota; kingdom Metazoa; phylum Chordata; class Amphibia; order Caudata; family Salamandridae; genus Pleurodeles; species Pleurodeles waltl. The sequence goes on along the minus strand of NC_090451.1, from coordinate 644,739,618 downwards.
AAGATTGATCTGGAGTAGGAGGACTGGCCTTCCAGGTTTGAATTATGCAGTAAACTGTGAAAGTCAATGGATAACTTTAAGGTTTGGGTGATATTTATTGGTTGTGTAAAGTTGGCCGAGATAATGTTTATTAGTTAAGTAGATATCCGGCCTATAAATATTTCCCATTTTGTTTTGGATACTGCAAGTTTATAGGCTGTGTGACCACAAATCTGGTGTTTATTGATGCCAAAGATGGTTTTCAGAGTCTCATCCATTTGGGGTGCTTGAGGCATACGTTTATGCTTTGTTGGGTTTCCAGACTGATGCTTATTGATTGTGTCGGATACCAGTAGTGATGGGTATTGTTGTCTGGGATATTGAGGTAATTTCATTGGCCAAGGAGTGTGAGATGTCAGTGATTATGATGTTTGTGGACTGCATGGGCAATGCTTATTGGCTAGTATACCTATGACAGTCAATCTAATAACGACCTTTTTTCACTCACTCGTTGGAGGCACACAACAAAAGGCATGTGTTGAGCTGTTGAATGTGATTGCCTTTATATGTCTCAGTAGAGATGTAGAATTGTACAGCACCAGAGCATTGTGATATTATCCAGTAGTGCTGTACATTGGTAGAACTCTGCAATGATTGTGATATGAGCCTTCTTGGAAAACCTGTTTTGTCCTCCCAGATTGAATTGTATTATAAGACCGTGGTGGAACTCTAGACTTCAGGTGTATCAGAAGGGCTGTTATGGGGTCAGAGTTTAGGACCAATGGCGGCATCTAAGTAGGAGAAGGAACAATGGCTCATGCATGATGGACTCTCGACATCAAATTACTCTCCAGATTAAACATAATTGCCACCATCAACAACCAAGCACGACACTCAGTTTGGCATCCCGGTCTCAGTAAAATCAAGCAATTCCTGACACTTGTTCAGTGCCTCTCTAAAACCCAGTTTCTGTATCACTGATGCCAACCTCCCTGACCTCTGATATTCAATCAGATTATCTAAACCATGAGATCACATCACTCTGACACAACTCTGACACTATACTCCATTGGCTTTAAAGTAAAAAAACATATCAGTGACCATTTTGTTTCATCAATGACACTCAACCGGACCTATAAATAACTGGCTTTAACACATCAGTGGTGATGGAAACCCCAGCATCCCTGTGTGTGGCCAGTTGACAAATCTCAAGGTAACCCTGTGGCTCAGCAGCTGTAAATATTCCCAATATAACCACATTGCGATTGAGATTCCAGGGATTCTGGAGCAGGCTCCATGTTTCTCCACCTCATTTATAGGAAACAGGAGAGAAATAGCACAGGAGGCCTTTGCAGCGAGAACCAACAGAAGGATAAAGCACAAGGAGGAAAATAAGAGCTGTAAATGTTGGCTGCATTGACTGAGATGCATAGTATTCCAGCGTTTGGTTAAAGACAGTAAAGTCACTTACTTCAGAACATACTGCCAAGTGTCAAGCTAAAGGACCTCAGTCAAATAATAAAACCCTAGGTTCTGAGATGCACACAGAGGACCATACGCCTAGTGACCAGTCTGCAGAAGTAAGACACGAAGGGCAGATTACAGATCAGGTTTGCAGTTAGTACTTGCGTTGACAGTAAAAACTAAACCCATGCTTCCTGTGAGCAAGTCATTAAATAGAAAAGCCCTGTCCATGTAATGAGTTTTTATAAATGAATTAGTGTGTTATTTGTCAAGGGCTCCACCATGTAAACTGATGTCAATGGTCACAAGTTGGCAGCTGATGTCACAACTCTCGATCAAGGTGCATAAGCCACCCTACTCGTCAGTAACGTATGGATATTGAAGTCATGCACCAGGCTGGCTTCTCTGGTCCTGTAATCAGTAGTCCCTAAATGTATAACTGAAATCAAACCCATTGGGACCAAGTTAGATATTGACATTAAACACTCCCAGACTTGAGTTTGCCATTAACGTCACACATCACGTACTAAGACGGCATATTAAAGTGAAACATCTAGGATTAGGAATTAAGCTCTAAGCTACACAACCAAGGTGTCACATACAAGATCCATGTCAGGGAGCAGCGTACACTAGTGACAACTAAGAAGTGGGTTCTTCAACTTTTGTGCATTCCAAGAGTCCTTAAGAAATGTTAGACTCCTGAAAGGTAGAGATACACTCCAAGTCTGGGCTTTTGAATGAAGTATTTTATGCCCCTCAGATGCCTGGGCATTTATTTTCCCAATAGGAATGACTCTAGACTCATTTCTTGACCCATCTTCCTGCTCATGTCGACGACTTCCACAGCATAAGAAAGTCGAAAAATGAGAAGATGATGAAAGAAAGACTTTGTGAAGATCACAAGAACTAAAACATTTATATAAAGACGTCTTGGACACTATGAACTACCAATTTACATCTAGCCTCTGTACTGCTTGCTTTTTTTAAGAATAGGGTAAATCCTAATAGTTTATTTTAACTATGAAATATATCATTATATTATAAAGGATATTGCTGTAACATGGTTTTCTCTTGGTTGATTTTGTTGTCGTCTGGTGGTGGTGGTTGACGTCTACTTGTGAGCAAACTCTGTCTTGGTGATGCTAGGCCTAAACTCTTGTGATGGGAAAATGTTTGTTGGGGTGCTCCAGCAATCTTGGGGAACGAGAGGGGAAACCAAGAGTGGAGATGTTAAAACTAGGGGAGCACAGAGAGAGAGAAGGTGGACCTTCAAAGGCATCCTTTGGGGAACTGACCAGCATGCTGAAAGGAGCGAGAGAGAGAGAAAACACTCATCCACAAGGGACCAACTCCCCAGGGCAAATAGCCAGCCTGTGCAAATTGTAAGGAAGAATGACCACAAATGGAAGAACTGGGCGGGTTGGTAAGTAGAGAAGAGGCAGAGAACACATAACAAAAGAGAAACATACTATCCTGGCAAAGTAGAAATGAAAATTACCTACTAAGATGTCATCTGCCCTTTATGGGTCATCGGGCAGAACAGACATGGAACAACAGTGGAATTGACCCGCTTAGGCATCCTTGTATTGACACTAACCAACAACATAGGAAACAAGTCCGCCACTGAGAGCAAAATGAGAGACCAGCCATCAAAAGGGATTGAAAAAACATAGGACTTCAGTGACAGAGATTGCATGCCAATGGAGGAACTCACCACCACAAGTTAAATGTGGAGGCAGTACCCTTCTCTAGAGAAACTGAGCAGTCAGCAACAGCTGGCAGGCAGAGCGCTCAACTACAGAGGAGCAACATTGACCAGCTAGGACTACAGGAGTGAAAGTACTCCCAGCAGGGAAACGTACTAGCGTATGACTTTGGGAAATAAGTGCACCAACAAAGGGGAAACTAGACTGCCTCGGGCAGCAAGGATGTGCATGCCCATCAAAAGTAGAGTGATTAGACTTGGTGGCTAAAGTGGGAGAATGTGGTGTAATGTTGCAACGTGTTGCATATAGCACCGTCCACTGTTTTAATACCACCTCTTGGGGATATTTGGGGTTATAGAGCTGGTTATGGTTTTATCCACATGAAAGGGTAAACCAAGGGGAGATTAGGTCGCATGACCCTCAGACTCAACCCATGTCTGTAAGCTATTGCCCCTATCTCTGCTGCGTTATTCTGAGACATTGTGGTCCTGTCAGCTTGAACCCATTGCTTGAGGTTTCTTTGGTTTTTTTCCTCATTCCATATGGTCTGCCTGTCACCCTGACTGCCAAACATTAGTTGTGGGTTGCCATACAAACGTCTCTATTGGGAGAGGGACTAGTCTTGCAATGCTTTCTTAAACTTTGCTAGTGTGTAAAGATGGCTATTTCACAATTGTTTGTCACTGGGATGTTTTAAGTGAATTTTAGGAACTTCTAGATTCCATAATCCTGTGTGGCGTTGGGTTGGAGTGTGAAGTGGGGTGAAAGCCTTAGCTTGGGAGATGTGTAGCACACTGCCCTGTTGCTGTCTTGTTTAGCGTTCCCTTAGCCTTTCCTCTTGTAAACTTGGTGGTCTGTGTGTCTACTGCTGGTGCACCATGTTTTTATTTTGGTGTCCCTCATTAGATGTTCATCAGCAAAGCTGAGCTGTGCCAACAGGGGTTACTTGGAGGTTGCTAATGCACCCATATTGAAGTCTTTGAGGCAGTTGGCACTTGTGGTGTTGATTAAAGTTCAGGGGGACAGCTCAATTTCACCTGAACTCCTGGTGGAAAGATTGTCTATGGCTCTCCCTATATGGTTGTCTTGTCCCCATAACTGGATTTCCTTGTCTATCCTCATTTATGGTACATGCACCAGTAGCATGTGTTTATGGTGTGATATGTGTAACTTTACGCATGAATGGAAGGTGTAAATTTCAGACACTGTGCTCAGCTGCACAAGGTGGTGGTCTCCCTGCAAGCTTCATCCATGCTGGTCATGACAGCCTGCACATACATGTGCTCAGGGTGCCATATGCGTAAACTAAGGACCCAGAAACTAGTCTTATTTGTGGGTGAGGGAGGGTGCCATCCTTCACCTTTGTGGAAGGTAGGCTTTCCCTGATACATTGAAACCCACTCCTCCTCCTCCTCCTGTCCCTGCCATTGCTGGCTGTCACCCGGCAACAAAGGCTTTCTGAATGTCTCTGTCTAGGGCCAAAAATAAATTTGCATTGTCACGTGTTCAAACGTGCTTGTCCCAGATCTGACTGCACATGGAGGCTGAGGACACTCTACACAAAGCCAGAAGATGAACTTTGATTGGAAGCCTGAATTTGAATGAAAGTAGAAATTTGTTTGACCAGATCTTCCAGTCTGGGCCGCCAAATCTGGATATATACTGGCCTTGTCAAGTGAATAACTTCTACATCCCACAGGGTTGAGGAGGCCATTCACCCTAGTGTTGCCCAGATGCATTGCCAGAAAACAGACCTGCCTCTCTGTAGGACAAATGATTGATTCCTGAAACACCTTGCTACTGTTCCCTATAGAGACATGTAACTGCACACGAATAATGGGGACCTGCGCAAGGCTTAGCTGACTAACGATCTTTGTGGACTGTGCCTCAAAGGAGTCACAATATCCCAGCAGCCTAGCTGGCCTGGAAGTAAGACAGACAATATTAAAAACATCCATTGTATGCAATATGGCGTTGTAGAGGCATTTTAATGCCACATTACTCCTGAATCTGCATTGTCCCTGACCATACCATAACTTAAAGGTGCTATTATCAGCTGTCCCAGTCCCAAGCTGAACCAGAGATATTGTGCCTTCACTCTAAATGTAGGATTAGGTACCATTGCCCAAGGCTGGCTATACTGAATGTTCAACCACAAAGTCCCCCTTCCTGACTTTAGGGTTCCAGAAATATCATTGCATGGGGTTGCATTTGGTCCATAATTGTAAAGTTCCTTGTTGGAAATGGTGTAGCCATCAATAGTGCAACTGACCAGCTAAGGTTAGCAAGCATCAATTAGAATGTAAAAGACAACAGGCAAGGCCAGGGTAGACAAAAGAAAGAAACCCCAAAGCATGGAGAATGGCTAGCCTGTCTCGTCTCAGAGGGAAAAATACTTGAAAACAGAGTAGAAAATCAAAACACAATTTGATCTTAAAGGGAGGTATTCACAAGTGTAAACGCACATTAAAATAAATCTAAGTTTAATGTTCCCCTTACTACTTTAGGCTATTTATCATTTATGAGTGTAGGGTTATTGAAAAGTGTAGGCTTACATGACCCCAAACGCTGAATTAGGTGGATGGAACAAGTGTAAAGTTTCTTGTTTAACTTTTCATATGTAGGCGGAGATCTCAGCCACCAGGGTTGACATTGCACTAAGGTAAAGTATAGGGTATACTTAAAAAGCGTATTAAAGTAGACAAAATTAGTAAATATGTTTTTAAGATAAATAAATGTTAATGTAACTTAATTTAAAATATTTATTTTAAATACAGAAAAATAAAAATGGTACAGAATTATGAACTCAATGTTTATTTAAATATTTATGTGCTTTTAATATATTAAATTAAATAAAAAAGTTTCATAATCATAAGATTTTAATAAACAAAAAAATCCAACCTTGATTAAAACATTTAAATATATTATATATATATATACATTCATTATGCAGTAACACATATTTAAACTTTTATATAGATTTCATTTAAATGAATTTAAATATTTGTTAAATTAAAGTAACATTAATGTTTACGTTTAAACAAAGGGTATTACATTTCGCTGCTGAAAAATTTCACATAAATTATCCCCCTTGGATGCTAGTTCACACAGACAATGTCTTGAGCAAGATATTTTCTCCTCAAACAAGCCTCTCACCAGTATTTCTGAGACTTCTGAACACAAAGCATGCCCTCATGAGAGGCCATCAAGTAAATGTTACACAAATGTTGTTATTTCAGTAAATTATTCAACATTTTGCAAAACATTACAACTATGCACAACCCTAACAATTAAGTAGACAACTTGAAATATATCTAGCACGTTAGGAACAAACTGAAGAGACTATGTCGAATTTTGAGACAGTCTCATAAAAAGTGAACTGAATGGAATTCTTCAGGTGGATGAATGAATTTACAACTCTTCCACCAGGACAGGTTGCCTTTTTGCACTGCAATGTTTGAATGAATGTGAGAGGCACAAGGGTGTGGGTGTCCAAGGAATTTTGAAGGTTATGCATGCAAGGTGGGGATTGAAGCTGAAGGCTAAATCCCGGATGCCTTTGCACAGTGAGTCCAACAGCCAAGACAATGGACAACACTGAAAAGTGAAGATTAGCACGTGAGAATTTAAGCGGTGAACAAGGATGGTGTCCCCTCCTCTTTCTGAAATGACAGCTGCTATTTTTCTCTCTACAGATTGCAGGAGCCTTGGTCTGCCTACTTCGTGACATGACGTCTTGAGCGTGCTGGGACTGTGGCTGATGTTTCACCACCTGCCCCAGGGTCCCTCGAAACCTCAATACATTATATACATGCCCATCCTATGTAGAGAATAAAACACTCCTCTCTAGACAGTCAGACATCTCTATCTATCTACAAATTCGGGTCTGGAATGTTTTGTTGGATGATGCCTGACTAGATTGTGGGATGTATTGTGACATCTCCCTCTGGGTGTCCCCTTTCATTTGTGCTGGTGGCAGTGATGTAGCAAGTGTGTCATGGACCCTAGTACAAGGAAGGAAATGCCCCTGTGGCTGCTGTATGAACTGTGGAATGCACTATTATTCAGGGTTCAGTGGGCCCCTCAGGCCTCCGGGCCCAGATGCCACTGCACTTGCTGCACCAATTGAAGCGTTGCCCCTGGTTCGTGGTTGCAGGTTGTGGCATTGGAACTCATTTTTCGGGATCCTCATTTTCAGTTTCACTCTCTATTTACACGTTTGGTCGTAAGACTTTCATACCAGAAGGTTAAAACATGGAACATAAATTGGGGATCATGACTTAATTTTCAACGTACGTGAGCCAGGATAAAAAAGAGAAAAAACAGAAAAGGGAATAAGATGGAGAAAAACAATAAACAGCAACAATGGGAAAGAGGGGGGGTGAAAAGGAATCGTCAAAAGTGAGATAAAGAGACATGAAGTGCACTGTGAAGGGAGGAAGAGGAAGGAGGAAGAATCAAGGCTAGGCAGCCTACCTTCAGCAGTTATGCAGTTGTGGCTCTGGAGAGGATGTTGACTGGTCTTGCACATTAGTTAAAATGTTGTCCATGTTTATATTTCCACCAGCCCTCTTGGGTAGTTCTTGGCTTGTAAAAGAATGAGTACCAGGGCCTAAAATCAGTGGCAACTCGTGACTTTTGAAAGTGGTGGGGCATGGACGGAAATGTGAGATATGCTTATAATGGATGGTAAATGTTTCATAAATAGAATGTGCCCCGATCACTATTGCAGGGCATCCGGGGTCACATTTTCCTGCGCTGTCACGCTCTAAACATGTGCATGCTGGTCCTACGGGAAGCACCAAGCAATCTCAGCCAATCGAAGCACTGTATACAATAGTAAACAGCAAGAGAGCAGGGCCAGGGTTGGCTGGGTCAGGCGAATGCAGTGCTTCATCGGACACTGATGGGTCTGTGTCTCTTTAGTTGAAACTCCCTGGTAGCATTATTCCAGAAGCCTGAACTGTGAATGTTAGGCTGGCCAGAGCAACAACAACGGCCAAACTGACATGCGCAGTTCAATTAACTGGTCCTGGTTGCCACAAGCACTGTAGCTCCAGCCCTAATGGGAAAAAAATGAACGGCAGTACGATTGAAGTAAATTAGGATAAAATAATGAGTGTGTCTCAGGTGCGGGGCCATGCTGTAGGGCGTCAGCTCCCCTGTGCCCCTAAAAAAGAACTGCCTCTGCCTAAAGTTTGGCTCAGAAACCTGCAACCTGCACTAAAGAAGTTTGGGGTGTTGAATACTAAGGCTGTGTATTCTTCATTTCGTCTCATACCTCTTTCATTCATCACAAGATGCCCCCTGCCAATTTATTTCACTCTTAGGTTCCTTTTCATCCCTTCTTTCTTTCTTTGTCACTGTTCTTCTATCTTTCTCTCCCTCCTGCTTTCCCCCTTTTGGGTATGTCTCTCTCTTGCTCTGGATCAAATTCTGATAAAGACGTATAAGTGCTAGTCCCCAAAAAAGAGTGTCAGTGCCCTACTTGCAACCACCGCCTCAAATTAAGCACTGCTCTTGTTTCACAAAATACTATGGCAATTACTTCAAAGGTTTGCCGTCCTGCTGCCTTGTCTCATTCATGGAGCACAGCTGTGGGGTATTACTTATATTCCCTGCCACTGTTTGATTTTATGCAAGGGTGTTGCAGCACCTGTGAGTAGTCCTCTTGTGTGATGCTTGACTTAAGCCAAGGCTAGGATGAAGTCAGGGCTGGACTGGGAACCCAAAGCAGCCCTGGCAAATTTTGTCAGACCAGTCCCATACTGTGCAAAGTGGGGAGCTCAGTGAACGAGCCTGACCACTACAAGGAGGCTTTGGGGACAGTTCTCCCATCTGTTTGGACCCCTGTTTTGAAAAATTACCACATAATTCTGTATTTGTTTTACATCATGAGGGCTTCAATTAGGTGCAACCAGGTAATAAATTCACAGTTGTTTTGAAAAAGGGGTCCCTCAAATATGCTTTGCAAGTAGGCGCCCAAAATTCAACTACTGGGCTGAAAAAATGCAGATGAAGCCATGTATTTAGGAAGATGGGTCAATTAAGTAGTTAATGGAGACATTTTGTTTGTCAGACGGTTGAATAAATATATAAGGAAGGTGATGCCAACTAAATGTTGGTGAGTTGGCAGGAATGAATCTTCTCTAGGGAAGGGTGAAAAAGAGGAAGGACCTCGTGCTTAATTTGAGCTGGTGGTTGAGGTGAGGTCCACAAGCACTCATTTCAGGGAGGGCCATTTATTTTCCCCGACAGGCATTGGCCAAGAGGGAGAGCAACACAAACAGGGTAAGTAAGGAGGACGAGAAAGGCAGTAAAACAATGACAAAGAAAGAAAGCAGGGCGGGGAAAGAACCCGTAAGAATGAAACGAACGGGCAGGGAGTGTCTGGTGGTGGATGAAAGAGGCACGAGGCAGAATCAGTTCTAAGCATCCTTGATGTTCGGCACTCAACCTTCAATCTAATGCATCTGAGAAGACTTTGGGTCCCAGTACTTATTCTTTTACAAATGGCGTCTCCTCTGGAGCTCCTTTCTTCTCTCATGCACAGGCCTCGGCCTGGTCTCTCATAGTCTGTCGCTGGTCGGTGTTCCTAAGAGGGATGTTGTCTTGTGTCAGGCCTTGCGTCCTTGACCCAGGCTGAAGGTGGTTCGCCTTCTTCCTGAAATGCATCATTTGATCCGTAGATTCTCCATTTACTATCGAAGGCCCCCTCCTCCTCATCATCGTATATCTGAACTTACCCCTTTCCATCCCTAGAGGCTTGAGTTCTTGTGAAAGCTGAAACCCGTTTTTCTCAGCATCAATCCCGAACAAAAATATTGCTGCGTTGGCACACAACATGCAACCTCAGAAACTGAGGATGCATACACGTCTCACATACTTTGCCAGCTTAAGAGTCACTTCCCTTCATATTTATATTAATGTGAATTATTAATGTAGTGCACACTGCAAACTCAGTTTCAGAGGTCACTAGTAACACAGTATTACTTAGAAGAACAGGATTCGTTTTAGTGATCACGAAAGGACTATCGACCATGAGCGAAATTAAATTATCTTCATCAAATGTCACTGACACAAGAATTAAACAGCAGTTAACTGTACAATGTAGCGGCTGCTCAAAGTTAAATTGTTTTAGCACGAAAACAATATATGATATTCTCGAACTTGTTGACACTCGTTCGATCAAATTAAGGTCGAAAAGGTCAAAGCCTGAGGCATCCCTGCACATATTCGAACCTGTGAACAGAAGTTACACATACATTCTAACGTTCTCACTCGAAGAACTATATATTTCCCATTGACTTACAATGAAAAGCAAAGTCAATTTGAGGCGGGAGACAGATAACACAAAGCCGTTTGGGGCTTAAAAACCGCCTGAATTGGGTCTGTTGGCATTAGTGCTTAATTTGTGCTTGCTGTTTCCGGTGCGGAGTAACACCACTTCTTTTGAGGACCGGCCCTTATTTTCTGCTTCTGCATTTACTACGAGCAAAAGACACATATGGGAAGGACTGAGGAAGAGAAAAATGAAAAAGCGTCACAAAGGGAGAAAGCAGAACGCTGCTAGAGTGAGCGGAAGGGGCTTTATATGAATTGAAGAGGCCCGAGATGGTTTCAGGATTATCTGCCTCAGTATTCCGTGCTCGCACATTTAACTGCAGCAGCCGCGTGTTTCAGCGGAGTGCTTTGAGCACCAGAACGTTTTTATTGACAAATTAAGCACAGGTTGGCATGAATGGTTACAAGCCACCTCCACTGTAGCGCTTAACTTCACTCGAGGGTCCAATATAGTTAACTTACCACTTTTTCCGAAGGAAAACAACTAGCCATTTGTTCACGGTTTAAGGTTCTACAAAGGCCCATACAAATATTTAAATAGAACTTCAAATAAAATTGTCTGATTTTATTTTTAATATGGTCTTTGTGTCTTTGTTTACTTTAATTATTAGTCTGTGTCATTAGGGCAGTCCTAAAACACATTTTAAAGTACTATCAATTGCTGGGAAAAATATATTTCATTTTTTTTCTCTCTCTCTGTCTCTCCCTCCCTCGAGATTTCAGTATCTTCTGTCTGAAAAGAGACCTAGTAAATGTATTAAAACATCCTACAGCAGTAAATAAACACACAAGGAAAGATGGTGTAGGAAGCAGGGACCCAGAAGCCAACAATCTAGTAGTACCATGCAGCTGCATGGTCATAGTTAAAATTATAAAGAAAATTAATTTTAAAAATCAGGGAATAGAAGCGAGCAAGCAATAGATGCAATACAATGGAGTTTTGCAAGAAAATAAAGTTGTAGCCACAGATCAGCAGCAGAAGTTTAGAACTCGACCAATCAGAGAAATTAAATCAGCTATACTGCAGAGGAGGCCTCACACACAATAACAGAGAGGAAAGCTATTTTATAAGGAGCAAGAGATAGGCATTGAAGCAATCCAATCAGGAACAAGGGGTGGGCTCAATTAAACGTAGCTCATTAAATGTATTACATTCTACACTATAGGTTTAAAGCTGTCTGTAGGTTCAAACCTAAACATCAGGTCTTAAAACAATTACCTTCCTGCCCTCCAATTCTACTGGTCTATTGACATTGCCTAGCTATGCTGCCCGGCATTTCTGAATCTAAAGTTTTTTTTTTAAACTCTGTATGTGGCCAGCTGCATCTTTTTTGTAAGCACGTACAGCACTCAATCGCCCACCTACAAAATAACAGTTCTTGTTTTTCCTTTTTAGTTACCAATCTGAGTTGCATCGGTCACTAAAAAGAAAAAACATGTTTTTTAAGCTGAGGTGGAAGTAACCTGGGCAGTAAAGGGGGGGTGGCGGAAGCAACACGGGGCTGAGGAGGAAGCAGCCCTGGGGGCCAGAAGCAACATGTGGGCATTGAGTGGGCCGGAAGGTACATGCGCTGCGGGTGGAGGAAGGTACACGGATGGGGCGGGTGTGGAGAAGCAACACGTAGTGGGCTTGTGGGGGGAAGCGTCACCAGGGGTGCATAGAGGGTATAGGAAGAAAGCAGACAACAGAGAGAGCAAAGAGGAGCATGGGGGGAGCAAAAGGGTGAAAGACAGCAACATGAAGTGCACGGGGAAGAAGCACACAGGAAGAAAGCAGCAGGCGTGGGGAGGTGCGCCAGGGCGAGCACAACATGAAAGAGGGTGGGGAGAAGCACCCAGAAGACAGAAACTAACACTGAGTGCAGTGGGAGCATAGCTCATGCGGGAGACACATGCACTCCTGTGGAGTGTTCGTCCCAAATGAGAGCTGAGGAAGACTTGGCCCTATTTTAAAAGGTTATGTTTAAGGAAGAATAATTCAGCTAGGTGTCATTTCATCACAAATCATAAAGGCTCAAAGACATACTATGACCAGTATTGGGTCGCGGGGTGTGGAAGGGGTGGGGCAGCGCAGGGGTGACGGGCGAGGGGGGAATAAACATTAATTGAATAAAAAAAAAAAAACTACCTTCCCTTGCCGCCGCCGCACTCCTCTCTTCCGTCGCTGCAGGCAGGTACAGGCTCCCAGCCTGCCCCGCGGCCGATCCTGACGCTGCTCAGGGCAGCGTCAGGATAGGCTGGGAGCGCCTAGCTGAGGTGCTCCCAGGCGGACTGGGAACCTGTGCAGAGTCTCTCCATCCCAGCAACTGTGTTGCCTGGCTGGAGAGACCCTACTGCGCATGTGTGTCTGAGACGCCCGGCCAAACATACATGCGCAGTGAGGGGAAGTGCTGAACACTCCCCTTCACTGCTCGTCACCCCCGTAGCCTCGCCCCTTCACCAGAAAACGATAATAAACTCAGTTTCTTATAGTTTTCAAGTAAAGGTTTAGTGGCTGCCTCTGCTGGCAGGGAGGTGATGCTCCTCCACCCTAACGGAGGAGTCTCCCATGAGTACGAACCCTGAAAAATCAAAAGGGGATTTAGAAAAATATATAGAACTGACTTGTATAACACTTGCTGTTTGTGAACTAAGTTCTAAGAATTGTTTTACAAAAACTAATTTTGAGCAAATAGGACTATATGATTTCTAATGACTGGTAAAATGACACATAATGGAACCTTTATACATTACTTGATTTGAGCTGGTGGTTGCATGTGGGACCGACCAGCACTAATGTTTGGGGAATGGTACTTGTTTTTACTCAACAAACTTTGATCCAGAGCAGGAGAGAAAAAAACATAAAAGAGGGAAAGGAGAGTGAATTGAATGATGGATAAAAAGACAAGGGGAGAAATCAGATAAAAATAGCTGCAAGAGTGAGATAAAGGGGCTGAGAGGGGCTGGTGGTGGAATGAAGGGCATGAGGTGGAATCAAGACAATACAGCTTCAGTATTTGGCCCCGCAGACTGCAGGCTTCGCAGCAAAACCTTGAACACTGGCACTTATGTTTTTTGCAACTCAAGCACTGCTTTTATATTTACAATTTAGCCAGGTTCAGCTTTGATTTTTTGAGTTGCCCTATTTGCTGTTACCTGCATCAAAAGGGGCCTGCAAGCCAAAACTACTAAGCCCCACCCCCTCAACACTGGAATACAAGCTACCGCAGATCTGTTTTGGTCCTCTTCAAGGAGCTTCAGCTGGATTCAGAATTTAAAGGAGCGCATCTTATACTACAAAAAGATGAGTGCATTGATTATTTCAGCAGTAGTCTGACTTTTTAGCTTGTCCCTACCACTGTTCTTCAGGCGTGCAAGTGAGCTTTTTTTTCATGTCTGTAGGTGACACTGATGCGTTTTTGCTTACACTAACTTTTATATTTGTAGTAGAAGTCTCCCAACTGTTGTGTTGAGACCCACCTCGAGTAACACATGAGGTGACCTGCACAATCCGTGCAACTAGGCTTGACACTAATCTGCAAATCCTAGAATATCCCCTCTCATCAAAGCAAAATCTAAAATGTAAACCTTGCATCGGTTAAAGTCAGTGCTTAGTTTGTAAACAAATAAATGGCAGAGCCCTTGTCAGCAGGCTGCTGAACCTTGCACCACCCATTGGCCCTGCCAGCGCCACCAATTACAGTACCAAGACAACCACTAACCATCAGACTCCCACAAGTTTGACGATTCAGACTAGCCAAGGCCACCTGAAGCTTTAAAGATTGCTTAGGTGGCAGGCTTTAGTCATTTTTAATGTACGTTGTTCTGCTCATTTGAAAATTAGAAAGATAGTGCACCATGTAGAAGACTGTCATAAGTGCGGTGTTGATACTTAAGTGCAGCCGCCGAGCACCGGAAACCACCGGCTCAAATTATGCACTGGTTAAAGTGCTCCTATGCACTAACATTTATTACAGGTATGTGAGACCACCCACGTGCACACTCGCACACACATGTCGTTGTTTTCCTTTGCATCCCACTTGTTACCACAATCTTGCAGATTACTTGTAACATTACTGTGCTTTCTGCACAGTGCTGCTAGTAACCTTTGGGTCCCAGATTGAAACTCTGGTAAGACAGCTCAGTGAGTTCCTGCATTTGTTGCAGAGATCAATGTGTGACCTACTGGCCACAAGGTTTGACCTTGAAAAATAGTTCAGTGGGTACATACTTGCTACAGAGCTCTGTCTGCAGCCTGCTTGCTGTATGTGTGACTCTTTGCAGAGCTAAGACAAGTTTCATTGTGCAAAAACCGATAAAGCGATTTCCTGTGATTCGTGCAATAATATTGTCAGTAAACAATTCAGTTTGTAGTGTTGGCTGTGCAAAGGGACACGAGCCACATAATTACACCTAAGCGCCTGCTAACACACCACATGGCAGCACTTTGAATGGACATACAACATCCATGTCTATAGTCTTTCCTTTTTTTAATCATATTTTTGGTAAACCCTTCCATGCCTCTGTACACCTCTCTGCTTTCTTGTGAAATGCCACTGAGAGTGAATACTTGTCCCCTGGTACCCTGCTGAGGCTGGCGGCAAGGTGTAGTGTGGATGTCTGACACCTGAGCCATGGAAGCCATCCACGGGAGAGCAATTACAGAGCAGGTTGGGCTCCTGTTTTCTTTCACTGATCTAAGCTCTGTTACGTGCCCCAGGCGGAGCCTTTAATATGGCAGCTCGGGGTGCTAAGGATAACACAGCATGGTCTTTGTGTTCTGTTCTGACACATGCCCCTTCAACCTCACGGGGCACCTGCCCTCGGTTTGAAGACCACTGAGGTATAGCATTGATTTAATTGAGTTCTATGCATTAAAGGATGGAGGCTTTGCAATATAGCCCACGGATGTGTGTATGACACAATACGATCTGCAGATCTGTGGCAGGCAGATTCCACAGCCCTCTTACCAAGTTTTGCGATATTGACAAGTTCTACGCCTTTTAATTGTACTTAGTTATCTTGACAGGTTCTACTGCTGTTTTACCCAGATTTATAAACTGGACAAGCTCACTGCTGTTTCACCTATTTCTTTAATTCTACTGCTGTTACATTATTTTTGTTTTGTTTTGTTTTCCTGAGAGCGTCTATGGCTTTCCCCCCACTTTTTGCGATCTTGCCAGGGTCTAACACTGTTTAAACAGGTTTTGTAACTCAAAGGTTCTATTGCTGGTCAACAAAGTTTTGTAACCTTGACAGTTTCTACCACTAACAGGTTTTGGTATTTTGACAGGTTCTACTCCTGTTTTACCAGGTTGTGTAACCCTGACAGATTCTACAACTAACAGGCTATGTGATTTTGCCAGGTTCTACCACTGTTTAAACAGTTTTTATCAGCGGGGCATGTTCTGTTGCTGTTTTATCATATTTTGCAATCTTGACAGGTTCTACCACTTTCACACCTTGTTTTACAATCTATAATTTGCCACATTTAATAACCTTGACTAACCCTGCCATTGTCTCATTATGTGCTGCTATCTTGACGAATATGTGACAGAACAACTAGGTCCTAAACAACTATAGCCTAAACCACTACTGCTAAACAACTAAAACGTCTCTACAACTAAGTACTGAACAACTACTGTCTAAACAACAATTGTGCCTGAATAACAATTGCCTGAACAACTAATATATATATATATATATATAAACAACTAAAAAGTCTCTACAACTAAGTACTGAACAACTACTGTCTAAACAACAATTGTGCCTGAATAACAATTGCCTGAACAACTAATATATATATACATATTCTAAACAACTAATAAACCATAAAAAAACAAAGAGAAAACCTTACCTTAAAATTAGTTGTTCAGGCAATTGTTATTCAGGCACAATTGTTGTTTAGACAGTAGTTGTTCAGTGCTTAGTTGTAGAGACTTTTTAGTTGTTTAGCAGTAGTGATTCAGGCAAGTAGTGGTTTAAACCTAGTTGTTCAGGATGTTCCCATCTTGACAGGTACTGCTGTTTTGCCGGGATTTGTAGTCTTGACTTGTTTACTTGAAAAAAGACACAGTTTACATTGTAAGCAGAAGGCAATTCTGTAGTGATTTAGGGCTGTCTGACACACTTTTGCTAGTAATTCTCAAATGCACAGGGCCTGTCTATATTTGTAGCTGCTGCAGTCACACTTCTGCCTTGAAGTACCAGGTGGTTTTCCCTCGACAGTGCAGTGAAAGCTAAAGCCTGAGATAAATTATCGGAAAAACATGAACTGCAAATACACTTTTGGCTATTTGAGTGTTGTACATGTCATACAAACCCATACAGCAAAATCATATGTCTCTGTGTCAAGCAAATCTAGGTCTCTGCTACAGTGACTACATCTGCCCATTACAGGGGCATAGATCCAAATCTCTTCCTGTCACCCAGCTGCCTTTCTGTCTTATATCCCTCCTGGATAGTGCGCATTGTGGGGAACAGTTTTCTAATGTGTGAAGAGCGACTGCTGTTCTGTAATTAGTTAGCTACTGCATATTCTGCATATATAATTTACCACAGTCACAGCATAATTCATTATCTTCTGCTTGATCTGTGAATTTAAAAATACATTTCTAGCTCAAAAGGTTCAAAGGTTACCAAGAAAATTGAATATGGAACTCGATGCAGCTCCTGACATATTGCAAAAAGTCATTGGTTGCCGTTCACCTCTTGATTGTCAGGCAATAAAGATTGAAGAAGGGAGCGCAGATGGTGGTAACATCTCTGAAGACCCCTAGGGCTTGATGATTTGGGGGAAGGGCTGAGTGCTCTGTGCACAACAGGAAACAAACACAAGACCTTCGATTTTGAATGGATTTTGAATATGCTTTAAGGATACCTTTGCCATGAAAACGTTTTGCGTCAGTGTGGGTGCCTTATATTGTTGCAATGCAGTATCCTCGAAACAGCAGTATTTTAACAAGCCTTTGCCTTGCAATGGGTCTCCCGTTTGCTCGAGCTCGAGCAATTAGCATTGTAAACTCCAAACCGGACTTTCTTGCCACATAAATTGAAAATGAAAATAAAACAGTTTCACATAACTAACTGAACTTTTCTTGTCATATAAACTGAAAAGTAAAAGTTTCACATAAGTGAGCCGATGGCTGCCATCAGTGCAAAGCAGACACACAAAGGGAAATGAAAGTTCACTCATAGTGAAACATATCCGCAAAAGTGCAATTATCCATGTAAGCAGCAAAAGTGCAATTATCTATGTAACCGGCAAAAGTGCAATTAACTATGTAACCGGGTCGATGTCATGCAAAGCGCTTGACTTCTGCCCAGTGAGATCGCGCTGCAAAAAAAAGAGAAAAAGTACTCTAGAAACCGGACGGAAAACGTGGAGCCTCGTATGTTTTCAGTACTTGGTCGCTACGCTCAAGGAGGGCTAAAGACCGGAAAAGGCATGACTTATGCATGCCTTTCACTAATAAAAGAAAGCAGATTTTAAAAGGGAAGCCCACGAACCAATGAAAGAGACTGACGTGACATGGGCGTGGTTTGAAGCCCAAAGAGAGATTACAACACGGGACGGAGTGTTCTGTGCTCGTCCCTAAAAAGCTATTCAAATGTTAGAAAGCCCCAAACACCTGCAACACTTTCATTGTGTGATGTTCTGAATTCCTGAATTTATTTCTTAAAGTGTCACTGGTGAGGCACTTACGTACCTGGCTCAACTCATAAAGATTTTGGAGTGAATAGGTGTAACTCAAGATTGTATTCCAGTAACTGGAGTACCCTGGCACGATTTGTAGCTTACGAATGGATTTCAGCAGTAAGCCATAAGTACTACAAACGTAAATCACTGTACAATCTTTGGGATTGGACTCACTGTAGGTGCTATGCGTTAACCGTTCTGTTGGGCTGTTTCACTGTGGCAAGGAGTATCTTCAGAAGCCCCATCATGGAAACACGGAATAACCCTGCCGCTATTCAAGGGACAGGTTTTAAAACATACCCAACACGTAAGCATATAAAAGGTACTTCTTCTACCACAAGAAGCGTGTTTGTGTTCTGTTGTGTGCAACTCTGAATATGTTTGGCCAAAACATGTTATCCTTGGTTTTAAAAGGGAGAGGTTTACTACACAGCACCCATGTCCTTTCATGTTGAAAAAAGTCATTAATTGTTGGTGAATACGATTTTAAAAAGCATCTGCCGAATTTGTAGCATTTTCTTTCTTAGGAAGCATCTGCATTTATCTAAATCAAGTGAACAAATGATTTGAATCGCATCCGATGCTTATTTAAACGTGAAATCAGCAACATAGCAATGTCAAGTAATATCTGTAATGTATAATTTGCTTTTAGTATCTTAGTATGCAAAAAATGTGTATTTTAATTGCACAAAATCTGAGTTTGACATACTATCCTCATAATTCACCATATGCTGTATACATTGCAGCTTTCATTAAAAATGGTAATTAGCTCAAAAAGATTTTTTAAAAAGCTGCTAATAACAGTGCACAGGAAGCGCATCACAAAATAAGACACTTTGTAGACCCTGCAATTTTCAAAAACTAGCTGTCAGTTGCTGTATCTGCGCCTTAAAGATGTGATATCATTGCACAGGTGGCGTTAGTATACCAAACTGATGGGTTTAATAAATACCTTTCACCTGCAGCACCAAAATTACTTACATGCTTAGTGTAAATCGAACAGGTTGAAAAGCACGATTCTTTCCTTATCATGAAAATGTTTTGATTCACTGTTTATGCAACAGGCAGAAATGCCAAAGCAGCAGTTATTTAAAAAGGTGAGGTGGAATTTAAAAGATTTCCAAGTATTTTGTAGGTCTGTTTAGAGCTGAGGTTAATGTAGTTGGGTAAAGTGCATTATATAATACACTCATCTCACGTGAATCACAAAGTGGCTCATAGTGAATTATTTACTTTGCATATTCAATTAGGAATGGCTGTCATTTAATGGAAAGGGTGGTTTTGAAGGACTTACATTGCAAACATTGAATGAGGACAGGTTTTAAGAATATGAGATGAACCTTTTCGTACATGAAATGTACATATGTGGGATTGTGTACTGTAAAGTATGTCAGTGTATATATTTTACAGAAACAATTGTACTTTTGAAGGCAGGAAAAGAATGTTAGTAAAATAGCGTTATTGCGCTTTTATGTAAAGTAAAATCATTAATCAATAGCAACCAATACCTCGAAGAGGACCTATCAATGCACTTCTTTCTTTCTTACAAAACCAATGCATTTTATATTCTTCTTGTATTCTTTTTGTAGCAGAATGAGTTAAAAGAACAAAACAGTACAGATCGTTGCCCATCAATGCCCCAGATCCATTTGCTGCTCTTTGGGCTAAATGGGAGGCCTGGATTGGCTCCTTGGATGACAATGACTGGAGGGACACCAACACGGACTTCCGTTAACAGGTTAGCCCCTGCTGCCTACGCCTCGTCCAATTAAAATATCTGCACCTCTACTTCACACCTCCAGCAGCTGTGGAAAATAGGTGTGATCCTGCCCCCGTGTCCCACAGGTGAACAAACAGTGTTAGCAATTGTCTTTCACATGGTGTGGTCTTGCCCAAGTGTTGAATTATACTGGACTGTGATGATCACCACAACGTCTAGAATCTTAGCGAAGCTGGTTGACTGTTCCACCAGCGTCACATTATGAGGCATCCTGGAGGGCTAGAAGGCCCTCGTAGTGGGCACACTGGTCGACATAGGCACAATGATCACCAAGTGTGGCCTAGCCTGACACTGGAAATTTTAGAAGCTGTCAACACCGGCTGAATAGTGCTCCACGATGGTGGGCCAGGGTGACGGATCCCATTTACAGTGCCAGGGCTGTCCCCGCAAACACGAAAAGCTTTGGGGGAGGTGGTGCCTTTTCTGTGTTCAATGCCTGCCAATTAATCATTTGAATGCTGTTTACTCATTTTTCTTTGTTATCCCAGTTGTTCAGTGCATACAATCAATACAAATCCTAGATTATAAACAAAAGAACAAGAGAGTACCACATAGTTTGATGAATAATTTGCCTCTAATCTTATGTTGCACAATGTATCTTTCCTTGCCACACAATTTGCCTTTTATTTTCCGCATAAATTACTCAACTCCAGGGCACACTTTTGACCTTTTTTACCACATTTCAAGTGCAGTGCATTTGAGTGACCCTGGCTTTACTAGGAGTTCTTCACTGCTCTTGTAGTTAAAAACTTGACACAGATGTAGTTTGTGGCTTACAGATTTCTGTGTGTACACTGAACTGCCATGGACGTACATCCAGATGAATGAATCTGCATTTTGGAAGTGGTTATCAGAACCTAATGATGAATATTAGCTTCAGCTAGTACTTCTTGTGGCTGGGAATTTCTAGGACAAAATATCAAAAGGTCACAATACCGTGACCCAAACATGGAGGGCCAAAATGTTGAACAGGTAAGTGTACAGAGGGAGGTAAGGATTTACTATTCTTAACTCCACATCTACGTACCTTGAAGGTATATACATCACGAAGTTACATATACGAGAAGTCAGGTAGAGAAACTGTATACAAACTTACATATCAATATTTTGCCCTTTGATGTTCTGGTCACAATATTTTGACCTTTCAATATTTTCTACTTGGTATTCCTAATCTTCACCTATTCAACCAATATAATTTGCCTTCTTTTTCCTGCTATGTTGTACTAGCAGGATTTGTAATTCGTAAATTAGAATTTCCACCAAGGTTTGCCTACATGGCTGAATTTTGAAATTGAGAGAAGTGACTATGAATTCTATCATATGGCATCAATTCTATAGGGGAAAGGACACCTCTTTATCGCATGAGTATCTTTTCTACAGGGTCCTTAATTTCATTTCAGTTCTAAAAGTCATTATTGCCTTGGTAAGACAGGCCCCTTTACTTCACTCTCATGTATGTATTCTATAAAGTCTCCGTTCTATAAGGGAGAGGCTGTCACATTCATTGCATTTTCACAACCGATGGTTCCTTATGAAGTGGGTTCTAAAACCAAAAATGTCATGATGAAGGAGCTGGGTATGAATGCTTGTCAATCACCCCAAAAAGAAATGAGAGCATGAAAAATCACATGAAGTAAACAGAACTTGTGTGGCAGAATGTGAGTCTATCACCGTGGAACAGATTCTGCTGCCCTCTCTGCTGCCCTGCCCTGAACTTTTGGTGGTTCCACCTCACAGTGACGCTAATGCAAAATCCACTTGTCGCAGCTTCCATGGCTCAATCTGATGTGCGCACAAGAGTCCAAGACCTGACCAGACATAGTTCACCCTCTGTTGAGGCAATGAGCACCTGTCTGAAGATTTTGGGCAACAATTGGGAAACCAAACAGCAGACTTTCCTGAGTAATGTGAGAGACAGTCCCACAGCCAGGCCTCTCAAGAGGAGGCCGACAAATGAACATGGTTGACTTAGATCTAAAAAAGGTGAGTGGCCTATACTGATCTAAGTGACTCCTACTACGGGAACTTGGAGAAGGCTAACCACGCAGACACTCTAAGGCTGATAAAGTTAATCAGTAAACACCACATAGGACAGAGGACCACACCTTACTCAAGCAGAAACTCCAGTAGATACCTAATAATTATCAAAAAGTGATTGAATCTAAGTAGTACATAATAACATAAGATAACTCTGACAGAACTTCCTAAGGCTGACTTTCCTTTATCCACATCGGAATGTACCAGACTCTGGAAAACTAAGGGATTGATATCACATGGCAAACCATATGGGCAAAACCAACAAATCTCAGTGTAAAGTGCTAGCACATAAAGTGGTAGCATATTAGAGTGAAACACATAGGAGGAAGCCAGTAGAAACAGATAACGAGGGCTATAGCTGTAAAGTAGTTCCTCAAGCAGATCAAGGCAAGCACTTGAGTGACTATGGAAGGATACACCCGCCAATGGCATGAAGTTACAGAATAGTTCACAGGGGCGGCCAAAGTGTAATTAACAAAGTCTCACGCCAGTAACTGAAAGATGCTGTATGAAGAAAGCCAGCGGTTGAACAGAGTGGGTCTAAATTCTATCTATGTAAATTATAAACAATAGATCTGTTTGAAAGATGTGCTGCCATAATCCAGACTTTAAAATTTGGCTCAGTCTCATTAAAGATGGGTGGCATTGATGTCATATTCACAACTCATATGTTGTAATTAAATTCTAAAATCTGAACAGAGGAGGGATAGGAATCCAATTTTAAATCCATGCAGTGAAATGAAAACCTCACTGTCGACGATTCACTGTGGGTATGTTAAATTAGATCCAAGATTATTTTGTCCACTCTTAAGGGATGAGGAGAGTAAGGGGATCAGCTGCTCCAAGTTACTTAATATAGCAACCAGCGAAGAACATATTACTGAGCTAGAACAAGGACTAGATGTGTTGTGAGAAACAACATCTCAATGCTTAAACTTAGAAATATTCTTTTTTTAAATACAAAACAAGGAAACAAGATGTAAACCTGCCACAGCAAACCCCTTCTAAGATTACCTACATGTTTATTGTCATAAGTCTCAAAGGGAATTCACCATTGAGGCAGGAAACAGATGGACCTGCTGCAAACAAGAAGACGACTTCCAGTCTTACCTTCTGGGAACTTTGTATGAGACTAATAGGCTTAAAAGGGTTTAGTGACATTTTTTGTTTAAAAAATGACTGTTTGTAGTAGCCAGTTGGCTGGCTTGAAAGGGAGAGTGAACAATGTCCAAGTGTGCATATTCATTAAGTTTGTCTAACTTTTTCCCATTGTCTGTCACTACATTTCCACCCTATTATGTTGTGTTTTTATTAATTTATCTACGTTTTCTCTTTTGTTTCATTTTGACTTTTTTTTGCAAATTTGTTTTCATTGACTGTTTTCTTCTGTAATGTTGCAATTTCCTACAGGAGCCGCTTTTGTAGTTTTCGTCTCTCATGCAAGCCTGCCTGGTGGGGATATGCATTCCCTATTGCATCACGGTAAAACTCTCATGTTCCGCCCTGTTGATGGCAGGAAACACACGTTTGATTATTGCGCTAGGATCTACATTTACCATTCCCAAAGACTGAACTCCATGTGGCTGCTGACCTCATCAAGGGATATAGAACATTTTACCAAGTAACCCCATTTTCTCTTCATTTGTTGTACTCTCAGTTGGCATCATTTTAAAACATACTATATAACAAGAAAAGAACAAAACGAAGACATAATGAGCAGGAAAGAAAAAATTAAGTACGAATGAATGTGGGAAGGAAGGAAATAAAGACAAAATTCTTGATAAGTACTGGAAGAACACAGACCCCCGGAACTGTTACAGCACAAATGAAAAACACTAATGACTACTGATTTTTTCCAGTTAAAAGATCACTGGAAAAAACTTACCAGAATTCAAACAAATCACAACTGAAAACAGAAAAGCCTGCACTTTATCAACACTACTAAATAGTATGCAATAAATACTTAACATCTGGTATCGAGGCATACGTAGGGCCACATTTACTAAAAAGTGGCGCAGCACCAAAATTTGCAGTGCTGTGCTGCGTCACTTTAGAGATGCAGAGATGCGCCATATTTACTAAAATACAGCGTAGCCCCATTTCACCATGCGCCGGCGCTAAATTTATCTGCCAGCGCCAACTTCTGCATCCTTGCTCCATAGTGAAGGGTGTTTGTGTTGAGGGTATTGACTGTTCATGTCCTGGAAGGTTCCCTTCCTGCACATAAACAATCTACAATGGCAATTTCGCACTTCTATATGCGCTGCAGAATTCAGCACACATAGAAGTAACAAATTGTCATTTTTTGAATGATTGTTTATGTGCAGGAAGGAAGCACATAAACAATCATTCATGGCTTTTTGCTCTTTTTATTTGTGCTGCAGATGGAAAAATCAAAAACGAGGAGGAATAAAAGTATTCCTCCTTGTTGTGCCATGCTAACTACTCCCTTGGGGTGGCATTAGTTTTTGGCGCCGCCACCGATTTCAGGCTTGTTGTAAATCTGGGGCAGCGGCAAAAGCGATGGGTGCTGCGGTGGAACGCCCACAGCAACACCCATTGCACACCCTCTGATGCTGAAAACTATGTTGGAGGGATCCATATTTACAAGATGGCGTTAAGCCACAAAAAGTGGCTTGGCGCCACCTCGTAAATGTGGCGCACTGCACAGCGCCACCAGAGCATCACAAAAAGGGACACTCTGGTGAAGCAAATGCCTTGTGGGTCTGTCCCTGTAGTCCTCAGATTCCAAAGGAAGCTCTGCAGATATTGACACTATTTATCACCTTTACTCGATCTCGCGTTTACCGGACAGCTCACCACTACGCTACTACTCGGTCATTTTATAGGCTTATCAGGGCCTTCTCATATCTTCGATTTCATGCAAGCCTTTTACACACGCACCTGCAGCTGCCTGGCGCAGCCATACCTATTTCAGTTCTTTACCATTTACTCAGCCTTGATAAAGTCACTTGTGTGACGAAACACGTGTTGGCTGTATCTCCATGATGACTTAATGCTTTCTAAGCACCTACGAATAAAGACACCATCTGCAAACAGGATTTGAGACTCGTTTCAACTTTATACTTCCCTCAACTCTCGGAACCACACCAGGAATATCTTTTTCTGCCTTACTGTTGGACATTACTCTCTGTGTGCTGTGGCCAATGTTTTCCCACTATTTATCACCTATTGCTCTTCAATAGTCTGAGGCAGGGTTCTGCAAAGTCGGTCCTGGAGAGCTGGGTCCATGCCAGGTTTTTAGCATATCCACATTTAGAGAAATGTAGATTTCTGAAACATCTTTTTTCTAAATGTGGATATGCTAAAAACCTGGCATGGACCCGGCTCTCCAGGACCGACTTTGCAGAACCTTGGTCTGAGGCATTCAGTGGGTATCCATATAAAATGGCTATTTTTGTTTTCCTGCTCCTTACAAATCCATACCCATCAGATCAAACTGAGTTTACTCTTTTCTAGATGTACCTAGATCACATATGTAGTCTCAAGTTTCTGCATTATCACCAACACTGTTCAACATCTGCTTGATCCCACTAATCAAGCTCCAAGGTTACTACAAAATAGAATACTGCATGTTATCAGATGTTACATGGCTCCATCTTAAGTTTCAAGGCAACACTGGCAATCATAGAAAGTATCACACTGTCTATCCCAATCTCCCAGCTGGAAGCAGAAAACCCTACTTCTAAAGGTGTTCAATCCTGTTTACCTGCCTTTTTCCTTCCAGATCCGTGCCCCATCATCAGTTGTAAAAGTAGGTAACTTGGGTGTGATGTTCAATAGTGTTCATTCTTTCAGTCCCCTGAAAAAACAGTGTCTGCAAATTCACTTGCAACCATTTGTCATTGCTAAGATCTGTCGTTCCACTACTTACCCACTCGCAGAAAATTTTAAAAATCCATGCAGTGATGTTCTTTCGCTGTGATTACTGCAACACCCTTGATATTGGCTTCCACAACAAATCGATCTCCAAACTCCCAAGATCCAAGAATCATGCCGCTCATCTTCTGCTTGGCCTTAATGGTTTTCTTGTCATGTCTGTTCTGAAGACCCTTCACTGACTCCCAGCTAAGAAAAGAGCCAACTTCCAATACTTCTGTCTCATCTTTAAAGAGGTGCAACTTATTGTCCATTCTGCCATTTAGCTACAAGCAATGAGGAGTAAGGACCTTATAATTGAAAGGATCTGATTCACTGATTCCTTGCAGTGCATCTTAGAACTTAAACTGACCCTCTCTAATTCAAAAGATTGCTAAAACCCTATCTGTTCAAGCAGTTTTTTGGTGAACCATTCCGGGATGCTTCTCAACTCCTGCTCCTATAATTCAAGCCTACTGTTTAGGCGCTTAAAACATGCCTCTGGGCAAACACAATATCCAGCTCAGGGAAGATATTCCAGTTGAGAATCTCCAAACTCCTACACAGACTCCAGACCATCCACAATACTGCTGCAAAACTCACCCTGCAGCCCTGGCAAACGCCACGCATCTTGAGTTAAAATAACGCATATCCAACCATTTTCCTGCATTATGGCAATGCCTGAGATTGTCATGCAAAAGAACCATGTCCTAAAGTGAGGTAAAACCTTCTTGTTCCAGTTTCTCACTTTGCTGGGTAATCTCAGAGTAGTGCTTATCAAAAGCCACAAGGTGGTACTGGTGTACAAGGGAGGTATAGGATTCTCGCTATATTATGATATTTCTGTGGTTCCCTTGTCTTCCTCGCTTGATTTTGCTTGCGAGAAAGTGTCACTCATAATTACACTGAAATTATGAAAGTGTCACACATAGCAATCTGAACCCTTGGCAGCTATGACCCCGGACCTCCCAGCCGCACCCACCTCATACCGCACCTCAGAAACCTTTACTGACTCCCCAGCCACAACCGCAACCAATTCAAACTTCTCACTTATTTAAAAGAGTCAGAACAGATGGACAAACCCAAAACGGCTGATGTTCTTGGTGCCTAATCAAAGTCTGAAAACATTCTGCACTTGAAATTAATGCACGTTAAACACTTGCCTGTGCTCTGCTATTTATTTAGAATGTATTTATTTAGCAGGCGGCAAAAGTACTGGACGTTAACGCTTCCGAACTTTTTCTGGGACTTTCTGTGTTCCTTTACTGTCTCAGGGGCTGGTGACTATTTTAAATAGGCAAACACAAGTTTGTGTATAACAGATTAGCTTTAAGGCAGTGGTTCCCAATCTGTGCGCCGTGGCACCCAGGTGCGCCATCTAAAGTAGCCAGGGGCGCCATGCACCAAGCACACAGTTTGGGAACGAAATGAGGAATAGCTATAAATATCTGCTGTCACTACTTGCCCTGGCCTCCTGCTAACTGCAGTGTTAATGGATGACACTGAAACATAAAACCATCTCTCAACTCAGAGTTATTTAACAGGTCTTGACCCTGAGCTAAACAGTTCAGAAGTGTTGCTGGAGTGAATTTTAGAAATCCCTTCATGCAATTTAACAAAACCTTTTGTGCAGTATAATTAAAACATACATGCTAATTCTTATAACCTCGACCTAGGTAAGGAGACAAGGAAGACTGCTTATAAAGGTCATTAAGGGTGAATGCGAATAACATTAATTTAATACACAAGCTCCAAAAATAAAATAAACGGTAAAGAAATATGCAGTAAAGCACTGTAAAGGGCAATTCTTCTGCTCAGCAAATAATGCATACTCAGGCCTTCATGGAAGACCTGCTGTCACATACAACTAACTCTGTCCCTTCAAGGATAGGTCACAGACACTTTACTCAGAATAAGCCACCCTAAGACAAACACTTTTGAAAAATGTGTGCAGTACAGATGCATTGTCTTTATGTAGGTACCTTTATTGTCTTGTGCACTTTGATTTTCTTGTCAGCAGGGCCCTACAGATAGGCAGTTTATTACACAGCTAACATTTGTCTATAAGACGAAGATCATAGGATACTCAGCCTAGCGACTGCAGTCAGACCTTGGCTGGATGCCTGCTAATGCACCACAGCCCACCTTCCACTGCACTCTTCTTCCATACAAGGTATGTTACAGAGACAGGTATAGCTGTAAACTATTGTACAGATAGACATTGTACCTTAGTGAGCCAGTGAAACAGCAATAATGTGCTTATAAATGCCAGGTAGTGCATATCAGCAGTGTCTGATCACCTTAAAACGTGTAAATATTACCTATTTCAGCTGCGTGCATGTGATATTTAACCAACTGAAGCAAGCTGCAATAGTGCTTCATTGAAGTCCCTTACTTCAATGTGATCTGTGCATGAAACGGAAAGCACATCCAGCTTTACTAGCACAGATTCTTTGATAAGAGTAAATGAAAGGATTTGTTCTCTTATCATCTTTATCTCATTCTGTCATTCTTACTTTCATCACTTTACTAGCAACAAAGCTTCTGCTTACTCCAAATAATATTCCTTCTTACTCTTGCAGCTATTCGCTGTCTGTTACTCTGCTAAATATTCCTACTCTTAACTCTACTTCCTCCTTCTTACTCTGAATACTCCTATTCTTACTCCTACTGAGTCCCTCCCACCTGCAGCAGCAGTTCCTGCTCTAACCTGCATTTCAGCAAAGAGAGAGATGGGTGCCTCAACTGCTACAGTTTTGCATGTGTGAGAAATGCAATGATGAGCGCAGGGTTTGGATAGCCATCTTAAAGGGTGCTCAGAGGTTCGTGCTGCCCTTCTTTTCCTTTAAGGAAACCAGTGACCTGCCTGCTGCTGGAGGAAGGTTGGCTTCCTCAGCATCAGGTTCATGTCTGAGGGTATATCACCTTCTTAGTGTACTGGCACTGAGATAGTTTGAATAGGAAGTTACTCCCATTGCATTTCAGTTACAGCTCAGCTATATATGGCATTCGGATGCCATCTGCAACAGACTTTTCTATTGAAGGTCCTTCTGCAAATGTAGCCAACACTGCCCTTTTCAGATTGCTGATGTTAATGCCAGAATTCCCAAGAAAATAAATGTTTACATTGGCTGCTAAGTGGTTGTGTCATATTTGTTGCTAAGGATTGTCAGAGATATGTATTCTATTTAGTTCTGTGACATGCAGAATATGATGCAAGCTGCTGCCACTGAAGAAGATGCTTTCATGGCAGGAACGTGTGGTTTAAGGCTTCAAGGCCTGGAGTAAAAAGGAGAGGTGGTAAAGTGAGTATTTGTTGCTGATAAAGTGCTTTATTACAGCATCAGTTCAGTGACAAAGTAGATCACAACTACGATTATAATACCTTCACAGCAATTAATTTTAGGGAGGAAAATGGAAGTACCCCCGATGCCGGGCTTACATCCTCCCACCTGCCAAAAAAAGTAACGTAATGGCAAGCCACGGCCAACTGCCAATAGGTCAAGGGAGCCGTGGGTCGAAAAAGTTTGGGAACCACTGCCTTTAAGGGGATAGATTTGATGGTCTGGTTAAGAAAGGAGTATGTGACAGGAGTGTAAAAGACTTTTAATCCTTGTGTATTTTTTTATGTCCTTGCAAAGATTGCCACCGTTTGGTGCAAGCTAGTACTGCGACTTTATACATTTCCGAGGATAATCCATGTATCACTGTCTCGCTCCAGAATCAAGATTCGTGATGCTTTGGAAGTTTAGATATTTCGCTGGAAAATACACGTTGGTTTGCTTTATTAGTTCGAAGTAACATTTAATTCGTATCACTAGCTTAGGAAGGATGCCATGGTTCCTGGTGCGAGCAAAGAAAATGCCCTCTTTGACTGCTGTTGAGTTGGTAAAATACAGCAATTATCAGGGTTCAATTGGCCCTTCAAGCCGTGGGCCCCAGTGCCACTGCTCCTGCTGCACCAATCGCCCGTGATTTACACGGACAGTCTGTAATGTCGGACTCCTGGCTGGAGTCCATAATGCCTTCTTCCACGGACGCAGTCTGTCCTTCATTTTTGTACAATGGAGAACAGCCAACGCTGTGATTGGATTTCACCTCCGAGGACTGTGGCTACAGCACGTGACATTACCTGGATCGGCCAATCCTAGGACTCTTAAACCCCCACCATCGGACTATCTTCATTGCCCATGTTGCTATGGCCTGGGGTTACTTTAGAGTGTGCAGAGCACACCTCTGCTCCTTAGCTTCCCCAGTTCGTGCAGGTGAGTGGGCCTGTTGTTGTCGTGCTGGAGTTTGCGACCTCCCAGCACGCAGTTCACACGGTGTATAAAGCGACTCGAAGGCTACTGTTGGCGTTCGGGTGTAGCGCCTAACTGCCTGCGCATTTGCGCCATACTCCTTTTATTTAGACATGCCCAGCATGCGTAAGACAAACCATTCTCCTGACATCTGCGGGGGTGTTTAAACACCCCTCATCCGTCACATGGATGAACAACATTACATTCCTCCTCAACTTTAATTAAAATAGTACGTATGCACAAATTACAATACAGCAAGATTGCAAAACATTTTCTTAGGGTGGCATTAAGCCCAGCCAGGGTTTTCATACCAGATAGTTCTTCAAATGGGCGGATGGTGCTGGATTACTTCGCAGACAGTACCCCGTGTCGTACATCGACCTTCGGAATCCTGGGGAGATGAGACCCTAACCTGGCTGCACTCCGGAGCTCTGCACCGCGTGCCTGGGTTGGGCCTGCCAGGCTGGGGGCGTCAGGGTTCTCAGCCAGGGCTGGTGCGGAGGAGATGAGAGTCAGGGGCAGTTGGATGTAGGGCGAGAGCATCCATCACTACAGTCCTGCCCACTTCAAAAATGAGATGTTGCTCGTGATTCCCTCCTCCTGCCTTCTGGCTGTAATCACAGTGCCCCTTCATTGGGTCACCACCCAGGCATGGCGCTAAAAAAGGCAGTCTAAATTTACTTCCAGGATGCCTATATCTCATGAGCACTAAATCACCAGGGCGAACGCTGGGCTGACGTGCTCTCCTATCAATACTTGTATGAGGATTGTGCTCTTCCTTCTCTGAAATGTTCTGGCGTTACCAGTGGGGTCTGCCGTCCATTCTGGGCGATGTGGCACTGTGTCGGTGACAACCCCACCAAGCAGGCATGTCCTATGGCTTGCCCTGTGGTGCAACGGGGAGTCAGTCTATACTTGCTGAAGAACTCATGGATGGCTTGTTGCATAGATTAGTGGTTCGCGTAGGCAATGCATATTACTTTGTACAGGGAGTGCATAACATGCCCCACCTCTCCATTGACTTGGGCCAGCGGGGAGTTATTGCAGTAGTGGATGCCCCAAGATTAGAAGTAGTCTGCAAACTCTTGGCTTTGAACTAGTGGCCTATTGTCAGTTCTGATCTCTTTAATTATATGATGTGTGGCTATCATCTTCTCTAATCTCTGGTTTAACCTCATTGGCCAGTTGAGACCCCCCAACTCTACCTCCAGGTACCTGGTATAGTCATCTATTGAAACTAGGGTGTACCTACCATCAGGGACACACCCTAGATCCAAACTAGCACACTACCAAAGCTGCTGGTAGCTGGCTCTGTAAGCACAGGTACTGGCACATCTGGAGGGCCTGCCACTTGGCACCATTGACATCACCTCACAGTAGCTTCCAGCATTTTGTCCATCTCCAGGAACCAGACTTTCATCCTGAGCCTGTTCTTGGTTTTCACTATCCCTTGTTGACCATGGTGTGTCAGATGTACAACTTGATCCATCAGGCTCATTAGGATTACCAGACAGAGCCCTCTTAGCAACAGTCGCTGCTGGCAACTAGGAAAAAGTGGCGGGCGGTGGCAAGGAGGAATAAAACAACAAAAATAAATTGAATAAACTTACCTGAACCTCGCTGCCACCGCACCGCCTCTCTCCGCCGCACTCCAGGCTCCCAGCCTGCCCTGCTGCCAATCATGACACTGTTCAAAGCAGTGTTATAATTGGCAGGAGTGCCCTGGCTGGGTACTCCAACGCAGACTGGGAGCCTGGGCTTGCTCTCTCTAACCCGGCAACACAGTGCCAGGATGGAGAGAGTCCTTGTGCGCATGTGTGTTTGGCTGGCCCGAGACGGCTGACCAAACATACATGCACACTGAGGGGAGTGTTCTCTGCACTCCCCTCACTGCTTGTCACCCCCATGGCCACACCACTTTAGAAATAAAACGATTATAAACATAGTTTAATATTGTTTGATTTTTAAAGGAATTGCAGCTCCTGCTGCTGGCAGTGGGTGAGGAGGGGAGGGTGATTCTCCTTCGCCATAGCGGAGGTGCCACCCCTGCTTAGCAAGCATACATGGCATCTGTCAGGAGCTCGTGACATAAATTGAATAGTGAGCCTAGAATTGTCTTCACTTCTGGGGTTTTGTGAGATAGGTGTTCTTGGGTGAGTGGCACTTCTTTGATTGGTTTGCCAAAATGGCTAGTTGCAAACACTTGTCTGTTTCAGTGGCACTCCAAATGGCATAGAGAGAGAGGAAGTGGCCTGGATCTTTCCATGACATATCAGACATATTCTTCCATTTCTTCTGTGTCCTTCGTCTCCCGTCGGGTGGCTGCATGAGAGTGCCGGGACAGATAATCCACTGGATTGTTGACACCCAGTCTATACTCGTATTGACAGTCAAACTCCTGCAATTGGAGCATCCACTTTTCCACGTGCGGTGGGGGGTTTGGATGCTGAGCCTTGGAAAAAGGGTATGAGGTGTTTGTGGTCCATGAAGACTAGAAATGGGTGACCATAAATGTAGAGATAAAAGTGCCGGCAGGCCCAGTGCCTGGCAACGACCTCCCTTTCTATCTGCGAGTACCTGTGTTCCATGGCAGTGAGTGACCTTCTGACATACGGTGCTGGGGTCCAGGCTCCTTGAGGTTGTTGTTGGGTGAGAACTGAGTCCAGGCCTTTTGTGCTGGCATCAACGAATATGGTGGCCAGTTTTGCTGGGTCAAAGTTTGGCAGAGTGGTGTCTGTCGATAGGGCTCCCTTTATCTATTGGGAAGCTTCTTCCTTCGCTGCACCTCATGTCCATGGTGTTGTGGCCTTAGCGAGCTCTCGGAGGGACTAGGTGAGGCCAGTGAGGTCTGTTATTAACCACCCACAGTTCCCCAAATGCTAGAACACTGTGTATGAAGTTCAGATTTGGCATCTTGTCCCTGTTTTCCTTTACAAGCAATTGGGATAGGTTATGCTCTGTGTTCCCAAATTGTCAATTTTGCTTGACTATTGCAGAATCTGAAGATCACTTCCTGTTTGTTCAACCTATGTTATTCCTAGGAGGAGCTGGATTATTCTTCCATGTAGGTCATTAGGCTTAATTTGTTTAGAGGCAGCAGGGAGAATTTTAAAATATGAAACTAGTGAATATGTTGTTAATGCTGTCTGCAGGTATCTTGAGTGTACATTGAGGATTTGGAAAAATAAGCTGGCAGGGTAAGGAGACGTTGAGTGACAGTTCTTTTATCTGGACAGTTGTATTGTTTTGGGTAATTATAGTATATCTATTTCTTTTATTTATTTAATGTTTTTATTGATTACGTAAATATGGCTTTTATGGTTTCGGAAAACTGAAATAAAGTATTAATTATAACCGCCCACAGTAGTTCACCTTCCCCAGAAAGCTCCTTACTTCCGATACACTGGTTGGAGCAGGGGCCTCTTGGACATTGCACACCTTCTTTGGATCAGGAGCCACTCCATCTGCCTAGAAAGTGTAGGCAAAGAACGTAATCTGGTGTGTTAGGAATTCACACTTCTGTTTGTGAAGCGTGAGTCCAGAGACACAGGTTCTCTGAAGAACTCCTCGCAAGGAGACATGGTGCTCTCTCAGGGACTTGGCAAATGTCAGGATATCTTCGCTGATGTTGATGACTCCTGGCAAGCCATAGAGCATTTCTCGGATGGTATTTTGAAATACTTCAGCAGTGCTCGATATTCCAAAATTGAGTCTGTAGTATCGACGGAGGGCCCCAATGCTATGGAATATGCTTTTAAATTATGCCAGTATGTTTGATAGCTCTTCAACCTGCATGCCAAATGCAAAGGAGATTTTCCTAACTCTTGGAGTATGGCCTCTCTTAAGTTGGATGACGCACAGCCTTGAATTATGTGGCCTTTGATTTTTTCTTGTTCATCATGGAAGCTGTATGAACTCACTAATTTGTTGAGTCTGCCATGAAATGCATCGAGTGTTTCTTCTGGTTCTTGGTGGGGTTGTCTGAACACAAACCTTTCCTAATCTCGGTTCGCCATTGGTTCAAAATGCACATTAAGGGCTGCAACCAGTGTGGCATATGTCTTGGACGTTGCCTTCATGAGCATTTTGTATATTTTGTGGATTTCTTTGCCTCCTATGTGTAACAGGAGGGTGTGGCATCGGTCCGCCGCTATGTCAGCACCTTCAAAGTAGAACTGGAGGCATTCTACCCATCTCTGCATTTGGGTGCTTGTGACGAGGGCGTGCCGTCAATGATGGATGGTTCTATAGCAGGGACAGTGGGCATGTTTCAGTGGCGTCAGATGCATGCCGCTGTGTGGGTGGCATTTGTGGGCCTTCTTTCAGGATATTGAGACCTCTCGCAGCACAAGCACTGTTCAGGCTGGGATGTGACAAAACAGAAGCCTGGCCAAGAGATGACGTGTGATATATGTCGCTCCCCCAGGTTTCACCTGTGTCTTGGGTTGGTGAGGCACCCTCTTTCAGTAATAAATGGGACCCCTCCCGGGACGTGTGTAATAGGGCCGCACTGCCACCTGCTGTGGTGAGAGGCCAATGCTTGTGAGGCGCTCTTTTGCTGAGCTCAGTGCTCAGTGATGGCTTCTCCTGCTTCCTTCTGCTGGGCTAGGCTATTTTTGGTGATGGATCCCCCCCACCTCCCCCACTTCCGCCACAGGGGAAACGATGCTGCTTGTAAAGCATCATGACTAGGACTGAGCGGGATGGGGCCACCAGGCTGGGTTGTCCCACCAACTTCCTTGCTTCAGCAAAGGGTGCGGGCTGACCTGGGTACTGCGGTTGTGTCATTATGGCGCGCAGCGGGAGGGGCAAGATTCACCGAGGGCTTTCGGCAAGCTCCGGCCTCGCTGCAACGTCACGCTGGAGTTTGCGACCTCTTAGCACGCAGGTCACACAGTGTGTAAAAATACTCGGAGGGTCCTGTTGGCGTGTGGCTGTAGTGCGTAACTTCCTGCATAGCTGCGTCATACCCCTTTAATTGATATACGCTCTTTGCGCGTAAGACAAACAATTATGCTTACATTGGCAGGGGTGTTGTTTAAACACCACCCATCTCACACACGGATTAACATTACAGTTGTATCCTGCTTTGCGCATTGATGTATGGAACATTATTTGTCCGGGCCAAGTTCGTTTTCATATCTTTTCATGGTTTCTATCTCTCCTGTCTCCCTGTTGCATTCTATCGTTCTCTTTTCTTCTCCTTCTTTCTGGATCACTCTAACTAGCTTTCTTGAATCCTACTCTCATAGCCCTCCTCTCCTTCTCAGTGTGCCTTGAGGCACTCACTGTCCCCGCTGGAATAATGTTTGGCCTTACTTCATGTCAAGTGACGAATTTACAAACACAGCTGCACAATCAGAGGTGGGAGCAGTACTGAAATCACAAGCCGGATATTACTTGACCAAATTGTGTGAAGTCAGGCAAATATTTTCATAGAAAGAGCCTCCTTCATCAGTGTGGTATTTTAGCAGCGGGAAAGCCAACAAATTAGAGACAGCAGAGCCAGGGGTCTGGCTTGGGTCTAAGACCCATGCACTAGCTGAGCACTGAAAATGTTTAGCATGTAAGCAACAAACATCACATCATATGTGATAAAGTCTCTTCAAAATTAAAACATGTGTATTTCCTTAACATGCAGAAGCTTTGACCTCAATACATCACATTCTGTCACTCCACTGAAAGGTACTTATTAAAAGTTTTTAACATGAACTTGGGAGCATTTCTGGCTGCGTCTGCGCCCTGGAGACAATGGCATTAGTAACCGAAGAGACAAATCTGTTTTTGTGTGCACCCTGTTAGAATAGAAAGGGCCATCAAATCAACACAATAGGTTTTTTGTACAGCTCATATTCTGAACTCACATATTTGAAGGTTAAGCAGGAAGCTGGGATTAATCTCCGGTTTTCTGGATTCACTTTGTGCAAATCAGTCACTTAATGGGTATCTATGTACTTCTTCTTACATCAAATGATACTGCTTCGATTTTAACTTTTTGTCTGTAGGGGTAGAGTGTGGGCGGCAGGCAGAAACCGTTTGAAAGCGCGGCTTGTTTTGGGGTTGAGGTTATACAAGGTCCTCTAGCTGAGCCAGAGCCAGGCATCTGGCTTGAGCCTAGACTAGCCCACTTCATGGTACATGAGAGCACCTAACGCATGTGGATTTCTGTATTTGCTAAGATGAAGTCCTACTTTTCCAGAAAGTGCCTACCGGATACAACATTTATAATCCTGGTATTGTAGAGCTTCCTGAAAAAAACACTTTATACTTAAGAGACTTAAAGTATATCACAAAAAAGTTGGCAAAGGAAGATGTGCATTGGGAATGCAAGTTTTAGTTACCTTTATATTAGGAAAGGATCATGAGGTGAAGGGATGGAAGATGCCAAGGAGGGCTTACAATCTACAGTGCCCCCCAGATGAGGTGCAACTTAGCTTTCTAAGACTGTTAAAGGTATTCTTTGGTTTGAGAATTAATATTTGATTTATGACTAGCTGTAATGTTTAGTCTAAGAAAATAATTGTATTTTTTGTTTGTGCTTCCAGAGGAGGAACCCAGCTATCACCTATCATCAAAGTGCTGTCACTCACATATAACGCAACTCTCAGCTTCCAAAATTCCTTCAATGGTCCCTACTGCTCTCCAAAACTCAGCAAACCCTTAACTATCAGTTCCATAACTGTTTGGAAAATATCACTGTGTTCCCCGACTGCCTTCCATTCTTCAGGACCCGTAGCGTTGCCTCGAATCCACAGCACTATTGCAGGAAAATGCTCACATCCAAATTTCTCCATCTGTAACCGCAAAAGCAATCAGCCACTTAATGCATGATGCTAGACATCTATTCTACATGATACTTAAAGTCATACAGTACCACCATCCATCTTACTGTCCTGGAGGTGACCCTCCCACACCTATACTAGTAAAAATGTTCATGTTGATGATCAGTTCTCACAGTGAGAGGAAAACCTGAAAGGAAAAATCTGAAATGTTAAATAGTCCGTACACAGGTCAGGGGCTTGCACTCAATTACTCAGTAGCACTTGCAGTAATCAAGGAGTAGTTAGTAGTTTCACTTAGAAAAAGATGATTTCCAGGAGTTCCACCACAAGGCCCTGCAGGCTAAACCGCCACAGCAGGAACATCCTGAAGTTCCACAGAACAGGACATTTCCATTCTGAACCCTGTGATACACATATAACAGAAATGGGAATTACAACACACCTTCCCCCTAAGTATTATTTAGAAAACCAATTAGGTACACATATAAATGAATGATAGGAAAATAGAATATTTTCATGGTAATCAAATATTAATAAGAGTAATGAGCAGCCGCTGATTACTGTTATTTCTATTTGGTTCACACTGGCGGAGTGGACCCCCCCCCCCTTCCCATCTCCCCCGACAAGAAGAGTGTCTGTCAGGCTGAACAAAGGTTAGCCTGCCAGACACTCTTTTTGTTCAGGTTAGGCAGCCAGAAGCTAGACACATGCTAAATGTGCAGGCTGAACTGAACATTGCCACGCTGAGGACTTCACAGCAGTGTGAGCTTGAGTGCCTCGAGGCACTTCACCTTGTGATGAGGGGAAGCGTCACTGAAAGCCTTGGACCTGGGTGGTTCAGTTTTAAGCCCTAGTGTCAATCATTGACACCTTGTTACAGAGTGGGGAGGGGTCAGCAGTCTCACAGATACCATCTCACTCTGTGACGAGTGAGGGACTGCTGCTTTCTCTCATTGGCTGACCTAAGGTGTGCCAATGAGGGAGGGGAGCAGTCCCAACCCTCCTGGGACCTCCGAGGCTTCCCTCCCAGAGAGCTGCACTGAAGGTAAGTTTTATGTTTTTTTATGTTTGGTGCGTGTGTTTAGGAAGATATGTATTTATGTGTATTTGTGAGCGAGTGTAGTGAATGGGTTTGCATGTGCAAGTGTGTCAATGCATGAGTGTGAGTGAGCGTGTATGTGTGTGGCCCCTTACCCTTCTCCCTGCTAAAATTACTGGCTGCCACTGGTAAAGAGATGCAATTGCACAGGGAGGACATTAAACGTTGGGACACAGTAACAGAGTTAAAAACAACATTAAGAAACTAATGACAAGGAATTCAAATCCATTGTGCTTTGCATAAATGGTTTTGGATCCCATTCTTGTTGTCAATGTAATAACCAAACGGTATCCAGTAGCTTCACGGAAAAGAAGATTTGATCCAGGAGGTACACTATCCAAGCTCTGCAGGCTTCTCAGGGTCAACTTCCAAAGCTGGAACATCCTGGAATTCCACAGAACTGGAAGTTCCAATTCTAAACACTTGTGTAGTATGAAAATAACAAGAAAGGCATTTAAAACAGTGCTCCTCCACTCCAATTAAGGAGCACAACAGGAACACTACTGGTCTGGCTTCACGATTCGCAACCTTGAACAACTCTGCTCCTAAACCCTTCAAACTTGCATCAGTGGTGAGAATTGTTTTCCCGTACATATTGTAGTACCCAACGGTGGAAGTCTTGCTTATTTTTTCTTTCACAGTCTGGTATTTCATATCACAATTCACTGACTGCTCAAAACGAACAATTTTCAACAAAAGACTCAATGGTTGAACAGAGCTAGCAAAGGTATTTTTTACTTGCTGACAAAGTTACTCGTAAACTGAGAATAGTATTCTCCTAGCCTCAGGAATTACATAATTTGCCTTCCATCCAACACTTTTGTTGTGTACTATAATTAGCTTTTACAACATGGCACAGAAGGCTTGCTTCTGCTTTCAGCCGGTTCTAACGTGGGACTGATTCCATCCCCTGAAATTGTATGTCTCAGAAACACAACGCTATGCCGCCCCCAAGACCTAGCTCTTCTCCCTTTTAAAGAGGAGGCCACGACATTCCAACCTTTCCACATTTCCCTGAAAGACTACTCATTATATTTGCTGTCCTTCCCAAACACAAGGGTATCATCTTGGAAGTACAAACAAAGTGCCACTCCTTCAAGGACTCCTCTTTGGAAGCGTACCACAGTGAATGCAGCTCCCAAGTGTAGACTGACAAACCTCTGTGCCCCATGGGAGTAACGAGCGATGTCAAATGCTTTTAATCCCCATGTAGCAAAATCTGATGGTGCATGGAGAATATGTCCATAATATTGAACACTCTTGCCTATCCCATAATTAGTAAGATCTCAGAGATATTGAATAACAGTTCCCTGTCTGCCCAGAGGTGACGTTTTAGATTAAGGAGGTTGTCACAAATTCTTAACTTCTTCCCATCATCTTCACACCAAAACCTTAGGCCCCTGCCATTCAGTCACTTCTCTTCCTGTACAAGGCATTTCTGCCAAACAGCTCTTATTATTGGGTAAATGGCCAATGTTGGTACACCTAAAA
Source organism: Pleurodeles waltl (assembly GCF_031143425.1). Taxonomy (NCBI): domain Eukaryota; kingdom Metazoa; phylum Chordata; class Amphibia; order Caudata; family Salamandridae; genus Pleurodeles; species Pleurodeles waltl. Next base: position 644,700,078 of record NC_090451.1, on the reverse strand, counting down.
CCTCCTTGCAAACCCAACCATCCTAGCATTACCTCTCACTCCCTGAATTCCAGTTAACTCCTCATCACTTCCTCCTTTAGAGGCAGCCAATTCATGTATCACTCATTCACACTCACCAATGCTCGCAGTGTCCCCTTCACCCCATCTGTAGTGTTCTGTATCCCTTCCGCTATTGCTACTGCATCTTTGAGATACATATTTTTTGCTAACAGCTTCCCTTGTTCCCCGGTGTGTTTACTGTACCTTACTAACTGGTCTCTTATCAAAGAACACACAAGCTTACCAAATTCACGAGAGCACACTCCCTTCCCGATACACGCCATATAGTTCTACACCTTTTCAGTTTTTGGTGTTATCCTGTTAAGCAATTACAACTAGATTATGGGATCTGATGAGATAGACCAGAGGGGCAACGTGGAGGAGAGGTGCATTCTAGTGCCAGCCTCTATGATGTAGACACCAACTGACTGTAACATGTTTTCGTAAGGCAGTTTAGGTATTTCTCTTTGAGAGCAATTGCAGTGCTAGCATGGTGTTGCACATTTTACCATGTCTCAGTTTCAGTTTATTTACTATCACTTCTGAAATCCATAACTATTTAATATACTTGTGTATTTTGCCAGCAATACACAAATCCATGACTGTACAAAGTGGTATAATGACTTCTCTAATTATTTTACAAATTAAAAACAATGTGTAGAGGATCAGGTGTCAATTAAATCTTTATCACTAAACTAGGGAATGAAAACGTGAAATCATTTTAGGAGAGTCTTGCCCTACTTCTATATTTGTTTGCAGGACATACAAGAGCCATTTTAAACGGACTAAGGCTGTGGCAAGGAAAATGAATGTAATACTGTTTGTCAACAGCACGGTGCCAATGCTGCTAAATTATGTGAGCTTAAAACTAAAATCTCATCATTTACATACTGTAACTTCGTTGGCTTAAATATATTGATGTCACAGAGGAGCTTCTTTCAGAAATTAAATTAAACAAAGCCAAATTAGAATAAAGTTGGCCAGCAATGTTAGTTAATATATGTTCATGGGCTCCCCAAATATGTGATGTTTATAGAGCCAAGGAATGTGCGAGTGCAGCAACTGGTTGCGTCACAAAGTGCACAGCTAAGTCATAAAGCTTTCTCTAAATGTGCGTATTTGCTGATGTAACAGAAGCACTACTGTAAAGCATTCCGGGTATCCACAGCAACCAGGATGAAAGTTGGCCGAGTAAGTTAGAAAGGAGCAAGGACTGGACCAGCAAAAGAGAAGGAAAAGGACACGTAAAGGCACAAAGAAACCAGGTCAGGAAATTTGGGAGGGGAGTATCACAGGAGAAGGTTTTGCACATTCCACATCTTGGAGTCATGTATTTCAACATCTTTTTGTTTGTGATAATGAAGAAAAAAAGGGAAAGTGGAACAAGACAATCGCCCAGGATCACACAATTTGATCAAGTGTGGAAGCTGGGATTAATTCTGGTTTGAAGCTGTTATGTGTTTCCCTTCCAGTACACTCACTTTCTGGCACCACTCCCTGGAACTTTCTCCTCATGAGTGCCACATTGCTGGCATCAATGCGGCCCTTGTCACATCATAGACAAAAAATGTTGGGCACCGGGAAAATGTTTGTGGGTACCCATGGTCTAGCATATACTTAGTTGATTCTAACATAGTGAATCCAGTCAGATGGAACTGTGCCCCCTATGTTTCATAAGACCGCAGAGATGGTGCTTTTTTAGGGAGTCAGAAGAAAAAACAGACATGTGAAACATAGTCCAATGGCATAATGCTCAAATCCCCAAATACAGGAGACCCTGGTTTAAAAAAACAGTATTACTAAAACTCTATTCTGAAAAAAACATAATCCCATTGTCAGTTTTCCAACTAGTGGTCCCAGACTCAGGTTCATAAGGCAAAGTGCCCGAGAAAGGATATCAGATTTGTTCGTATCCCAGGAATATGTGATCAGTATTCGATGCAATAGCTAAATCAACATAAGGGGGAAGTCTATGAAAAAATTAAAGTCCATTAAGAAGCGTGTAGTTCTGTAGAGAGGACAAATGATAATTAGAACAAGCATTTTCAATGCAACGGGTCTCGCATTTGCTTGAGTTAGAGCTATTAGCGCTGTAAAGAAAAAAAATGCAGCGCAATCTCACTATGTAAAATGCAGCGCGATTGCGTTGCGTGGAAAATAAACAGATAAAGTAGTCCGGACTCCAGGCTGAAAACATCGAGCCTCGTATGTTTTTAGTAGTTTACCGGTGCTGTGTGGGTGGGCTAAACACCGGAAAAGGCATGACGTATGCATGCCTTTCACAAATGAAAGCAAGCAAATTTTAAAACACAAGCCCACGAACCAACCTAAGTGACTGACATGACATAGGCGTGGTTTGAAGCCCAAAAAGAGATTACAGAATGGACGGAGCGCTTAGCGCTCGCCCATATAAAGCATATATCTAATAAAATGTTTAAAAAACATATTAAATAAAGTTCTTCTGCTATAACACTGACTACTTAAAGAAACAGGGATCAACATCATAAGATGTCACTATTTCCTGCATTTTTCCTCTTTTTGAGAAAACCCCTTCTAAATACATCTAATGTATTTCAATTGTGATTCTTTATTCCTCTGATTGAGAATGATAACTAGTACAAACCTGAGAACTTATTTGTAAAGTACCTGGAGTCTAGAACTGAATCGGAGTTCACATTATTTCCTCTCATGTTGAATAATTAATGCATACACAGAATGCTTTCATGCCACCAAATGTACTATAATACTTGAACTAGTCAGGCAAGCAATCAGGGCATATTTGTAGTAAGAACTACTTATGTGAAAAGAGAGATTCTGAATACCTGTGTTGAGAGGCTGGCCGACACACGGAAACAAAAGTGGATTTCCTTGATTTTTGTTATTGCTTAAAATCTATGAGAAGTATCAGATGTGGGCGGGTTGGATGATAGGTAGGACAGTACCCATGGGGAAACATTTCTGTTACAATGTGCATTTACCTGGATTGTGTGTGTAGTATTAACATTACAGGTCAGTATATAGTAATTGCTCTTCCATGTTATCATGTAAGACTCAATTGTTGCATTTAAATACCAATATCAAGATTTGGGGAACAAATCTATGAAAAGTAATGTGTTCTAAAGTATTATGAGAATAAAGCCAATGGTGTTTGTTATTGGGTGTATTCTGGTCCCTATCTTGCTTTCGGAGAAAGGGGATTTGAATTTAGCAATGAACTAAAGAAGAATGGAGCAGATAAAATGAGGAAGAGCAGGTGAGAAAATAAGAAGATGATGTTACAGGTGAGTACCCAAGTTCTGAGGTTATGTCCTCTATATCTCTGAAGGTCTTGACACTTCAAAAGACCACTGTGAGATATATGGCTAGTAAGACAAAACCAGTTTAGAAGTGAATGCACACAATCCCTTGTTCTTAAGCTCACTGCAATTTCTCATCACAAGTTGCTGGTCTTTGATTCTGGGTCGTATCAAAGGCTAATCTGAAAGAGCAAGGACAAAGGCAAAATTGGAACTGAACCCACATGCAAAACAATGCTTTCCAGAGTGAAGGAGATGGAGACAATGTCAGTTTTCTCTCAAGTAAGTGCAAAATGTCTCAGCTTTTGAGTCTGAAAGTTTTAGTTCTAGTAAGGACATAGAGGTGAAGATTATGGTTTATTTTTGTTTGATATACAGCAGCTCATCACCATTAAAAATAAGTAAAACACAAACTACAATGAACTAGAAAATATATGACCAACTTGACCCAATTAGCAGTCTCCCTGTCCATAAGATTCTGCAGCTGCCATCATCCCATCTTTCTTGCTGCGAGGTATTATAAATAATTTCTAATTAATCCTGTTTCAAGCCTTTCCCTAAAAGAATAAAGCAAAAAAGAACCAACTATGAACATCCCAATTATCAATTTTTACAACGATGGGAAGGGGAGAATTTCAAGCAGGACCATGATCATGGCATACAAGTGTAACATGGAATCAATCTAATAAGTACAGTAAATAATAGCAGGTCTATTATTATGACTGGGTAGACATAAGCCTTACCTCTGTGTCCTTAAAAAAGTTAAACATTTGAATCTGAAAGCTAGAATATTTAGCATTCTATGTTAAGATTGTAGGTGAGAATTACTCAAGTTCAAAGCTTAGATGCCCCCTGTAAAGCCTTGGGAAGAGTGGGTGTAAAGTATTACTTCTTAAATGTTGATTTATTTGACCAATCTGCAGCCTACATAGTAACTTCCAGCTGCACACCTGCTGAAATTATCTTGGTACCCATGGTTCCACTGACTAAGTGATCTGAAAATGTTTGTATGCCATGTCCTGTTTGTGACATCACCTATTCAACCCAATGCACCAAAGTAGCCGTTGAAACCAATGCAAAGGGTTTCACAAAGGAACTTAGAAGTTAGGAAGTCGAAAGCTCTCATAGGTGTAATATCTCTCATCACGACTTCATGTTCTTTGAGACATTCAATAGAATATAATTTGGATATGGAAAGGAGTTGCATAGCTGTTTTAATACAAAAAGTTTCAGAAAGAGTATTAAGAGTTGAGGTGCTCTTCTAGGTCTGAAGTTTGTCACCCTCTCTTCCTATTCTCTTCGACATTGGTCAACACGTAATTTGGGGTGGATAAGAAATAGATTATGTAGCTGCTTTAGTGCACCTAGAGATCACAAAGATCACCCCATCAAGATTGAGAGGTCTACTGCCTGGTTCGCCAGCTTTTACATCATATACTCTGTTGTAGAATATAAACAGAGTAGCATAGGCTAATTGGCTGGTAATTAACCATATAGTAGGCTGAGCCAGAACATGCTTGCTCCCAAGGAAATTTATGATTTTGACTATATATCTGTCCTGAAGGGATTGAGATCTTGTTCATAACACAAACTAAACCATTTAGACTATATGGTTTGTCATGTTTCTTGGTGCTACTGGCCCAGGATTGCAAGATGAGCTCAGAAGATTCTCTTGAAAGACTTTTGACTTAACAATTTGATGGAATCTGAATATGCCATAAGATGAAGAATTTGAGTCTTTGGAGGGCTCTGTAGTGTAGTGGTTCCTGGGTAAATCACCTGGATGGGCGACAATAGCTGCCCTAGGATCTTTGCTAGTTGTTTTAGGAAAGGGTGTCCCTGAAGAGAACCAATCTTAATAACTTCTTTATGATGGTAAATGAAGTATCTAATTTCAGGTACTTATCTGAAAACCCAAGAATTCCATCTGCTGGTTGGCAAACTCAAATCTTGTGACTCGATTATCATAAATTATCACATGTTTTCCACGGGTCCTGAGGAGCTAAATCATAGGTCTCATTACCTTGTTATACACCATCATACAGATGACAGGTCAAATCAGGTTTTCCACTTGAATTACAGAAATCTTTGATGAGGAGAAAATAGTCAGATGGTGAAGTGAGAATATTTCAACTCCGGACACATGATACAGTCCACTTCCCTTGGGATATCCTTCAAGAGATTATTGCCCTCCATCTTGTAATAAAGGCTCAGAATAAAGACATTGAGTTCCCTCAAATTTATAACCAGGTGAAATTCTTTCATTTTTTCCTCCATTAGGAGCACATTACTGATAAATCCACTTGGCTGACAGAAGCACGCAGTAAACACCTTTTTCTGCAGTAGCATCTGAATTTCTGCCTTAAACAGAGAACAACTACTGGAAGAGAAAAATGAAAGACTGGGAATGCATGCTCGCACATGGAAAGGTACAACACTACATGAAAAGTTTGTACAGTGCTTAATACCCTTGCAGCTGACAGCCAAGGCCAGTTGTGGAAGAAATGCCTCATGTTCTCTACTACAACTGGCCCATCCAAAAAACCCTAATTAAATATTTTCTTCAGGATTGGGTTTTGTCTACTAGAGGAACATGGTTACAAATCTGATCAGTACCTTGACTAAAGGGTTATGAAATAGCAAGCCTTCCGTCCCTGGCCCTGCATATGTAGGGGCTAAGTCTCTCAGCTTAGGTTCAAGGTAGATCAGCATAGAATGAACCTTTCCCCTGAGATGGTGTAGTTCATGTTCATTCAATAAAATATGGCTCTATGCGCCCAACCAGCCAATATGTCAGTCAATGTCAATCTCTTGTCCTTGGCAGTTAAGGCAAGATCTTGAATCTAGACTGAGTAGATCCAGGAGCTTATCCTGGCACCCTCTCTAATTACTGTCCAGACATGGAAAGGTGACCATATTTGGTTGCACCCCTGGTCTGTGGCAGCATAGTCTACTCATAAGTTGCCACTTGAATCAATGGAGTGCAGTTTTACGAACGTGGGTGCACAATGTAATTTGGAAAAAAGTCATCTATCCTGTGTTCCCAGGAATATGTATATCCTCCTTAGAGTCATCTTGGACCCAGTCTCTATCCCTTTTACCTGAAAGGTAAGGTGAAATGAGCTTAAGCCGCAAATCTTATAAATCTTATGACTCGCCTGACAAAATTATTAACAGAATTATGAAAGTTGTCCTCCCAACACTGAGGCGATTAATCTGGCTCTTCAATTTGTTTGGACTGGAACAGACTAAAGCGTGATTTAGCACTGTACTTGTGGGTTTGTGATAAAAAAAGGCTTCCTTGAGTTTCTCAAATGTATCATTTTGAGACATCCTGTTCATTTTGCCCTTTGTCTTCTTGCAGCCGTCCTCGCTATCCATGACCATGATGTAACCATTTCTCATGGTCTTTAATGTCACCCTCTGGATAGGGACAGAGAGGTTTCGAAGTGGGCACTGAATTGGTTTTAGTGCTTTGCTCAGTGCCTGATCAAGGGCCAGATTTAGAGTTTGGCAGACAAGGTACTAAGTCACAAAAGAGATGCCAATCTCTTTGTTCGCTCACTCAATTAAGAGTTGAGCGGACCATCACTTATCGGACTGGCTTCACCATTACAAAATGTACTCCACTTACTCCAGTGGCCCAATGGAGAAGGGGCTTTCTGATTAAGGGCATCAGACCATTTGCCTAATGGGTGGGTCTGATGTCTTTTTGTCTGTCAGTTTCATCCACTTTGGGAGTTTGTTTCTGAAAAATAAAAATATTTGGTGCAAGGCTGCCTAAATGAAGTAGCGTACCAGCCAAACCTTCAGTGTTGTCACAGGATCTGCTGTGAAGACACACAGATCACTGCCGGGCTGTCAGTGATCTCTTACTTTGCCAGGCAGCGGTCCAGCCAGGTAGCAGAAGAGATAACCTCTGCCAACCCGACAGACGGTGGGACGTCTGCCAGTGTAAATCATGCCTCTACTCTCGCTCCCAATGTGGAATTTATAGTGTGACATGAGTTATCCCCTATTATAAACACAGCCACATGCTCTTCCTCTGGGGAAGGTAACTATTACCTGGCAGCCATGGCACAGCCATGTGTTGGACAAAAGGTCAACCAGCATCACACCCTGCGAAATCTCTTTGCCTTAACCCCTTCGCTGCCAGGCCTTTTCCCCCTCCTGTGCCGAGCCTTTTTTTGGCTATTTGGAGCAGTTCGCGCTTAGGCCCTCATAACTTTTTGTTCACATAAGCTACCCATGCCAAATTTGCGTCCTTTTTTTCCAACATCCTAGGGATTCTAGAGGTACCCAGACTTTGTGGGTTCCCCAGAAGGAGGCCAAGAAATTAGCCAAAAAACAGTGAAAATTTCATTTTTTTAAAAAAATTTGGAAAAATGGGCTGCAGAAGAAGGCTTGTGGTTTTTTCCCTGAAAAGGGCATCAACAAAGGGTTTGCGGTGATAAAATCACCAGCTTCCCAGCTTTCAGGAACAGGCAGACTTGAATCAGAAAACCCAATTTTTCAACCCAATTTTGGCATTTTACTGGGACATACCCCATTTTTACGATTTTTTGTGCTTTCAGCCTCCTTCCAGTCAGTGACAGAAATGGGCATGAAACCAACGCTGGATCCCATAAACCGCAACATTTCTGAAAAGTAGACAAAATTCTGAATTCAGCAAGGGGTAATTTGTGTAGATCCTACAAGGGTTTCCTACAGAAAATAGCAACTGAAAAAGAAAAATATTGAAATTGAGGTGAAAAAAACATCAATTTTTCTCTAAGTTTTACTCTGTAACTTTTTCCTGCAATGTCAGATTTTCGAAAGCAATATACCGTTACGTCTGCTGGACTCTTCTGGTTGCGGGGATATATAGGGCTTGTAGGTTCATCAAGAACTCTAGGTACCCAGAGCCAATAAATGACCTGCACCCTGCAGTGGGTTTTCATTCTATGCCGGGTATACAGCAATTCATTTGCTGAAATATAAAGAGTAAAAAATAGCTATCAAGAAAACCTTTGTATTTCCAAAATGGGCACAAGATAAGGTGTTGAGAAGCAGTGGTTATTTGCACATCTCTGAATTCCGGGGTGCCCATACTAGCATGTGAATTACAGGGCATTTCTCAAATAGACGTCTTTTTTACACACTGTCTTACATTTGGAAGGGAAAAATGTAGAGAAAGACAAGGGGCAATAACACTTGTTTTGCTATTCTATGTTCCCCCAAGTCTCCCGATAAAAATGATACCTCACTTGTGTGGGTAGGCCTAGCGCCCGCGACAGGAAACGCACCAAAGCGCAACGTGGACACATCACAGAAAACAGACCTGTTTTTAGCAAAGTGCCTACCTGTAGATTTTGGCCTCTAGCTCAGCCGCCACCTAGGGAAACCTACCAAACCTGTGCATTTCTGAAAACTAGAGACCTAGGGGAATCCAAGATGGGGTGATTTGTGTGGCTCGGACCAGGTTCTGTTACCCAGAATCCTTTGCAAACCTCAAAATTTGGCTAAAAAAACACATGTTCCTCACATTTCTGTGGCAGAAAGTTCTGGAATCTGAGAGGAGCCACAAACTTCCTTCCACCCAGCGTTCCCCCACGTCTCCCGATAAAAATGATACCTCACTTGTGTGGGTAGGCCTAGCGCCCGCGACAGGAAACACCCCAAAGCGCAATGTGGACACATCACAGAAAACAGACCTGTTTTTAGCAAAGAGCCTACCTGTAGATTTTGGCCTCTAGCTCAGCCGCCACCTAGGGAAACCTACCAAACCTGTGCATTTCTGAAAACTAGAGACCTAGGGGAATCCAAGATGGGGTGATTTGTGTGGCTCGGACCAGGTTCTGTTACCCAGAATCCTTTGCAAAGCTCAAAAATTGGCTAAAAAAACACATGTTCCTCACATTTCTGTGGCAGAAAGTGCTGGAATCTGAGAGGAGCCACAAATGTCCTTCCACCCAGCGTTCCCCCACGTCTCCCGATAAAAATGATACCTCACTTGTGTGGGTAGGCCTAGCGCCCGCGACAGGAAACGCCCCAAAGCGCAACGTGGACACATCACAGAAAACAGACCTGTTTTTAGCAAAGTGCCTACCTGTAGATTTTGGCCTCTAGCTCAGCCGCCACCTAGGGAAACCTACCAAACCTGTGCATTTCTGAAAACTAGAGACCTAGGGGAATCCAAGATGGGGTGATTTGTGTGGCTCGGACCAGGTTCTGTTACCCAGAATCCTTTGCAAACCTCAAAATTTGGCTAAAAAAACACATGTTCCTCACATTTCTGTGGCAGAAAGTTCTGGAATCTGAGAGGAGCCACAAATTTCCTTCCACCCAGCGTTCCCCCACGTCTCCCGATAAAAATGATACCTCACTTGTGTGGGTAGGCCTAGCGCCCGCGACAGGAAACACCCCAAAGCGCAATGTGGACACATCACAGAAAACAGACCTGTTTTTAGCAAAGTGCCTACCTGTAGATTTTGGCCTCTAGCTCAGCCGCCACCTAGGGAAACCTACCAAACCTGTGCATTTCTGAAAACTAGAGACCTAGGGGAATCCAAGATGGGGTGTTTTGTGTGGCTCGGACCAGGTTCTGTTACCCAGAATCCTTTGCAAACCTCAAAATTTGGCTAAAAAAACACATGTTCCTCACATTTCTGTGGCAGAAAGTTCTGGAATCTGAGAGGAGCCACAAATTTCCTTCCACCCAGCGTTCCCCCACGTCTCCCGATAAAAATGATACCTCACTTGTGTGGGTAGGCCTAGCGCCCGCGACAGGAAACACCCCAAAGCGCAATGTGGACACATCACAGAAAACAGACCTGTTTTTAGCAAAGTGCCTACCTGTAGATTTTGGCCTCTAGCTCAGCCGCCACCTAGGGAAACCTACCAAACCTGTGCATTTATGAAAACTAGAGACCTAGGGGAATCCAAGATGGGGTGATTTGTGTGGCTCGGACCAGGTTCTGTTACCCAGAATCCTTTGCAAACCTCAAAATTTGGCTAAAAAAACACATGTGCCTCACATTTCTGTGGCAGAAAGTTCTGGAATCTGAGAGGAGCCACAAATTTCCTTCCACCCAGCGTTCCCCCACGTATCCCGATAAAAATGATACCTCACTTGTGTGGGTAGGCCTAGCGCCCGCGACAGGAAACACCTCAAAGCGCAATGTGGACACATCACAGAAAACAGACCTGTTTTTAGCAAAGTGCCTACCTGTAGATTTTGGCCTCTAGCTCAGCCGCCACCTAGGGAAACCTACCAAACCTGTGCATTTCTGAAAACTAGAGACCTAGGGGAATCCAAGATGGGGTGATTTGTGTGGCTCGGACCAGGTTCTGTTACCCAGAATCCTTTGCAAAGCTCAAAAATTGGCTAAAAAAACACATGTTCGTCACATTTCTGTGGCAGAAAGTTCTGGAATCTGAGAGGAGCCACAAATTTCCTTCCACCCAGCGTTCCCCCACGTCTCCCGATAAAAATGATACCTCACTTGTGTGGGTAGGCCTAGCGCCCGCGACAGGAAACGCCCCAAAGCGCAACGTGGACACCACCAAAATTTTGGAAGAAAACAGAGGTGTTTTTTGCGAAGTGACTACCTGTAGATTTTGGCCTCTAGCTCAGCCGCCACCTAGGGAAACCTACCAAACCTGTACATTTCTGAAAACTAGAGACCTAGGGGAATCCAAGGAGGGGTGACTGGCGGGGCTCGGACCAGGTTCTGTTACCCAGAATCCTTTGCAAAGCTCAAAAATTGGCTAAAAAAACACATGTTCCTCACATTTCTGTGGCAGAAAGTTCTGGAATCTGGGAGGAGCCACAAATTTCCTTCCACCCAGCGTTCCCCCAAGTCTCCCGATAAAAATGATACCTCACTTGCGTGGGTAGGCCTAGCGCCCGCGACAGGAAACGCCCCAAAGCGCAACGTGGACACCACCAAAATTTTGGAAGAAAACAGAGGTGTTTTTTGCGAAGTGACTACCTGTAGATTTTGGCCTCTAGCTCAGCCGGCACCTAGGGAAACCTACCAAACCTGTACATTTCTGAAAACTAGAGACCTAGGGGAATCCAAGGAGGGGTGACTGGCGGGGCTCGGACCAGGTTCTGTTACCCAGAATCCTTTGCAAAGCTCAAAAATTGGCTAAAAAAACACATGTTCCTCACATTTCTGTGGCAGAAAGTTCTGGAATCCGAGAGGAGCCACAAATTTCCTTCCACCCAGCGTTCCCCACGTCTCCCGATAAAAATGATACCTCACTTGTGTGGGTAGGCCTAGCGCCCGCGACAGGAAACGCCCCAAAGCGCAACGTGGACACATCACAGAAAACAGACCTGTTTTTAGCAAAGTGCCTACCTGTAGATTTTGGCCTCTAGCTCAGCCGCCACCTAGGGAAACCTACCAAACCTGTGCATTTCTGAAAACTAGAGACCTAGGGGAATCCAAGGAGGGGTGACTGGCGGGGCTCGGACCAGGTTCTGTTACCCAGAATCCTTTGCAAACCTCATATTTTGGCAAAAAAAACGCATTTTCCTCACATTTGAGTGACAGAAAGTTCTGGAATCTGGGAGGAGCCACAAATTTCCTTCCACCCAGCGTTCCCCCAAGTCTCCCGATAAAAATGATACCTCACTTGCGTGGGTAGGCCTAGCGCCCGCGACAGGAAACGCCCCAAAGCGCAACGTGGACACCACCAAAATTTTGGAAGAAAACAGACCTGTTTTTAGCGAAGTGCCTACCTGTAGATTTTGGCCTGTAGCTCAGCCGCCACCTAGGGAAACCTACCAAACCTGTGCATTTCTGAAAACTAGAGACCTAGGGGAATCCAAGGAGGGGTGACTGGCGGGGCTCGGACCAGGTTCTGTTACCCAGAATCCTTTGCAAAGCTCAAAAATTGGCTAAAAAAACACATGTTCCTCACATTTCTGTGGCAGAAAGTTCTGGAATCTGGGAGGAGCCACAAATTTCCTTCCACCCAGCGTTCCCCCAAGTCTCCCGATAAAAATGATACCTCACTTGCGTGGGTAGGCCTAGCGCCCGCGACAGGAAACGCCCCAAAGCGCAACGTGGACACCACCAAAATTTTGGAAGAAAACAGACCTGTTTTTAGCGAAGTGCCTACCTGTAGATTTTGGCCTGTAGCTCAGCCGCCACCTAGGGAAACCTACCAAACCTGTGCATTTCTGAAAACTAGAGACCTAGGGGAATCCAAGGAGGGGTGACTGGCGGGGCTCGGACCAGGTTCTGTTACCCAGAATCCTTTGCAAAGCTCAAAAATTGGCTAAAAAAACACATGTTCCTCACATTTCTGTGGCAGAAAGTTCTGGAATCTGGGAGGAGCCACAAATTTCCTTCCACCCAGCGTTCCCCCAAGTCTCCCGATAAAAATGATACCTCACTTGCGTGGGTAGGCCTAGCGCCCGCGACAGGAAACGCCCCAAAGCGCAACGTGGACACCACCAAAATTTTGGAAGAAAACAGACCTGTTTTTAGCGAAGTGCCTACCTGTAGATTTTGGCCTGTAGCTCAGCCGCCACCTAGGGAAACCTACCAAACCTGTGCATTTCTGAAAACTAGAGACCTAGGGGAATCCAAGGAGGGGTGACTGGCGGGGCTCGGACCAGGTTCTGTTACCCAGAATCCTTTGCAAAGCTCAAAAATTGGCTAAAAAAACACATGTTCCTCACATTTCTGTGGCAGAAAGTTCTGGAATCTGAGAGGAGCCACAAATTTCCTTCCACCCAGCGTTCCCCCACGTCTCCCGATAAAAATGATACCTCACTTGTGTGGGTAGGCCTAGCGCCCGCGACAGGAAACGCCCCAAAGCGCAACGTGGACACATCACAGAAAACAGACCTGTTTTTAGCAAAGTGCCTACCTGTAGATTTTGGCCTGTAGCTCAGCCGCCACCTAGGGAAACTACCAAACCTGTGTATTTCTGAAAACTAGAGACCTAGGGGAATCCAAGGAGGGGTGACTGGCGGGGCTCGGACCAGGTTCTGTTACCCAGAATCCATTGCAAAGCTCAAAAATTGGCTAACAAAAACACATGTTCCTCACATTTCTGTGGCAGAAAGTTCTGGAATCTGGGAGGAGCCACAAATTTCCTTCCACCCAGCGTTCCCCCAAGTCTCCCGATAAAAATGATACCTCACTTGCGTGGGTAGGCCTAGCGCCCGCGACAGGAAACGCCCCAAAGCGCAACGTGGACACCACCAAAATTTTGGAAGAAAACAGAGGTGTTTTTTGCGAAGTGACTACCTGTAGATTTTGGCCTCTAGCTCAGCCGGCACCTAGGGAAACCTACCAAACCTGTACATTTCTGAAAACTAGAGACCTAGGGGAATCCAAGGAGGGGTGACTGGCGGGGCTCGGACCAGGTTCTGTTACCCAGAATCCTTTGCAAAGCTCAAAAATTGGCTAAAAAAACACATGTTCCTCACATTTCTGTGGCAGAAAGTTCTGGAATCTGAGAGGAGCCACAAATTTCCTTCCACCCAGCGTTCCTCCACGTCTCCCGATAAAAATGATACCTCACTTGTGTGGGTAGGCCTAGCGCCCGCGACAGGAAACGCCCCAAAGCGCAACGTGGACACATCACAGAAAACAGACCTGTTTTTAGCAAAGTGCCTACCTGTAGATTTTGGCCTGTAGCTCAGCCACCACCTAGGGAAACCTACCAAACCTGTGCATTTCTGAAAACTAGAGACCTAGGGGAATCCAAGATGGGGTGATTTGTGTGGCTCGGACCAGGTTCTGTTACCCAGAATCCTTTGCAAACCTCAAAATTTGGCTAAAAAAACACATGTTCCTCACATTTCTGTGGCAGAAAGTTCTGGAATCTGAGAGGGGCCACAAATTTCCTTCCACCCAGCGTTCCCCCACGTCTCCCGATAAAAATGATACCTCACTTGTGTGGGTAGGCCTAGCGCCCGCGACAGGAAACGCCCCAAAGCGCAGCGTGGACACATCACATTTTTTCATTGAAAACAGTGCCTACCTGTAGTTTTTGGCCTGTAGCTCAGCCAGCACCTAGGGAAACCTACCAAACCTGTGCATTTCTGAAAACTAGAGACCTAGGGGAATCCAAGATGGGGTGACTTGAGGGGCTCTGACCAGGTTCTGTTACCCAGAATCCTTTCCAAACCTCAAATATTGGCTAAAAAAACGCATTTTTCACACATTTCGGTGACAGAAAGTTCTGGAATCTGAGTGGAGCCACAAATTTCCTTCCACCCAGCGTTCCCCCAAGTCTCCCGATAAAAATGATACCTCAGTTGTGTGGGTGGGCCAGGTGCCTCCAACAGAATAAGGCCCAAAACTTGTAGAGATACAGGGGATAGTACTGCGAGTTTATAAGGACATATTCTTTTATACATCTTTAGACTGACTCTGCTTTGGGGACCCACATACGTGAGGTGTCATTTTATTTGGGAGACTGAGGGGAACACTGGGGAGTAGGAATTTTGTGCTGGAGTGGTGATCGTACGAAGAAAAGTCAGGAAAATATGCTTTTTTTAAGCACATTTTGAGGTTTACAGAGGAGTCTGGGTAAGAAAATGTTGGGGGATCCACGCAAGCCACTCCTCCCTAGACTCCTTGGGGTGTCTAGTTTTAAAAAATGTCTGGGTTTGGTAGGTTTCCCTAGATGAAGGCCGCACACAGGACCAAAAACATAGGTGCCCTCTCCCCCCCCAAACACAGGTAGTTTTGTAATATATCGTTTTGATGTGCCCACATACGTCCGTGATGTGCCAAACACTAAAATTTTGAAAAGAAACACACTTAGGTTATGTGAAAAAGACCCCTCACCCACCAACCAAGTTGGTGGCATGCTTCATCATCGGGGTCCCACCTGAGGCACCTAGCGTGTCATAGGTGTGCTGCGACGCCTGATTACAGCGGAGCAGGTTTGGTCATTTTTACCACACATACTGGTTGGATTTGGCACGAGGGTGAGTGATGGTTCAGTGGATCAAATTTTACTAACAAGAGCTTTCACAAAAATGAAAAGCACTGTTAGTAACTGAAAGGCAAAAAACTGAACCAATGACTCACAGCTCGTGAGCTGTAAAGCCGCGACAAGGCACCAACCGCTTTACAGTCCATTCACACAACTTTCATACATGACACACACAAGGCCATTCACACCGCCAGCCACGGGCCCAGCACATTACAACACTCACATCGACAGACAGCGCCACTCAAGGGCCCATCACTTACATACGCCCACATGCCTGATACAACAATCACACCAGCTGATGGGAGTGTGTGGACTGGTGTTTGGCTTGCAGTGTGTTGCAGTAGCCAACATCAAGTCAATATGTACAGTCTCAGCCAAGCCCCACTCCACACACAATGGCATCATATTTTTTTTTTTTTTTTAACAGAGGAACCCCTAACTAAGTAGAAAGAATTACAAAACAACAAACACAAAAGCTCTAACTAACAACATGACAGAAATGCTAACCATGAAACTAAACACATGAAAATACAAAACAGACATGAGTTTACACTCATGGTTGTTCCCAGAAATTCTTCTGGGTGTGGTAATTCTTAAAACAAGCACCGACACACAGCCCAGGCTTTGAAGGACAATCTGGGCAGTACATTCGAGTCTCCCTCCGGATACCTCTTCGAAAACACACTCTACATTTCTTAGCTGGAAAGTCTTTTTTGGGTGTGGGAGGAATGTGCTCAGCAAAGTGGCGATCTTTCAATCTAGCCACATCCTCCACCACTGCTTCTCTAGGAACTCTGGCCTGTTCCACCACAATAAGGCTCTCTATCACTGACTCCTGAAATTTCACAAATGTCATCTTTGAGTCTGGAGACCTATCCCTAAACACAATAAAAGCATTGAAGGTTGCTAAGTGGAAGAGGTGAAGTGCTAACTTCTTATACCAAACATAAGACTTACGAATAGCAGTATAAGGTTCCAACCTCTGGTCAACTCTATCTACACCTCCATGTGCTTATTATAATCTAAAATGCACACAGGTTTGCGCACTTCAGCAACCTGGCCCCAAACAGTCACAGGGGAAGTACTCTCATCATGGATGGTACTTAGCATGTAGACATCCCTCTTGTCTGAAAATTTCAAAGCTAGCAGCTCCTCGTTCCGCAAGGCACAGCACTGTCCCCTCTCAAGTTTTTTACAGACAAGCTCCCTTGGATAGCCTTTCCGGTTAGAACGGATTGTGCCACAAGCAACTGTGTCCACTCTAAACAATTCCTTGAACAACTGCACACCAGTGTAGAAGTTATCTACATACAAATGGTGACCTTTGTTGAACAGTCGTCTACCAAGATCCCACACTATTTTCTCAGTAACTCCAAAAGTGGGAGGACAACCAGGGGGGTCAATATTGGAATCCCTACCAGTGTACACACGGAAACTATACACATATCCTGTCCTACTTTCAGACAGCATATACAATTTAATTCCATATCGTGCCCTTTTGCTAGGAATGTACTGCCTAAAAACCAAACGACCCTTGAAGAGGACCAAAGACTCGTCCACACTTATCTCTTTGCCTGGAACATAGACCTCCGAAAACCGATCTACAAAATGATCAAGGACAGGCCTAATCTTAAAAAGACGGTCAGAATCTGGGTGATCTCGTGGCAAGGCTAATGCATTGTCAACAAAATGCAGCATCCTAAGAAGAAGCAAATACCGATTACGACTCATGGTAGCTGGAAATATAGCTGTTGCCATCAAGGGACTAGTAGACCAATAAGAAGCCAGTGACGGCTTCCTTATCAACCCCATCAAAAAAGTCAAACCCAAAAACTTTTTTAGCTCCTCCAAATTTGTGGGAATCCACTGGGCAGCTCTAGAGTGTGGCCTAAGTCTAGCAGCGTTGTCCCTCAAATGCTGCTCCGCATACAAATTAGTCTGCTCAACAATCTCTTCCAAAAACACATCATCCATGAATAACTCAAAGAAATTGATAGGCATAAAGTTCTCTGTATTGGCGTTACACCCCGGGAGACCAGTAAAGGCAGGCAACTCTGGCTGCTCCATGTTTGGGGCAACCCAGACATCAGGTCTTCTAACGGGAAACCTTTCAGCCCCAGGTTGCTGCACTATTGGCACATCAATGTCCTCCTCTAAAACAGAACCTTCATCTGCACTGAGTGTGGCTTCATCATCAGAAGATTCCCCTCCAACAGAAACATCACTGCCAGAATCTCTGACTTCCCCCTCTGCCTCAGATGCAGAGTCCGTCTCATAGTCATGATCAGACTGTGACTCAAAAAGCATACCAACCACCTGCTGAGCGGTCATCCTGCGGCTAGCCATGATCTCTCCTGCTAAAATTAACTGGACAAATTCACCACCAACAACCAGCACTGTGTAAGACAAGTAACAAAGTGTAGCTTTGTTAGTAAGAGTTACAAACTCAAAAACTATACCGCTCACTTGCCTGAAAAAGCTTGATTCACCAGCAACTACACAGCAATCACCAATGATATCCCACTAAAAAGAAAGAAAGAAAGGCAAATTAGAAATAAGACAAAACAAATATCATTGTGCACAAACCTAAGGACAATTTCACACACAATCCTGCATTTAGTACACCCCCTACAAACATGTCATTCATGCATGGCAACAATACTCCTTTGGAGTAAATTGTTTTTACTTACCTAAAACATGCAACTGTGCAAACTGCAGGTCAACCACCGCCAAAACCGCAAGGAGCCACAGCAAATAAAGCAAAAGCTTTGAACTAGAACAAAAAGGAGGAAATTTTTTTTTATCACAAATGCAAAGACTTCTTCAGTTGACAAACACCCAACCATCAAACATTTTAGAAATTGGTGCCTAAGTGGATTCTGTCATAGGGGCAGATGGGCCTACTAAAAAAATAGGCCTGTCTGCCCCAAGGAAGCCAGAAAATACCTTTAGTACTGTGTCCCCATGGAGAGCGACCCTTGCCAAAGGGGACAGCCCTCAAACAAAAAAAAACAAAAAAAACACACACAACACTATCCCTGGTGCCTAAGTGGCTTCTGCCCCCTTGGGGGCAGGTGGGCCTAAGAAAATAGGCCCATCTGCCCCCAGGGGGTGTAGAAATGGCCAACAGGTCAATGCCCCCCTTGGGGGGGCGCCCCGTGACCAAGGGGACGCCCCCCCACAAAAATAAACAAATACAAAAAAATCCCTGGCGTTCTAGTGGTTTCTGCCCCCCTTGGGGGCAGATCAGCCTAAAAATAATAGGCTGATCTGTCTCCAAGGGGTGCAGAAATGGCCTGGGTACATGTGCCCCCAAAGTGGGGGGCGACCCTTGCCCAAGCCCCCCCCCCATCCACTAACACACACACACACTATCCCTGGTGTCTACGTGGCTTCTGCCCCCATTGGGGGCAGGTGGGTCTAGAAAAATAGGCCCATCTGCCCCCAGGGGGGGCAGAAATGGCCAACAGGTCAATGCCCCCCTTGGGGGGGCGCCCCGTGCCCAAGGGGACGCCCCCCCACAAAAATAAACACATAAAAAAAAATCCCTGGCGTTCTAGTGGTTTCTGCCCCCCTTGGGGGCAGATCAGCCTAAAGATAATAGGCTGATCTGTCTCCAAGGGGTGCAGAAATGGCCTGGGTACATGTGCCCCCAAAGTGGGGGGCGACCCTTGCCCAAGCCCCCCCCCATCCACTAACACACACACACACACACTATCCCTGGTGTCTACGTGGCTTCTGCCCCCCTTGGGGGCAGGTGGGTCTAGAAAAATAGGCCCATCTGCCCCCAGGGGGGGCAGAAATGGCCAACAGGTCAATGCCCCCCTTGGGGGGGCGCCCCGTGCCCGAGGGGACGCCCCCCCACAAAAATAAACACATAAAAAAAAATCCCTGGCGTTCTAGTGGTTTCTGCCCCCCTTGGGGGCAGATCAGCCTAAAAATAATAGGCTGATCTGTCTCCAAGGGGTGCAGAAATGGCCTGGGTACATGTGCCCCCAAAGTGGGGGGCGACCCTTGCCCAAGCCCCCCCCATCCACTAACACACACACACACACACACACTATCCCTGGTGTCTACGTGGCTTCTGCCCCCCTTGGGGGCAGGTGGGTCTAGAAAAATAGGCCCATCTGCCCCCAGGGGGGGCAGAAATGGCCAACAGGTCAATGCCCCCCTTGGGGGGGCGCCCCGTGCCCAAGGGGACGCCCCCCCACAAAAATAAACACATAAAAAAAAAACCCTGGCGTTCTAGTGGTTTCTGCCCCCCTTGGGGGCAGATCAGCCTAAAAATAATAGGCTGATCTGTCTCCAAGGGGTGCAGAAATGGCCTGGGTACATGTGCCCCCAAAGTGGGGGGCCACCCTTGCCCAAGCCCCCCCCCCATCCACTAACACACACACACACACACACTATCCCTGGTGTCTACGTGGCTTCTGCCCCCCTTGGGGGCAGGTGGGTCTAGAAAAATAGGCCCATCTGCCCCCAGGGGGGGCAGAAATGGCCAACAGGTCAATGCCCCCCTTGGGGGGGCGCCCCGTGCCCAAGGGGACACCCCCCCCCACAAAAATAAACACATAAAAAAAAATCCCTGGCGTTCTAGTGGTTTCTGCCCCCCTTGGGGGCAGATCAGCCTAAAAATAATAGGCTGATCTGTCTCCAAGGGGTGCAGAAATGGCCTGGGTACATGTGCCCCCAAAGTGGGGGGCGACCCTTGCCCAAGCCCCCCCCCATCCACTAACACACACACACACACACACTATCCCTGGTGTCTACGTGGCTTCTGCCCCCCTTGGGGGCAGGTGGGTCTAGAAAAATAGGCCCATCTGCCCCCAGGGGGGGCAGAAATGGCCAACAGGTCAATGCCCCCCTTGGGGGGGCGCCCCGTGCCCAAGGGGACGCCCCCCCACAAAAATAAACACATAAAAAAACATCCCTGGCGTTCTAGTGGTTTCTGCCCCCCTTGGGGCAGATCAACCTAAAAATAATAGGCTGATCTGCCCTCAAGGGGGGCAGAAATGGCCCTAAAAGACATGCCCCCCAAAGGGGAGCGACCCTTGCCCAAGGGGGCGCCCCCCCATCCACTACACACACAATCCCTGGTGCCTAAGTGGCTTCTGCCCCCCTTGGGGGCAGATGGACCTAAAAAAAATAGGCCGATCTGCCCCCAAGGGGGGCAGAAATGGCCAACAGTTCTCTGCCCCCTTGGGGGGGGCGCCCCTTGCCCAAGGGGGCACCCCCTCCCAACATACCTGCACAGAAAATATAAATCCCTGGTGATCCAGTGGTTTCTGCCCCCCTTGGGGGCAGATCCGCCTAAAAAGTAGGCCAATCTGCCCCCAAGGGGGGCAGAAATGGCCGTAACTAATTGCCCCCACAAGGGGAGCGACCCTTGCCCAAGGGGCCGCTCCCCGCCAGCAAGAAACACGAGCAAACAACAAAAAAAACAAATCCCTGGTGTCTAGTGGGCATTCCTGCTGCCCGATCGCAATGCGATCGGGCAGCAGGAATGCTCAAAGAGACACCGGGGGAAAGGAAAAGCCTTTCCTTTCCCCCGGTGCCTCTTTAGCCCAAACCCCCCACCCACCGGGAAGAGGAACTCACCTCTTTCCTCGTCGCCGCACAGGAAGCAAATGGCTTCCTGTGCGGCGAAATCCCCATAATGAAGTCAGCGCGCGATCGCGCGCTGACGTCATTATGGGGGGGAGGGGGGGTCGGGGGTGGAAGGGGAAGGGCTTCCCCTTCCATCCCTGACTTTGGGGGGGTGGGGGGAAGCACACAGAGGGAGCGAGAGCGCTCCCTCTGGGCTGTGTGCCGAGGACGTAGTGGTTACGTCCTCGGCACAGCAGCACTGTGCCGCGGGACGTAACCACTACGTCCGCGGCACAGAAGGGGTTAAAACTCAACACTGGTTTGGACGGGGCCTCCCAACTAAACCTACACTACCATTGACTATAGTAGATAAGAGGGAAAGGAATGTAACAGGGACCCCTGGTGGAGCGATATTGGTCGGTTTCCAAATGGCATTGCTGTTTCAGTAAATTTTACTACCCTCAGACGTGCTGGCAACACACATGATAAACAATCAAGGTATATGTTCTTGTTAGGATGAGCTGATCTTAGTGCAGCTCCACTGGCAGTAGTCACAAGGCAATACCAGAGAATATGCAGCTCTGTAATAAAGTGCAAGAGGGACCTATCCCTTCCCTGCAGAATTTGTGGCCAGCAGAAGTCAGGCCGGATGTCAAGGACAAGATTAGTCAGGTACTGTTGCACCAGTTCTAATTAGTGCTGAATTAGTACTGAATGAAGAGGATAAAATTACTATTGTGTGCTGCCAAGCAGCAAAAGAATAACGGGAAAATGGCAGCTGCCCTGGAATTTTTTGGACTTGAAGACTGTTGTTTAGAGAAATGCTCTGTAGTTTAATACTGATGGTTGTTTCAGTTTGTATGCTTACTTTCTTAATGGGCTACTATGTAATAAAAGCAATGGAATGTAAAGCATAATTGTGACTTCTGTTCTTGGCATCCAATTACTTAGTTATCTCAGTTTACAATTCTATTTCAGGACCAGAGGCTCCAGAATATGCTTCTCTTTCATTTTACTGCAAACACAGCACTCAATAGCAAAGTGAAAAAGTAAACACTACATTACCCATGATGCATGAACACCCTCTAAATGATCCACCAATCAAAACCCATCAGTTCTTATAAAGTCCACAAATCAGACAGCCCCCACTCTTTCTTTGCTATTTACACAGCCAGATATAAGGGCCATTCCTTCATATTATAGTGATACCTTTTGTTTTATATGTGATTTGCAGGCGGTGGTGTTTATTATGTTCTGTAACATTGCCTATGTTGATTTACTTACATTACTCCATGCCTTCAGGCACCCTTGTTTGGTTCTGTAAGTGTATCTTGCCCTTGCACCCGTTATCGCATGCCGGAAGGCTCAATTACCCCCTCGGGAAGCAGCATGAGCATTGTGGTTTGATTCGGGATTGCACACCCGCTTTGATAATTAACTTATTTACTGATGTGGAGGGGGAGCAGGGCATATATTGAGCATTGCTGAGTGAGGAACAGTCCTCTTTCCCTCTCGGTGATCGCGCATCTGCACGGCCTCCTAATTCCTTTTGGCTGTGTGCGTGCGATCCTTGCTACTAGGAAATGTATTGGCTGGAGGCTTTTGTGCTGCACATCCGGTTTTCCCCTCTTACGCCTAACGAGGCTGAAATAATACTGGAAAGCCTGCTCTAGGGGATTATTGTGGGTGCCGGTTGGAGCAATTTGTGCTCCCTTTTTCACCTGGGGTTCCCTCTCACCTTCTCAACACTTTTACCCCTACAGATTTACCTCAGCTCAAGAACTCTGCCTGAGAAATATGGCTCATCAATATCCAGAGGATGATCAATATGGGGAATAATAATCTGAGGGGTCCTATGACCAACAAATGGAAGAGAGCCTAGTGGAAGCCTTAGGCTTCCATGTGCAAGGGTCGGTTAATGGGGCATTGGTAAGAGCTCTTCGCCACTTTGCTCAGCACATTTTCAATTTTGGCATAAGGAAGTTTGACGCAGGCTCTGGGTCTCCAGCCCCTGTAGAGGTTAATACATCAGAGCCTGGCCCATCTCATAGGGATCCCTTTGAGAAAACTATTGAGTCTGTTCTTCTTGATCATGGATACGGATCTTCCATGAACCAGGAAGCTTTTACATCTGATCAAGACCCTCAGAATACTACAGACTATTCAACTTCATCTGACTCTGATGGAGATTAATTACTACACAAGCTAGTGGCAAACAAAAAGTGAAAATCTCACAACACTGGGGTGTCCCCCCTCAGCGTAAGAATTTGCATTTCAACCCTGATAATATTGTGCATTCTATATCTTCAGAATGGACCCCTTGCAAAGAGGTGGCCAACTATGTCCAGACACGACTCCGAAAAGGATTTGAAAAAGAGGCACACAATTCTATGCGATCTGAATGGCCTCAACCTTCACTGCCTGGGAAGGTAGCTGATACCCCAGAACTGGATCCTAGCATGGCCACTTTTCTTTAAAAGTATGCTAGAGACCCAAAAAAGTTATTAGGTCCTCTGACTATAATCCTTGATTTAGCAGTCCAGGAGAAAGAATCTCATGCAGCGATAAATCCTGATGGTCTCCTGGAGTGGTCTCAATGGGCTATATACCTGCTGGGGAATACCAACTGCACCGTTTCCATAGAACTTATTTGGATTGATCCCAAATTGGCCAAACTAGCTTTTCCTAACGGTGGGCAATCTGATAATGGTCTCTTGTTTGGAGACAAATTTGTCAAGGACTTAGCCAAATACGTGGCCACTTTTTCTGCTCTAGTCAAGGCCCGGACATCGATCAAAAAAAGTCTTTAACAGTAGTCTTTTTACCAGGGCCTGATGCTTTAGAGGTCAAGCGTCAGGCCGAGGTATTCTCCAGAACTCTAGGCCCTATTACCTCGGAAGGGGAGTTTCCAACTATTCTGGCTCCACCAGTTTCTACCCCTCTCACAATTAAGGGGACAGGGCTGTGCTTACAGAGGCTTCTCCAGGGAGGACAATGCAGCCAAGACACCTCTTATTTAGATAACAATTATTCCCTCTTTTGTATTGGTTTGGGAGGCAGAGTGGGTTTTTTTCTGCACACAATTAGCATCAAATTATGCAAGACATGTGGGTTGTGGGAACAGTAAGTGGATATCATCTGGAGTTTTACACAACTCCTCTCCAGACCTCTCATTCTCCTCTGCTCATTTTTTCCTGACAAGAGAGTATCTTTATAGCTCAAGAGATAACATATCTTCTTCTAAAGAGGGCGATTGTCTAATCCATGGGTACTCACAAACTTTTTCTCGGGGGCCAAAATTGCAGTATGGTTGGCGGCCGAGGGCCGCACTGAAGTGACAGCGGGGGGCGGGGCTTAGAGGGGGCGGGGCTTAGAGGGGGAACAACCACCCCACCCCCTTTTTCAAAACAATGCCCCTACCCCAGTAACACACACAGCGCGCACACATACAGCGCCATCTGCTCTCACCCCTACCCCAGTAACACACACAGCGCGCACACACACAGCGCCATCTGCTCCCACCCCTACCCCAGTAACACACACAGCGCCATCTGCTCTCACCCCTACCCCAGTAACACACACTGCGCCATCTGCACACAGCGCCATCTGCTCTCACCCCTACCCCAGTAACACACACAGCGCCATCTGCTCTCACCCCTACCCCAGTAACACACACTGCGCCATCTGCACACAGCGCCATCTGCTCCCACCCCTACCCCAGTAACACACACAGTGCCATCTGCTCTTACCCCTACCCCAGTAACACACACTGCGCCATCTGCACACAGCGCCATCTGCTCTCACCCCTACCCCAGTAACACACACTGCGCCATCTGCACACAGCGCCATCTGCTCTCACCCCTACCCCAGTAACACACACAGCGCCATCTGCTCTCACCCCTACCCCAGTAACACACACTGCGCCATCTGCACACAGCGCCATCTGCTCCCACCCCTACCCCAGTAACACACACAGCGCCATCTGCACACAGCGCCATCTGCTCTCACCCCTACCCCAGTAACACACACTGCGCCATCTGCACACAGCGCCATCTGCTCCCACCCCTACCCCTGTAACACACACAGCGCCATCTGCTCTCACCCCTACCCCAATAACACACACTGCGCCATCTGCACACAGCGCCATCTGCTCTCACCCCACCCCGGTAACACACACACACAGCGCACACACACAGCGCCATCTGCTCTCACCCCTACCCCAGTAACACACACAGCGCGCACACACAGCGCCATCTGCTCTCACCCCTACCCCAGTAACACACACAGCGCGCACACATACAGCGCCATCTGCTCTCACCCCTACCCCAGTAACACACACAGCGCGCACACACACAGCGCCATCTGCTCTCACCCCTACCCCAGTAACACACACACACAGCGCAATCTGCTCTCACGCCTACCCCAGTAACACACACAGCGCGCACACACACAGCGCCATCTGCTCTCACCCCTACCCCAGTAACACACACAGCGCGCACACATACAGCGCCATCTGCTCTCACCCCTACCCCAGTAACACACACAGCGCGCACACACACAGCGCCATCTGCTCTCACCCCTACCCCAGTAACACACACACACAGCGCAATCTGCTCTCACGCCTACCCCAGTAACACACACAGCGCGCACACACACAGCGCCATCTGCTCTCACCCCTACCCCAGTAACACACACAGCGCGCACACATACAGCGCCATCTGCTCTCACCCCTACCCCAGTAACACACACAGCGCGCACACACACAGCGCCATCTGCTCTCACCCCTACCCCAGTAACACACACACACAGCGCAATCTGCTCACGCCTACCCCAGTAACACACACTACATTAAAAACAAATAAATAACCAAAGAGCCTTACCTGACTCAAAGCACTGTAAAGATGCCACAAATGTGGAACAGCAGGCAGGCAGGCGGGCAGCAGACGACCAAAGCCCCATAAAAGTTAGCTGCAAGCGCTGACTTTTATGGGGCTTTGGCTTCCAGGATCGTCAGGGCAACGCCATAAACAATGGCCGCCGTATGTAAACATAGAGGAGGGCCGCGGGAGCATGCTCCCGCGGCCCTCTTCTATGTTTACATACTGCTGCCATTATGATGTGGCGTTTGGTGTGCGTCTCGCGGGCCGCCAAGCTAGGTCCGTGGGGCCGCTGGCGGCCCGCGGGCCGTACTTTGAGTACCGTTGGTCTAATCTATACAATATTTCTAGTTCAGAAGAAAGGCGGGGGCTCTTGCCTAGTACTCAATCTGCATCACTTCAATTCTTGGATAGTTTACAGACATTTCAAGATGGAGGGCATTCACCTCGTAAGAGATCTATTGCCAGAAGGAGATTAGATGTTGCATCCAGATCTCAAAGTCGCTTACCTGACAATCCCTATTTTTTCCCCTCGTCGCAGATTCCTTCAATTCTTCTGGCTTGGCCAGTGCTACAAATTTTTCCCTCTGCTGTTCGGTCTATGCTTCACCCCTTGGTTTTTCACCAAGGTTATGCATCCAGTACTCCAATGGCTCAGGGAGAAAGGAGTTCATCTGATTGTTTATCTGGACAGCATACTCATCATGGCCCAACAAAAAAACAGATAGTTCTTCTCCATCTTTCTTGGACAATTCAGCTCCTTCAGCATTAGGATTTGCATAAACAGTGAAAAATCTCATCTGATTCCTATCCAAAACATAGATTTTCATTGCTTTCAGATACATTCTGTTTCAGCTAACTCAACTCCTGTTGACAAAGAGACTAGCCATCTAGAAGGAGTCGAAGAAAGCATTGTCTGTTCCTTCGATTTCATTGAGGGTACTTGCCCATCAGGTAGGCCTCCTAGCTTCTTCCATTCAGGCCATATTTCCGGGCCCCTTACATTATCAGGCCCTACAATGTCTGAAAATTCTTCATCTTCACAGGGGTCTATCTTATTTGGAACAGATTTGTCTGTCTCAGGAGGCCAGAGTGGAAATCTATTGGTGGTTGACTCATATGGATGCTTGGAACGGGAGTGTGATTTTTGCCTCGGTTCCTGAGCTGATCATAGAGTCGCACGCTAGCAGATGTGGCTGGGGTACGAGATGTGGACAGGTGGAGACAGGGTGGCAGATGATCCTCAGAGGAACTAGAATATCATAGCAGTTGCCTGGAACTTCTGGCTGGTTTGT
This sequence comes from Pleurodeles waltl, assembly GCF_031143425.1. Classification (NCBI taxonomy): domain Eukaryota; kingdom Metazoa; phylum Chordata; class Amphibia; order Caudata; family Salamandridae; genus Pleurodeles; species Pleurodeles waltl. Next base: position 644,673,033 of record NC_090451.1, on the reverse strand, counting down.
TTACAGTGAAAACACTTTCTCCTCACAGGGTGAAATGCTGATTTCTTTTGAAGATAGACAACATTTCTGCAGTGAGATATATCAAAAAGTTGGGTGGTACCCATTCACGACTTTTGGCAGAGATAGCCAAGGATTTCTGGCTTTTCTGCCTCAGCCTGATTTCCGTACAGCAGAATATGTTCTGGACAAGGAAACTATTGTGGCGGATTGGAACTTGTGATTTCTTCGAGATTCCAGCAACTGGAGAATTCACCCTCGTGTTTTTCAGTTTCTGAATCATCTCTGGGGTCCCTGCTTAATGGACCTCTTTGCATCACGTCTGAACAGTAATCTTCTGCAGTTTTACAGCTGGAGACCAGACCCCCTGGCGGTGAGCTCAGATGCTTTTCTGCAGTCCTGGATGGGAGATCAGAAGTATGCATTGCCCCCATTTTTATTGATTCACAGAGTTATTTCCCAAGTTTGCCAACAGTCAGCAGATATTATCATAGTAACCCCACATTCGAAGGCACAATCATGGTTCCCTGTAGTGATAGCTCTGTGTTGTGCCCCTCCGATTCACATCATATCATCCCCAGACCTTCTGTTAGATCCGATGGGGTTCCCTCATCCACTAATTCAGAAGGGACAGTTGTCCCTCATGGCATGGAGACTCTCAGGGGATTTGAACAAGTCTCGGATCTTTCGGACCACACTAGGCTCCTTCTCTCTCAATCCTTGGCCCCTAGTACGCATAAATGATATGCCTCAGTCTGGAAACGATGGATTGATTGCTGCAATCAATCATGTGTGGATCCCATGAGGAACCACAGTGCAAATAATAACCAATTTTCTATCCCACTTAGCCTCTCAAGGTTTAGCATATAGAACGGTTACTATCTTACGCTCTGCCATATCAGCAGAACATCTTAAGATAAGTGGTAAACCAGTGGGTGAACCCCCCATGATATGTAAACTTTTATGGGGTGTACACATGGTAAGACCTCCTCTTCCCAAATACTCCACCCTTTGGGATGTTAATGTGGTACTAACATTTTTGCAATCTTGGCCTGCTAATGAAGATCTTTCCAGAAAGCAATTACCGGCAAACTGACACTCCTTTGTTTAATTTCTTGTCGAAGGGTGTCTGTTGTAAGGCTCTAGATATTGCAGGTAGAGTATTTACTTCCACTAGAGTCTCTTTCCATCTTCCAAACTTACAAAATCAAATTCAAAATGTATCAGTTAGCTAAATTTGGTTGATAATTCAAAATGTGTGTTGTTAATTGTATTAGAGTTTATGAAGAATTAACTTGTGAGTTTCATAGAAAGCAAGCTGGTCAACTGTTGATTTTGCTGCAAAAGCCTTGTGGTCCTTTTTTTTCTGCTACTTTAGCGCGTTGGGTCATATGGACTTTGGGAGAGCCTGGCATCAATACTTCTGTTTGTAGGGCTCACATCGGGCACTAATTAGGTTGAATCAATCAATCAATCAATGCTTGGTCCCTGCTCCACACAGAGGAACAAAAATGATGCCATGCCTGCCTTGACAAATTAAGAGGTTCTAAATAAGAGTGCCATGCAAACCAACAAATGGTGAGCGACAGGTGGAATCCAAGCCCTTTACTGTACACAAGAGTCCTGCAAGCGATACGCATGCGCTAGCGCATGCACTCGCAGGTTTGACCCTAAAAACACACACCCGTACGCACACAAATGTTTCTCACTTCCGTGGGTGAGAAGCTCATCCTGTCAACAATTTAAATTAGCATTCTGAAATGTAAACGTCTTGTTTATTCAATTATAAATTTAGGAATAAAAGAACTACTCGGTGGATGACCTCGGAAATGTGAGAGCTCTACGTTCGGTGCCCCCTAGGTACAGAAATTGAGACTTTAATATGCAAACTAGAAAGGCCCCGTAGAAACACAATAAACAAACTAGCTACTCCATCCATATTTTGCAGGTGTGCGACTAATCTCAGGGAAGCACGACGATAAATGAATTGAACGATGAAATAATTCCCTATGTAAAATGGCTGCCAAATTAGACTAAGCGGTACAACGTCCATTTGTTTTAAGCAACCATGCCGGCGTGTTTAAAGTCGGACTGCTTACTTGCAACGATAAACTTGGAAATCGTAACTTAAACGTCTCAAATTAGAAAACGTTATTGAATAATACTAGTAAATTAAATAAATTATTTAAATATATTTCAACTTGACGAGCTATAGTAGACTTTTAAAATATATGACATTGATTCATTTATTATATTTAAATAACTATATAAAGGAGCCTAGTTTCGTATAACTTCTGTTAAGCAGAAGGGCAAGGTTTGCATTGTACATGTGTCATATCTTTTAACTGCTAATGTGCAACTCCTACGGTGCGTCTTTTATTTCCATGTCCACTTCCGGCACGGCTAGTGCGTCGCCCGCGCCGCACCGGATCTTTGCTCTGTAGCGTGTGTGAGATTGTCCCTAGCAAAACCTTATTGCCGGCAGTTGAAGCGGGGAAACGGACAAAGAGAAGCCGCCGGTTTCAGCTCGGCCACGGAGAGAGGAGGGAGAAGCGGCGCCGCGAACTGGGTGAGGAGAGAAAGAGGGGGCAGGGGGAGGCGGAATGCGCGTGTGCGAAAAGACCATGGCAGATTGGACTCATCAGTATTCTAAAGAAATGTGTGTAGGTGAATATGGAGCGAAAGCCCCGTGTCGTAATCTCCAATCCCCAGTATTGTTATGGGTCCGCTCCTTCTCGCCCTAGATGTAACCGCTAAACTATGACTCACGAACGCCCTACCCACGACTGTGTTGCTCAGATCGTCACAACCGTCGTATTGTGACAAGCTTAACCACGACCTTTACTTCAAACCGACTTAAAAAGCACATTTAGGTAATCTGGATTGAGTGTATGGTGCTTTAAGAAGATAGTCTGTGGCATCAAATCACTGCATGGATGGGACGAAAAGAGGGTGAGAAGGCAGGACAAGGAGGAGAGGTGAACACTGCAATGGGATCGAGTAAGGAGTTTCGGGAACTGAATTAACCCACCCCCTCCCCCCCACCACCACCAAAATGGCCGCATCGTGCAGGTTGTTGCATTGAGTTCCTTTCCATGAGATGCGACTTGGGCAGCAGAGGTTTTGCACCCATAATAGGTACCATGCTAACTTCAGTTCTGGAATTTTCGGGAGAAATGCACCTTCACCCTTTCGGATGAAGACGTATTTACTATTCTAACCCCAGTCCAGGTGTAGTGTGATAAAATATGTTCACGTGCTTAACTAAAGATTAGTACCACTCCCTGCTCTGTTTCATTTTTAAATTCCCTATGCATCGCCCTATCTGATATCTTTGCCTTAGGGTCAACAAACACAGGGAAGAGTTGTATGGGACTGGACTTTGTTTCATGGTCTCGATTATTTCCCTCTAGGCCCAGGCTTTCTGAATGATACATATGTGAAAGTTTGAGGAAGAAACGTCTTCAAGGGTGCAGATGACCAGTCCTTGGCACTCATCAAGTTTGAGGTTCTCTGGAGGATGTACTTATATATATGATAGATTTCACTGACGAGTAAATAATTCAGACTATCATTCCTTGGGCAAGGTGCTAGGCTGAATTACCTTTTTGCCACTTTCAAATCTGAGAACAAAATATACGACCGAAGAGTTTTAGGACCCATACAGTGAAAGCTGAGAATGTCTGCAGTTTTCAGAACACGTTGGGAGCAGTACTGCTGGCAGTGGTAAGACAAATACATCTGGATTCATGGTCTTAGATGCCGAAAGCTTTTTCTTTCTTTCTTTTGACCAGAGATATCCAAGGTTGGCTTACCTGTCAGCCATACTGGCTCCTTATACCTGTGAATGTTTGATTCAAACCCTGTCGAGCAACCTGCAAATTTTCTGAACAGTGCAGGCATCACCAGGAGGTCCTCAGTGGGTGAACTCAAGGTGGGCCTCGTCCCTGGAGGGCCTGGGAACCATGCTGACACCGTTGACCCACTTCAGTTTGGGCTAGGAGGCACAGGTGCAGCAGTGCTATCTGCTGTTGAGTTCTGGCAGTCTGGGGTCCTCTTGGTTCTTCTTGGGATGCTGCGAGATGCAGGAGAGTAGCTAGCTTCACTGTTCCACTTGAGTTCCTGGTTCTGGGGTGAAGACTGCCTGTCAACCAGGCTTTTGGAGTAAAAAGCGGCTGTAGACAAGGCATTTTAGGCATGATTATCGAACTCAGAAGGCAGGCTTGCAGGATTGGCGCAGAGGCTGGTCTTCAGCTCTCGATTTTGCAGCTCTTCGTTGTTCTTCTTTCAGGTCAACATGATATGATTTTCTGGTGCCAGGTGCTCCAGTAACTACTGAATTTAGGTGTTTTAGGAGAGTGTAGGGTAGTAACCAATAGGTTACTTACCCCAGGGGGGGTCACTACGCCTACATATATGATCACATCCTCTGGGAAGTGGGCATACCCTGCACCAGATTTCCTAGTTGTGCCATCACCATGATGGCATACTTTTACATTTTGTGTCCATATTGGGCAGCTCTCCTTAGGGGTGAAACACCACCTAGGGAGGGACATGCCTGTCTGACTGCTACACATTTTTCCACCTGTCCAGATGCCAAATGGTCCGTGGATCAGGGAATTCAGCATCTCCTTTGAGGGAATCCAGATATGCATAACAAGGGTGGTGGGTTCTTTAAAGCCCCTACCTTGAAATTTAGATGTGCATATCATCCTATTGTGAGGGGTGCGTTAACACCCCTGCCTAAGCAGGCTTGGGGGTTAGAAACGTGTTAGTAGGTGGCAGACTGGTTTAGACTAGTCGGCCAGTACACTGGCAGTTGGTAGGTTTTCAGAGGGGAACCTCTAAGGTGCCCTCTAAGTGCATGTATTAATAAATCAATCACTGAAATCAGCTAGAGTTTATTAATACAAGATGTTTGATACTAAACCATCCCTAGTTTCAATGAAGCCATCATTTAGCTGGGGAGCTCATACTGACCTGTGTCCAGCACGCATACTTAAAATTGCTTTCCTGGTCACTGTATCTAGGAATTGACAGACATAGCCGGGGCACATCTGCTCTTGTAGATATGTCCACACATGCAATATAATGCACCCTGCCTTAGGGATGGAGGGCCTGCTGGGGTGACTTCCATGTATTGCATGGAGTGTTCGGGCGTGGTACACAGGCTCAATGTCACGTTGTGTTTTCACTTTTAGCTGCACCAAGACACACAGTCTGCAATGGCAGTCTGCGCAAGCCAGGTGAGGGGTCCCTGAGGATGGCATAATACATGCTGTAGCCCTGGGGGAACCCTCTTTGGTACTCAGGCCCTAGGTATCTGGAGTATCATTTACTGGAGACTCACAGGGGTGCCCAAGATATTGCCAATTGGGGAGCAATTTTACAGTTTTAGGGAGAGACCTCTAGCACTAGGTACCTTGTTAGCAGGAACCCAGTGCACTTTTTGTCAAAATAGCATTGCATAGCAGGCAAAAAGTAGGGGTGGCCATGTCAAAAAGGGACATTTTACTACATCCATGTATAATGCCATGGGTGATTGTCATATATAAGACTCTTAGGTTTGCCAAGGATTCATGCACAAATTATTTCATCTAGTGCCAAGCTCTCCGTAGGCTAGTTGGCGTTTGGGGCTCTACTACTGTCCTTGGTATATTAGAGGAGGGTCATGTGCTTGGTTTCCACATCATGCCTCATTTTGTATCCCTTGCCCTTTTCCAATTTCTGTGTTTGCTTGTGGCGTTTCATGATAAAGACCGGGCACCTTTTGTGTGTGCACATGCCATAGTACCTCTGAATCTAGACAGTGAAGTTTGCACTCTTTTCCTCTGCGCATTTTGCTGTGATGGCAAATCGCTGAATCAGTACTTCTCCACTTACACTTTACTCCCTTGTCATTTGAAGTACATTGAAAAAGCCGCGCAGTTGATCAAAGCAACCAGCGTTTCAGTATAGAATAAAGGCTGGCAGGTGTGATTTGAGGCTTGAAGTATCAAGCGTTGGTGGTAGGGATATTCAGTATGCTAGATTGTGGGAACGAGAAGATCATCGACAACAACTGACCCGCTTCCTGGAGGATAACAACATGCTGGATATCTCCCAATCCGGATTCTGTAGGAAACAAAGCACCGAGACCGCCCTCATCACCGCAACCAACGACATCAGGACCATGCTCGACAAAGGTGAAACCGCTGCCCTCGTCCTTCTGGACCTCTTGGCTGCCTTCCACACCGTTTGCCACCTCACCCTCCACACTCGCCTCTACGACGCAGAGATCTGCCACAAGGCCCTGGACTGGATCACATCCTTCCTCTCTGGCAGAACTCCGAGAGTCCGCCTCCCTCCCTTCCTGAAGCCACCAAGACCATCTGTGGCGTTCCCCAAGGATCCTCTCTCAGCCCAACCCTTTTTAACATCTACATGGCACCGCTCGCCAACATTGTCTGATCCCACACCCTGACAACACCCAGCTGATCCTCTCACTCACCAAGGACACCGCCACCGCCAAAACTAACCTCCACGACGGACTGCATGCCATCACCAACTGGATGGAGACGAGTCACATTTTGGGAAATCACCCCCCCATCAACTCATGGACACTTGGTGACTAAATATTTATTTATCTGCAGAATAAGTTAACATATGGAATAGACTATTATTATTTATTTATAACGATTTCGAGTCTTTTTTTTTTTTTTTTTTTTTTTTTTTTGCTTAATCGTATAGACATCAATTTGTCTATGCACATTTATACCTTTATCATGTAAAGGTGTGATTATAGTTACAACTTAATTTGTCATGATCCAAAAAATAAATGCATGTAAACAGGTAAGAAAAAAGGTGAATACAGTCTTGCGAACTTCATGACAGGAGTACCTTACTCCTCTACAGTGGATATTTAAAGAGTTTCTTGTGGCCTGCTAGTCGAAGGGTGGAAAAAATGAATTGAAGGTATGTGAAAGAATTAGTTATTTAGGGCCATGGTATTTGATACGTTGTGAACTACATTTGGAGATGGTCTTAGGTGTTCTACATTTTAATTCTTTCATTTTTCAGTGCTTTACTATTTCCTGACTGGTGATAGTGGCAGTCACAATTGACGTGCTCAAAGCAAAACCCTGCACCCAATGAAAGATTTTCCTGAATTCACGTTGCATTCTTAATTACATTACTACACATTCACTGTTAAAACTGCAATAATTTAGCACAGTGAGGAAGTTCTAGATTGGTATGAGCCTTATGTAACTAATAGCCTCTTCTGTTGGTTTTAAAATTGAGACCATGAATATACTTGCAATGTAACACAGGCGTAAATGCATGCTGTTAGGTTGAGCACCATTGGGTGTTATGCTTAAACTCACGTCTTGGTGTACAAAAAGGGTTGCTTAATGTTGTGAAATGCAAATCTGAGTACACAGTTAGTGCAGATGTGAGTCAAAAGTATACAGTTAAATTGTAGGCTCCATGTATAAGCAATCTCAAAGACATCGACTATGCTAAATATGTGTCACCTATGCTGATTAAGCTCCTCTGTAATTGGTGAATGTATACAAACCCAGTACTAGAGGTTGTGGTGGGCATTCTTTGTCTCACCATTTTGTTGCAGAGCTCCCACAACCATGTCTCTGTGGTGATCCTTCGCTTTCTTTTCAAGGCATGGAGACTCATATGAAGCTTGTGGTATGTAGGAGTTAGAACCTGGATAATGCAACCTAGAGTGCAGTACTCGTTTTACAATCCGCGGTCCACTAGCTGTATGCCTCACATTTCTTTGTGGCACTAAGGTACACAGCACATAGCTTCACCATACCAGTTGTGTTGCTGCAAAATTCCTGAGAAAAACATCTTGCAAATGAATGTTCTTTATTTATATGGGGATTTTAAAAAAAATGTGTATTACGTAGCAGCGATCTGCACTAGGTAGTTATAGTTAGGACCATGGTTCTATAGAAAACAATTTTTGACTTGCCTATATCTTTGGCACCGCCTGACGAATTTCCAGAAAATATTCACACAAAAATTGTTCAGGTGATTCTTGTTGTACATGGAAAGTTTCATGGTGATCTGTCAAGCGAGGCCTGAGAAAAGGGGTGAGGGTGAAAAAAAGTTGTGTTCCCCATGTTAATTCCCATAGGACCCTTGAGTCATGTCCACAGCCTGGTCCACCGGGTGGGATTACATCAGATTTGGCAGAAATCTATCTTTCAGTACGCAGATTATACTTTTGGTTATTTGGAGTACACATGTTAAGTAGTTTTTGAGAAATTTAAGGAAATCCAAAATTGTATATCTTTGGTCATGACAACTTTGCGAATAATGACGAGCTTGTGCAGGGAAACTTGCAGCTCTGGTTGGCTGCCAACACTCCAGGAAGTGTTGGCAGCCATCTTGGGACTCCAGAGGAAAACAAATTAAGAAAAGGGGGGGGGGGGGCAGGATATAGACACCCTGGCCACTTAGCTCTGCCCTCCCCCACTAAAAAGCGCTTTTCCCTCATTATAATTTTTTTTTGCCACGATTAGCAGCAGATCCACAAATCAGGGGGGGGGGGGGGGCACAGGATCCTGTGCTCTTTTTTTTTTTTTTTTTTTTTTTTTTACTTTTTTAAAATATAAATAGAGCCCCTGAGTGGGCCAGGTCCCAGGGACATTAATTTATATATGATGGGGGGGTGCCTGCAGCCCCTAGCACCCCCTGTTATTCCCCCCTGGACAACTATTTTCCTGGGGCTTTGAAAACATGAAATGCAGGGGGCTAGTCCTGTGCCTCCCCCTGCAACCCTGCGGACCACCACCTTCCTGTGGAATATAAAAAAAATGGGGTGGGGGTCCGTATCAGACCCCCTGTGGACCACCACCTCCCCGGGGCAGATGTGGAGGGGGAAAAAAGTCAAACACCTCTCCCTTCATCAGAGCGGAGATGTAGGCAGACAGAGGAAACATCTTTTGAGTTACTATATCTCGTGCCCTAAGGACACTGTAACTCATGCCCTCACCATGAACTGCTAATTACCCCAGATATTACAGCACACATGACAACTTCTACAATGTCATTAAAAATATAAAGGAAACATTAACAGTCAGATTATTCAGTAAAAAAAAATAAAGTATGCATGGTGAGGGTGCACGTTATAGTTACTTTAATGATCTCTAACTGTAACTGTAACTGCTGAATTTCGACGTGTTTGTACGAGTACATTCAGAACTTAGCTATAACGTCACTAACTATGGAACTTCACCTGAGAATAGAAGCTTCTAAGTAAGGGTTAAGGGAATAAAAACCCAATTTTGGCAGGGTGCCCCTTTGGTTAGGTTTTCCCAGGAAATATTGCTTATGTTCCCCATTGATGAGTGATGCCTGTTCTCCACCCCCCTTTTTTTTTTTTTAAGCGCTCTCTGATGGTTAGCAGTAGTTTGCCCTCAGTTTGGTCAGAACCTAGACATTAATATTTGCAGGAGGATGCATGCATGATTCTTCATGTCTGTTTTTACAGCCCCAAGGAGACCTGGGTGAAAACCATGAGGTCTCGCTAATTGAATAGAGTAGAAAAATTATGACATCCTATTAACTGTTTTGTGCATTAAAAGTCAAGTGGTAAGTTCCATATTACAGATGTGCAGAAATCCCCCAGTTTTGCGATAATGCAGCATTCAAATATGTTAATGTGTCAGTGACGTTTGCTCTGTAGCAGGGGTGGAAGGCTTCTGTATGGCTATACACTTGATTGTATGCATTTAGCTTTAATTCATGGTCGAAAGGAGGTGGCTGGCAAGGTTTTCCTTTTGTGCCCTATTAGATGCTGTATCAATGTAGGGGCCGCTTTGCTTTGGATCAAAATAGGAATCTATCCTTTTGTTTGATTGATTCAATGGAAAGAGATCAGGCTGGTAATGGCAAGACATTAGCTATGTACGTGGAAGTCTAGCGTGCTGGCGTTGTGCGTGGAACCCATGGGAAGCCGTCACCTCCAAGTACGTTTTGAGGTTATGTTGGGAAAAAAGATCCTATGGTGTGTAATATGAGCATCTCTCTGGAACAAAGAGTGCACTTGTTTTTCACCGCACAAGAAATAGAATAGTTTTAAACCTGTTCAGCGATGGCTGTCTGCATTATTTGAACTTATTTTTTATGTTGAGAAAACAGTTTAAAACCAAAGGAATTGCCCTATTTCACAAGTAGCTGGACATATTGTTAGGTAAGCACAATTGTTTAATCAGCCAAACCAATCAGTTATCCGATTCATACTGTCGAAAAGTTCTGGAAACATCCACTTGGTGTTCTCTGGTCTTTTTTTTCGAATGATGAATCTGCCATTTCGGTTTCCGATCTCTTAGCCATTAATTTACAACGCATATGGATTTCGAATATTTCTCTTTGTACTTCAAGTACGCAGTCTTTTTTCCTTGGCAAAATTAATTGCCAGTGGTGAAATCTTAAAGTGGAAACCTGGGTCTGCTCTATCAGGAATTAATAGAGAAAGAGAGAAAAAATCAAATAACTTTCTGTAGTCACTGTCGAGGGTCAGCAGTCCAGCTTAGTGGAGCCAGGGGGTCATTGGCATTTGGAGTTTGCTATGCAGACAGGGAGCAGTCACTTGAGCCATAAGTCTGTGATTTTAAAGGTAGCTACGTAATGTATTTTTATGTAGTGCTCAACTGCAATTAATAGGGCCTTTACCACGTTTCTTTGCAGTCAAGAGTTTGCCCAGGTATGTTCAACAAGGGGGGCTGTCTGCTGATACCCCCTGCCTAAGTGTGTTGTATTGCAATGGGGTATGAATCATTTGACTCTCGGACTACCTGGTGGCTTTCAATTGTTCCATCCGCGTGGCGTCTCGGTGGACAGGGTGTGATTGTATATAAAATAAACTTTTGTGTTAATTCATTGAAATCATTACAGGTAAACTTAGGAGTGGCCTTAAGGTTACCATACATACAAAGTCTTAGTGTAGTGTCTGTGCGCATGAGCGTCTGAGGTTGATGGCATTCATGTGAGTGTTTACATTCATTCTAAAAACAACAAGCAGTTTGGTTGGTGATCTCTGTAATTAGAATACCGGTTTTAAGTTGTTGGCTAGGTGATCTGTGGCCTTTGTTCAAGGCGGGCCTATCCTGCTCAAGTACCTCCTTACATTTTCACATCTCTCTCAATGCCTGTACCGGTATCTAGTTATCCAGTTATCCTTCTCAGGAACACGTCGGTTTCCTAAAATAAAGGTGAGATTTCGTAAGGCCTTTTGGCAGACAGTCGGTTTTTGTGGGCAAACTCTGGTCTGTGATTGTGTTGTCTTGAAGCTGGATCAGAGAGGTGGGGGGGGGAGTAAAGCACTGGTCAACTATAAGTGAACAAATGGCCTTGTGCTCCTGTCTGCGGGTTACTGTCTTGGTGCAAGTTTGTTCTCAGACCTCTGTCCTGGCTGAACTGCAGGGACTGGACTGCTTTCAGACTCCCGAATGGTGATTTATGTTGCAGGCACAGGGGTATTTGTTGCCTCATCGTACCAGTGAATACATTTTTCTTTGGAATCTCGATTTATATTTTTTAGAGCCTGGACATGTAGGCTGAGTGCCAGCTGCCTATCCCTCTGTGGCGTGGGGGTTCTGGAAAAATATGGATATGGGGGTCTTTAGATACGTGACAATGATAGGCTGGGAAGAGATGAACCCTAGCAGCCATCTTGTCTCACTCGTAGCGTAAGCTTCAAGTGAGTCCAAAGAGACAGGTTTGAGCGCAGCGGCTAAATCTGCATACGTCTCACTGCCTCCACCTATACTCTTCTTATGCTCCCTCTCCCCGCGTTGGTGAATCTTGGCATATGTTCACTACAGAAAAACCCACAGGTTTGTTTTTGGGGCCTGTTCGAATTTTATTTTGGGCCTTACCCTCATTTGTTCGCGAGGAAGCTATTGGGTACAGTTTTTAAATCTTGAGGCTAGCACTTCCCAACATGCTGTTGCCCTCCCTCTCTCTCCGATAAGCGCCAACTTTTCGCTGCTAAGCTGAAGTGAAACATGGGTACTACATCTACTGTTGTATTGGGGCAGCGACTTCGTAGTAAGGCTGTTGTGCTTTCAAGGCTGGTGTGCCGGTACTTATTTTAGGGTGCTGTTCTATTATCGTGGCGGTCGCTGTTCTCGTCCGTAGACTCCTATATTTTTAATCCGAATACCGCCGCTTCTGGGTAGTCTTGTGTGCAGTTTTACACAGCGAGAACTCTGCCCAAGATCGGGTGATTTATTTATTAGGCTCCGTGAGATTGAGTGATTAGTCCAGAATCAAAGGATACGGAGCTGTGGTCGGGACTCGAACCCGGTTCCTCAGGTCCGAAGGCGGCAGAGCTGGTATCGGTTCTTGGGCAGCTCCGGACCCTCTGGAGTAGTTAGCTACCCTGTTTCGGCACTGACGGGCCATGCTCCAGCTGGAGAGGTGTCGGGCGCCCTTTACATGTGTGCATTCACGTCACTCGCAGAACACACAGCCACCTGCACGCGGCATGGATCCGGAGCCCGTCCGTGTGCCTCCCCGCTCTTTCCACATTACGCGGAGCGATGCTCCCCCCTCGGAACCGAGACTGCCGCGTGAAACCCCCACTCAAGATGGCCGCCGCCCGTCACTGTAGCTCCGCCCTGCGCCCGAGTCCCGACGAGGAAACGAGAGCAAAGCTGTGAATGGAAACCGAAAGTGAGCGGGGGCTGAGCGGGTGCCCGGGCCTCTTGCCGTGCCGTACTCCATGCAGCCGGGCAGGCGCCTGCACTTGGCCTAAGACGTCTCCCGGGCCAGGCACCGCCACCCGATGACTCCCACAGCGCGAACATCTGTGCACCGGACCCCCGCCGCCCCACGGAAGCCGTGGCCCAGCACCAGCCTCCCGCCGACCCACCCGGCCAAGGTGCGTGGCTGACATCCGCTCGGGGGAACCGGGGACCGAGCGCAGCTTGGCGTTGGCCAGGACAAGCCCCAACTCAGAAGCAGAGAGGAACACCGGGGCTTAGATTCCAGCGCCCAGAGGCGCCACCCCCGACTCTCATGACGCCGCCCCTCATTGTAAGAACTCAGCAGGTAACAGCCGCGAGGCATTGGGGTGGGCGGGAAGTAAAGTACGAATACAGAAGGTAAAATATGTCTTAATAAAATAACGACAGTAAATATATCCTATATTCAGTGCTTGGTTTTTTGCTGGGTCTTCAGTCCTCACCCCGGGAACCTTCGTTATGCTGGTATCTTAAGTTTAGCTTAACCCTCCATCCCCACATGACCCGCAATATTCATCCCTCAGTCTACAGCCGCGGTTCTTCACCTTTTGACTGCTGTGGGTCCCCACTTGGTCACTATTGGAAGCCCCGGCCTCCAGCCAAAGCATTTTCTTATGATTCAACCTTAAATACTCGAAACCACAAAAACAAGTATATACCAAGCAGATACACAAGTTTTACACTATTTTCTATAATTCACACAAAAAATACAAACATCGAAACTGTAATCGGTTTGTAGGAGCCCATCTTTTTTTTTTTTTTAATGTCAGAAAAACAAATCAATACCTTTTGTCTCCTACTAACCATTTTTATTTTTTTTATTTTATTTTTTTACCTCCTTGTGCAGCCTCACTTTTTGTTGTTATAAATTGTCTAAACAGGCACAGACACTCTGAGATGAAGTCGGGGATCCCTGTGTTCTGCAAATCATGGGTTAAGAACCATCCTGCTGCCACTTCTGCTGGTATTTTAGCTACATTGCAGGCATTTGGCAATCTGAATTGAAAGTATCAGCTTACCCTTCTCGCAGTTTGTGACCCGGGGCATGATACATTTTCTCCTCTTTTCACTCCCTATTTTTTACACACCACTTTGCTGCCTAAATTGGATGCCCATATAAACACATGAATCTAACTTTTAAGGGTTGTATAAAAATACACAAAATAGGAATGAATGCTTTAATGAATATCAGCCTCTAGTAATCACTCGTGCTACATTCCAGACTATTTTTTTCAGTTCACTTTGATACTCTATACTAAGAACCTGCTATATGCAAATCAATTTTGGACCTGCTACAATAGGAACAGTTCAGCCCTGTAGGAAGTTGGCTCTGTATGTACTATTTCAAAGTAAGCAGTGAGAAGCACCTCCATCCAGTACAGGCTTTGTTACTAGCCACAGAGTGACAAAGGCACTTCCCCCATGTAGCCAGCAACATGTCTTGTTTGTGGCAGGCTGGCAAAACTAGTTAGCCCACACTGGAAGTCGGGTATGCTTTCAGGGGGTCTCTAAGATGCCCTCTGGGTGTATTTCACAATAAAGTGTACACTGGCATCAGTGTGCATTTATTGTGCTGAGAAGTTTGATACCAGACTTCCCAGTTTTCAGTGGCTACCCTGCACTTACAATGCCTAAGGTTTTGCTTAGACACTGTAGGGGCATAGTGCTCATGCACCTATGCCCTCACATATGGTATAGTGCACCCTGCCTTAGGGCTGTAAGGCCTGCTAGAGGGGTGACTTATCTATGCCATAGGCAGTGTGAGGTTGGCATGGCACCCTGAGGGGAGTGCCATGTTGACTGTCATTTTCTCCCCACCAGCACACACAAGCTTGCAAGCAGTGTGTGCTGAGTGAGGGGTCCCCAGGGTGGCATAAGACATGCTGCAGCCCTTAGAGACCTTCCCTGGCATCAGGGCCCTTGGTACCAGGGGTACCAGTTACAAAGGAACTTACCTGGATGCCAGAGTGTGCCAATTGTGAAAACAAAGGTACAGTTTTAGGGAAAGAACACTGGTGCTGGGGCCTGGTTAGCAGGCCTTAGCACACTTTCAAATCATAACTTGGCATCAGCAAAGGCAAAAAGTCAGGGGGTAACCATGCCAAGGAGGCATTTCCTTACAAGCCTGAACTGCCAGGGTAGGCCCCCATTAGACAGGGAGACCACCAACCAGAGATGAGTTTCTGGAGTAGGCCGCACCTGGCATTTTGGGGCGTACTGTTCCCATGATGAGCAAAAGTCAGTTCCGATTTGCATAAAGTAGGGGTGCCTCCGTAGTGGCAGAATGGCCGAAAAACTTAGATTTAGGTTACCTAGAATGGTTAGAATATTTGCGAGCATTCCTTCCAACAATGTTAGTGCGTTTAATGTAAAATAACCACAAACATTCTCCGTTATATTGGTTCCTTTCAATTTTTCAAATCTTTACTTTATCACACTAAGCATTGTGGCCTGACCAGATTTACATTCAGCCACATTGATTTTCATATACCACCATGTCTGTCCTATCATCTGGATTGCCTTGGGAAATACCTTTGTTTAATTGTCTTTTGTATGGCGGTTTAACATTTCATCCTAATATAATACACTTTCTTGTATGCCCATATAATACAGTTTATTTGTAAAGCACCAACTCTGGGCAAAAAAAAAAACCTTTTTCAACGCACTGATCAAAAGTGTGTTTTGAGATCAGTTAGTCAGGGTTGTTAATTTTGGTTTATTACATTGCTCTTCAACTTACCATGAGGTGATGGATCAAACATAGTTTTGAAAAGCACTGAAAACAAATTTGTGTGGACCACAAGTGTCTTCATCAGATTGTGTGAGAGGCAAGGGGTTGTATATGTATGTGTCGGGAAAGGAGCACAAACTTTTTTTTTGGTCTGGCTTAACAGGCGAAGCTGTCCCTAGACAGTTATGTGAGCACCACTAGAGAGTAGCTTTGCATCAGCCCACTTGCTGGGAGCAAGGGATATGTTTGGTTGGGCAGAGGTCGTGTGCTTCGTCAAAAAAGTGCTTGCCTTCCACACCGCTGTTATTTTGTTTTATTTATCCATTAGTCTAGCATGAACGTTTAGGGGCATACACATGACATTGGAACGCTAGTAGCATGTCTTGGATAGCTAGATAACTTATGTTGTTCTTCTCAGGCAGCAGCACAGATGGGAGGAGGGTAGCCATTAACCTACATGGATTTTTAGGTCTGGCTTGACGGGGCATTTTTTTACTCAACCTTATAACCTACACCCATTTTATTCTACATTTCTTTGCTTCCACACACATAAATATGCTCTTTACTTGTAATGCTTCACATTACCATACAACATTCCTTCGAAGCCGGTGTTCAGTACCTTGGGTTTGAATTTTGTAGAATAGTTTTTTCCTCCCACCTGTATGTGGTTCTAGAACACGTGGTTGTGAGATCAGAATAATCGAGTGGTCTTCTCTATAAGATAGGACTTTGTTCCACGCAGAAGGAGGTAAAATCAATGTGAATCGCTTTTTAAGAGTGTGGAGGGTACATTCATGAAAGTAATTAAAACCAGCAGTTGCAATAGGTTTCACGTTTTACAGGATTGTTTTAGATTTTAACTGTTTCCTGCCTTACTGCTTTCTTACAAATGTACTTGCTTACAAGTCGCATGCATTGCCCCTCTTACATTGGGGGCATGTTCACTCTCCTGGTCATGGTTGCAGCTCCTTTCGCGCATTACAGCCCGAGAAGAGTAGGAGAAGAACAGGGACTTTAATGTGATATCCCTACAATTGACAAGCCTCAAATTGAGCAGAGATTCCTGGAATGGAATATTGACCCTTAGGAACGAGAAAGAGAACAAAAAAAAAATACAAAACAAGCTTCTAAACACTGTAAGTAAATTCCGTCGTAAAATCACATTATTCCACGTACATCAGTAATGGCATTTGAAACAGAATTTGATTAAAAACCTGAATACTCGATGGGGTGTGTGACACATTTACTTCGTTGGGTCTTCTAAAGATGAAATCCAAAGAAAGAGATACAGTTTAAATCTGTCACACGCTTAATCGCTGCTCAATGGGTTGCTTTGCTATGAGCTCGTTGGAGTGAAAGATGTGTGATTGGTGTCGAAGATGTATCTCCGCTCTAGTGGTTTGCTTTACTATGAGCAAAGGGCCAGGGTGAAACGTTTCTTGCTTTACTTTCTACACTGCTGCAATAAGGTTGGGAATGAGGGGATGCCGCTTGCTCTGTCAGTGTGAAAGAGGCCATGGTGCACTCGAGATGCTTTTTATGTTCGGAACAAAGGCATTTGTCAGTTACTGTTCTCTTTTTTTCTGAAGCACAGGTAAGTCATCAAAATGCCATGACTGACGTTATCACCAAATTGTTTTCCTGTTGGCTAATACTGAATGAGGTTGATCCTCTCTACATAGCTAGTGTGTGAAGAGTGCAGCCACACAGCCCACTGTAAATATGCTATTTGAATGGCATTCCAGCAGAAAAATTAATGAACGAGGCTGACTGAAAACCACCTGCATGTAGTAAAACTGGAATGTGATGTATTTATTTTTGAGATAACATGTGTGGCGACACAGCTAAAGTGGTCTCTACTCCAGGCCTAAAAAGAGCTTCTGAGACACATGGGCAATCTTGTACAGTTTATTTTTATCTGTCTTTTTTTTTTTTCTCATATAGAACCTTGTACCTGGTCAGGTATTTAAGTGCTTTACAGAAAACCAAACCACTTCTGTGAGCACACTGGGATGGAGAAAGAAATGGGGTATATGGAGTGGGGCGGAGATAGTGGAGCTGGAACAAAGGCATCAACAGTAGCAAAACAGCTGAATCGATGTAACATGAATGGGGTTGGAGACGTTCGCTAGATGAGCAAGGCCAGCGAAAATGGGGACTGTTCTATGTGGAATGCTCTGGAGTTTTGTTACTCTTTGTTGATGTCTAGGGGCTTAGTTCAAAAGCTGGATGCTGCTCCTGAGGAGGATTGCTTAGGCAGTAAAGAGGACTGGAGGGGGTTTCTAGTGTTAAGGGCTTGTTTCCTGGGAGATGCTTCCAGATAGTATTAGAAGATAAGTGGGCTTTAAAATTTGTAGTTGGTGCATACTATCTTGAACTTGATCTAGGCTTCCAGTGGGAGCCAGTGGAGGTCTATAGTGACATTATGGCCATTTGTTTCCCCTCTTTGTGGAGTAAAAGATGGCTTCAAGCAGGGCTAATATTGATGTGGGAATGCCTGTTAGAAGGGGGTGCCCTGTGTCTGCTTGAAATGATCAGGCCGTGGACTTCAAATCTTAATTGATTGGAGGATATTGGGTATTTAGTTTTCTTATGTTGGAGGAGGTACAAGTTTCCACATTGTGCCATTTTGTTCAGTGAAAAAGAAGTCCAGAGTAGAGCCAAGGGATTTGACTATTTTGCTCTGTGCTGGGTTGAGCCCCAACATGGTTAGTTCAGTGACTAGGGTTGGACCAGTTTTGGTGTGGGCCTTCTCCCCTCCAGGACCCTGTAGTTTCCCTTCCTACCCCTGCACTGGCAAGGAAACTTCTGTTGGCTCATGCTTGGTGGGAGCATTTTTAGGTCGAGTGCAAGCGCTTTGACCCGTTGTAAGTATTGTGGGCTTTTAACTACACCCATCGCTTTCACTCGTTTGTGGGCTTGCTTTTCAAAAATCCCTTGATGTAATTGGTAATTGCTTTACGTTTGTCCCGCCGTGGGGCAGTTATGTTAACGCCTTGCAGACTGACTCTGTTGCATGGATAATTGCATGATTGCTGATATACTTCAGCGTGGGTGAACTTTTTTTTCTTTTTTTTTTCTTTCGTCTCTCCTCTTGGTGCTTCATGGCAGCCATGGCCCTCACTGCGCGAAAAGTGCAAACTCCATCTGCGGTATTTGAGCGCTAGTCACATTGTTCATCCTGTTACCTAATCAGTAATTTCTTTTGGCTCTCCCCTTCCCGCTCCATATCTTTCACAAAAACACTTATTATTGATAAACGCTTCACTTAAAAACAAAAAAACGAAACGGGCTCTCCCGGCACAGCAGTAGAGCCAATACTACAATATTCACTGCGCTCGAGAAAAGTCTCCCCATAATGCTTTGCAGGGCATTCTTCTCCAAAACATTTCTCAAGTCCTAACTCAGTGTGGTCCTAAGACAATGGGGCCACAACCAAAACAGTCAATATGACACACACTTTCTGTTTAGGTTAGTGGCGACCCCGAAATAATAACCCCTCCTACCATTCAGTCCATTTTTAAGCTCTGTTATGGCTGGAACTTATATTTTACAGCTTGAAGTAGTTTGTTCTCTAAGGGCTGTAGTATTGCAGTACGCCTGCTAGGGCTGAAAATGTATAAGGCATTACGCCCTCTAGGGGCTAAATATGTGGATGCACTACCTTACTTTGTGCCAATCTATTTTTATGTGGTTATGCACTCTAGGGGCTAATTATATAGTTACATGATCATGTTTCTTACAAATGCTATTTTTATTGTGGTGTCCTCTAGGGGCTGCTCTGAGCATTACAGTCCGCATACTACAATATTTGCTTCACTTGGTTGTCCCATAATGCTTTGGAGGGAATTCTTTTACAAAACCTCTTTTCTCATAACTCAGCCTGTGGTGGTCCCAAGCCAGTGGGGCCACCACCAAAATGTTCAGCATGAGACATTCTTTCTGTTGAGGTCATCTTTGGATCCCACACTAGGTTATTGGGGACCCCAAAATAATAACCTCTCCCCATTGTGTCGTTTATTTTTTAATTTTTTTAACCTCTCGTTGCTGGAACTTTTGTTTTACAGCTGAGAGTAGTTTGTGTTTTTAGGGTCTTGTTTGTAATTAATTGCAGTAGGCCTGCTGGCCCTGAAAATGTGCAATACACTACGCCCCCTGAGGCCTAAATATATGGTTATATTGCAGTGCTTTGTCATTTTCTTTTCACATGGTTATGCCCTTTAGTGGCTAACTATATGCTAACATGACCATGTTTCTTACGAATGCTGTTTTCATTGTGGTGTTCTCTAGGGGCTGTTCTGAGCATTATAGTCTAATGCCGTACGTTTATTTGTGAGAAAGGTGTTTATTGGGTTTATAAGATGATTGTATATGTTTTATTAATCTCTCCTAATTGCAGTTATGACCATGATTCAGGCCAAATTATCATCCATATTACACTGTGACTGTTAGAAAACTATTGATATGTTTGGGTGACCCTTGTAGTTTATTTCTCTTTTTACTTCTTCATGGCTGTCTTGTTTTGGGAATTGTGTTAGCTGGCCAGAAACTATGGTGGGGTAGTGAAAGTGGTATTCTGTTGGAATGAGCATGGCAAATTTAAATTAGGATGTTAAACTAACATTTTAATTTTTGGTTGCAGATAGAGGAAGAAAGTAAATGGAAAAGACTTAGTTATATACAGGACCACTGGAGTTATGTGTCAGGAAAAGACCAAATTATGAGGCAGGGTTGACCTATTGATGTGGCAAGAAAAGTCCAGTTACGAATTTACAATGCCAGTAGCTCTAACCCAAGCAAATGGGAGACCCATTGCATTGCAAATGCTTGCTTAATCTCTCCCCAGATGGGACAAAAGGCAATTTCTGCGCCAAGCTGGCGGGAGCTTTAAAAAAAGCAGTGCTGGCTCCCGTAGCATGAGCGGGGGCCCCGGGTAATGGGGTCCCCAGGGTCAAAATAGGACTGTGGTGCGGGGGCCACAGGGCACTCTCCCCTTTAGAGGGGAAAAAAAAAACAGCCCTGGGGAATGTGTCCCCCATGGCCTAATTAGGCTTGGGTGGGGGACGCAGCCCCCCCCCCCCCCCCCTTAAAAAATAAATTTGGCCTTGAGGGATAGGGTCCTCAGGGCCTAATGAGGCTTCGGTAAAAAGGGGCTGTGGGCACCACTGACCCCCTCCCTTTAAACAAAAAAAGCCCAGGGGGTTGGGGTTCCCAAGGCTCAGCAAAGGAGGGGGAAATGAGGCTGAGAGTGGGGGTACACAGCTTCTCACCCCTTTTATTAAAGCAGAAAAAAAGTTCAGGGGGATGTGGTCCCTAAGGTCTTAAGAAACTTGGGGATGGGCACGCAGCCCCTCCCCTTTAAAATAGATATGCCCCTATCGAGATGTGGTTCCCGGGGCCTGAACAGGCTCAGGGAGGGGGCCACAAAGCCCCTCTCCCTCTTTTTAGTGTTGTTGTTGTTATTACTATTATTATTATTATTATTATTACTATTATTATATTTGGCACTGGGGGATGGGATCCATAGGGCCTAATAAGGCTCTGAGATAAGGTATGGCCCCAGGGGATGCGGTCCCCCAGGGCCTATAAAGGCTCAGGGTGGGGACCCGCACACCCACTTCCCTTTCATTTATATTTTGGGCCCAGGGAATGGTTCGGGAGTGGGGGCAACACGTCCCCTTCACTGCTGGGCTGTATTTGGCCCGAGGGAGGGGGCATCCTCACCATCAACAATGATAACAAATAGAATATTACATTGTATTCCCGCATTTATTTATTCCATGTTTCTTTTTTCTTTAAGGTGCATTAGTCATAATCAAAGGCATTTAATGGTTACTAGATCACAGGGCGTTAATTCAGCCCTCACAAACAAAATCAGAAATCTTAGCCGTGTGTGTATAACCCCAGTTGTCTTCTTTTGTAAAGCGATCTAGAATGTAATCTTAGACAATCAGCATTGTTTTCGCAAATTAGTTAAAGCTGCAATGTGATAATATGATTCTTACACTGTAGTAAATGTTTTCATGCCATGGCTCTAAAAATAATGTTGTCCAAAACGCAATGTTTAGAGCACTTGCACCAATAAAAACATTTACACATCTATTACTATAGTGCAATGATCAAATTTGAGTCTATTCCCACAGTGTTGTACGAGAGACATGAGAAAATACTTCTCATTGCCCCTCAAATTGATGTAACAGTTACTTTGCACAGGGAAACAACTCTCCTAGTAGTCGCCTGTCTCTTAAGTGTTATTTTTTTTTATCACTCCTGCACAAGTATAACTCCTTGCATCCTGACTTTGGTAAAATATATTTGTGAGAATAAATATATATTGGAAAATTAAACCATATGTGCAGAAGAGCTGAGTATGATTTTGTCTTTAATATCTTTTTGTTGAGCGAGTGAGGCAAGGGTCATCAAGCCTCATTAGAAGACTGCACCCCTAGTGAATCATGGCTTCCAACAATGGGAAAAAATGGCATTTTACACTCTTCACATCTGCATATATACTATAGTGAGGTAGCTTAGAGTAAAAAAAACACCAGTATTGTGCATAATGTGATACTAATATGGCACAATGTTAGGTAGTCATATGAACATTGATTTTTGCTATAGACCCCAAAAATCTGAGCCCCCCCTCCTTTTAGGCGTGTGATGTCATAGTACAAAATGGCCACTGCAAGAGCCAGTAAATGATCCTAAATGTAATATTACTGTTCACATAATTGTAATGTTTTCTTAGCCAAGGATTTAAAAAAAGTTCCAATTTAATTAGCTCACATTACACTACGATAAGTATGTACGCATAACTTGCTCACCCCTCCTTACCTTTTCAATATCTAAAGATAGAAATTTCAAACAAAAATCATGGTTCATCAAAAAATGTCTAGTTTATGTTAGTATTTTAGGCGCCCTTGGGCCCCTTATACAGGGTGTACCAAAAGTCTGTTAGAAAATTTTAAATGATACCCTGCATAGTTTTGCTATATTTTTTGTTATAATATAGCAGTACATTTTGTAACATTAAAACTTTTTTTTTAATAATTGAAAAAAGAATGAAGATACAAACGGTATTATTAGTGTTTGTAATTATTAGTCAATGTATTTTTTTTTTTTAAGGGTACAATTTGGTCAGTCAACTAAAACGTGTCCTCCCGATTGCATTGTCCATCACAAACACAGACTAGTACATGGAAGAGACAATTGTTTACATTTAGAAGCATATGTACTAATTGTTTTACGTCCACACTTAACAAGTTCCTTTCAGTATTTTGAAGCATCAGGCAGAAGTGACCACAGAGGTTCATAACCAGAATCCTCCATTTGCCATCCCCCCCCCTCAGATGGAACAAGTATAAGAGAGGATACACATTGCACACTGAGTCCGCACATAGCTCACTCTCTTGCCGCTGCTCTCTTTCTGTGCTGTAAAAGAGCAGCTTAGCTTGATTGTACATTGATCTTCATTTTGTAGAAAAGTCGCCTGTGTTTTTTTTTTTTTTTTGGTATCTTTTTTGGTATCTTTGTTAAACCCTTTCCACAATAGCGTAAACCAACACCTCGGCTATTTTTACTTTCTTTTTCAGAGACCCTTCTATGTAATGGTCAAATACTATTCCAACTTGTTTTGATTTGTTAAGTATGTTCATTACATAAGGCTGGAATATATATATATATATATATATATATGTGCTGTAGTCTTAAATAGTGTACATTGTCT
Source organism: Pleurodeles waltl (assembly GCF_031143425.1). Taxonomy (NCBI): domain Eukaryota; kingdom Metazoa; phylum Chordata; class Amphibia; order Caudata; family Salamandridae; genus Pleurodeles; species Pleurodeles waltl. The sequence continues at coordinate 644,649,827 of NC_090451.1, read as the reverse complement.
GTTTTTAAGAAATGGATTATTGCCAATCCATCCATGATAACACAACTTGCAGTGTCTGGAACATTATTCATGTTATCTACAGCACCATTAAGCTTTTCCAAACAAGAGATGCCAGACTTTGTCCCTTTTCTCAGCAATACTCCCTCAGAAAGTGAAGGGGGATAATCAAGATATTCATGGGCAAAAAAAAATCCTTTAAACTGTCTTCTCTATCTTGGCAAGCACTCATACACTCTAGTGAAAAGTGAGCCGTCCCTTTTTAGGATGGATACTTTGAGGTTCACTGATTTTGGGACTATCTTATGAAATAAACATAGCTTGTTTCTAGGAATAGGTTCAAAAATAGATGTTTCGCAGCATATCGGGCGTTCTCAAACAAACATTCCATATTGAGTTCTTTCCATGTCATCAGCAATGCACACAGATTTATTTGCATTATCACTCATGTTTAAGTTGGATGCAACATTCATAAGATTTTTGCCAATACCACAGACATAATGATTTCGGTTATGCGAAAACATGTGTAAGTTCCTTAACGTCACTTAAAAACAGTTTTGCGAGAGACACTGTCTTCATGGTGAGCACAGTTATTTTCGTTTTCACTGAATCCCATGTCTTCATTGAATTGTCCCAGTTAGTTGGCAACTATAGGTCCAGACACCATCCATTTCATCAATGCACTAGGATTATTAAGAATGCCAACTGCCTCACCATCTGATTTGTATAGCCTTGTTACACTGCTCATGCATCTGTTATGAGATATGCAGGGATACGGTTTACCACTTTTACAAACAATAAAATATCCTTTCGAAAATTCTTCATAAACATCTGCAATTCTTGTTTTTAGCTCGACAAACGTTTTAGTGAACACTGGCATAGAGAGTGTGGTCCATAGCAAACATCCCAGGGCAGGTCATTTGCAGGGTTACAATAAACTTCTCAAAATTTGCTGATTGAATGGTATCCAGAAATAGGAATGCCAGTAATTTGAGCTGAAGTGTAATATACCAATATTTGAAGTGTACAGAATCTGCAACTCTTCGTGTAATCCATTCTTTAGTGGATATTTGACCATCAGTAGATCCATCATAACCCTTCAAAAGTATATACAGTGAAGCAACACTAAGTATATGCAGCGGGATCGTTTTACATGAGACCCTTTTAGACATTGTCCAACTTTACCTTCACTGGTAACATAGGCTTCAACTAAAATATCGGCACAGCCACTACCTTCAAGCCAGTCTCCTAAAACTGCAAAGAATGGCATTTCAATGTGTAATGCTCCAGTCATGACTACCATTTTGTCTTTCCCCATACAATTCATGTAAGTAACCACTGTAATTGTTTAGCTGTTGCATAGACTAGCTGATCACGTCACCACAGGAGTCTAATTAGGATTAATTTGTGGCCAGTGTACGCTTTAGTATATCAAGCAGTGGCGTACCGTAGAAGGAAAATTTGACTCATTAAATAAAGATAGCAATACACTACGGATTTTTGTGACAGAACCACTTCTGTTGGATTGGAGAGCAGCCCAACAGTTGTGGCTTGAATTGGTTACATTATGGAGATCAAGAGTGAATCATCGTCAGCCATTCGCCTGTCTTAGGTTCATTATGAATAGGAGGAGGCTGAAAGACATTGATATTACTTACAGGTACATTTGGCTGTTTTTTTGTTGTTGTACATGGTAACTGCAAATACCACTCTGTTAGGGATGAGGTACATTGGTCCTCTCATTTTCTTTAATTTTTAAGAAAGGTGATATACACTGCAAATGTGATTTCCTCTGTATGAGCGATATGGCTGTTCCGTGGAATAACTGAGTGGATGAAGATGACGAGTAATTGTGTTCAATATTCTCTATTACTACACAAGTGAAAATAGAGAGTTGAAGGCCTGTTGGACACACAACCCTGTCATTGCAGAATTGCTTACTTTGTTTGTTCGTTATTGTTGCTGATACTTCTCAAATACGCTCATATGACCGGCATACGCCCAATTTGTGCAGTTTGTCAACTGATTCCTGTTTTCGAGTTTTAGCATGCACCATCACTCCAATAAAAAGAGGTAGTGGAGTTTCATTATCTTTTTTTCTGGCATATGTTTTCTTTAGTATTTGCCTTACTGGTATGATAAGAACAAGTTGTGAGACTGAAAAAGCTGCACTCCTTCTCATTTACTGTGCTGTCACATAATCATTAGTATTTGATTTAGCTAGCAGTCCCAACTTCTTCTGACTTTTCTTAGCGATTTTGCTCATACTGTCCTCTTAATACATCTACTTCAAGTGGAACCATTCCTTTTCAAATAATAGCAACTGCATTGGCCAAGCAGACCCCATCCTGAAGAGCATTTTGTTTACAGATACTATATATATATTGTCTCCCATAAAGTATTTTGCGCATTAGAAGAAGTTCAGCTATCAGTTCTGATGTGAATGCAGGAATCTTTTCTTTTAATTGGGTACATGTTTCTTACAAATTATATTTTTATTGTTGTGTCCTTTAGGGGCTGGTCTGAGCATCAGTCAGCATACTACAATATGTGCAGCACTCAGTCGTCCCATAATGCTTTGCAGGGCATTCTTTTACCAACATTTTTGCTTAAACTCAGCCTGTGGTGGTTCTAGTGTTAGATAAAGTAAAGACTGGCGATACTTAAGAATTTTTAAGTATGTCTTTGAGAGAGTTTATAATTTCGCCTAATACCATGCCATAGATTGTCAATTTGTTACCTTTGTTTTTTTTCTTTGTTCTGTATTCTCTGCAGCCAGTTATAAAAACTAACCAGACTTTGTGGTGCTTCGGTCACAAAAATATCACCACCTCTTAACTAGGGGAGTACTTTTGAGTCACTTAATGCAACTGCAGCATCTCAAACTCGATTACTCAATTGTGTGTGCACAGTTATAAGCGCTGCATCTGACTGTCACAGAAGAAACACATATCTTTCAATTCACCAACTATAAATGAAGCACATGTACACCTTGAAGTGCTCTTTTGAAAACTGCCTTGAACTAGGTTAGGTTTCTTTGATAACCTTGCAAGTTAGTTTGTCAAACTTATTTCTGCATGTTTTATGGAATTTTCCACAGTTTTCATTTAACTGTTGTTTAACTACATCATGACTTTTTAACAACTTTGTCTTGATTGATAAGAAGTCCTTTTATTTCGTCAAAAGCTAGCAGAGCCTCAAGCAAACGTTTTTACCCACTTTATCAGAACGTTTACTATTAGCTGGACACACTAAAACTTGTGGTAAATATTGTTGCCACAATACACACGGATCCCAATCAATCTCAGGTCTAACATTTTGTGTACTAGATATAAGCTCTTAATATTTACAAATTCACATCTTCTTTTGATAGACCTTTTCACTCATTGACAGTGAGTAATCTTTTCACAATTTCGGAAACCTGAAACAAAAAATAATTTAGTTTACAAAGGCAGTACAACATACTTTTTTATTTACATCCTAAGGTATTTACTTACTCGATCCATTAAAAATTTCTCGTATTTTGCCCGGGGTCAACTAAGATGCAGAATTTGTTCCACTTCTGGGATTCCTGACCAGAAAAACGTGTGAAATGATGTGATGGATGCCTAACATTAGATTCATAATTGCAATACAAATAATAGCGGCGGCCATTTGCTTTTGTGACGTTATGCAGGCAAAGTACACATACAGTTTTGGGGGTTTATACCATCAATTTCTTTTTTTTTTTTTTTTTTTTACCGTATTAAGCCCAGTGCAAAGTTTCATGTTGGTATCACATTTTGCACAATTCTAACACTAAACTACCTCACTACAATGAATCCAAGTTTATTAGTACACTTGTTTTAAATAACATGATTTTTGGGCACCTCTATTTTGACAGACATAGCTGAAATATATACTATTTTTTCAGTCAGAGTTTTAACTAAAGATAACACTCACTACCCACCCTCCTGGCACAATGCGTTTTTTTGGGTGGGGAGGGGATTTTCTGACCTGAACACCCATGTATACTTATTTGTTGGACCTAATGGTGGCCTAGTCACTGTGACTCACTTGGTGTAATTGGTAGCTATTACACCCCTGAGCTTATTACCATACCAGTTAACATTTTTCTTTGAGAAATCTCTGCCTGGTGCAGAATACAGTTCAAAACAAGGCAGTAGAAATAACAATTAAATTCATGTGCACAACCTCCTAGTATTTCACTTCTGTTTTAAACAGGGTTTTGTAAGGGTGGCGGCAGAAGCTGACTGCTCCATCCAGTTGTAGTTTACTCTGAACCACCTATGGGCTTGTCACTTCACTCGAAGCTTCTGTACATATCTTTAATCCACTGTTTTGGACTATGTGTGGGCTGTCATTTCTTAGTGTTAGATGACACGTGACGGTACTTGTGTTGAAAGTGTCTGTAGAGGGCACTGGAGTGTGTAGTACATGCTGTAACTAGACTGAAATGGGCACAGCTTAATAGTGTTGCAAGTAGTTTGATTGTCCTTGTGAAGATGTAACACTTAGAGATTGTGATGGGCAGCTCTTTGCATTCTTCATTATTCTGTAGCCAGCCTCTGCAGCAATGTTGAATTGTGAGCTTGTTACACACACATGTATGGTAACAATTGTATTCTAGCTCATTTATTGTCTGCACTATGAACAAGGATTGTGGTAGAGTCTTGTAGCAGCTGTGCAAAAATGTTTTCCAGCTCGATTTGTAATCCTCAGTTTTCTTTCTCTTGTTCCATAGGGGTTAAATTCTGAAACATTTAAAGCACAACAAAGAGCTTTCCTGACAGGACAAAATATAGGCTTCCCTACTAATCAAGCCGGAGTTTCAAAGCATGTAGCTTTGTGTAACGAGAGAGGTATCAGACACCCAGCGTCAATTAATGTAGGAAGAACTCGGGCCACTGATTCCAGGAGTACTGCAATCTTCAACAACCCTCAGGGCTATTACAGTGGAGCCACATCATATAGGAATCAACCTGCTTTTTACCAGGGTGCAACTTCTTACAGCAGTCCACATACCAGCTTTGGAGACCCAAGAACCTACAACAGGCACTGGCCACAAACTCAATACTCTGTGTGTAGACCACAACGCAACCAGTGGTGTTCTGAAGAAGCATTTGAAAACATTTCACTTGATTTTCAAAACCTTTCTCTAAAGAGCGATCGTGAGAAAGAGATCTTGAACATTTTGCAACGACTTGGCCAAGGTCAATTCCTTTCCGCTCGTGATATTGCACACAAACTTCACATACAGAAGAAGGAAGCTAACCATTATATCTACAAGCTGAAGGAAGAAGGGAAGCTTCAGAAAATAGGTGATTCCCCTCCAGGTTGGTGTATTGCAGTCTCTTCTCCTCGACAGTCACGAGAAATTTATAGCGATATTAGAGGGCAGAACTCAAAGATAAGCACTGAGGCAGGCTCCTCTCAATACAGGGGGAAATCTAAAAAACATTATCCAGAAACCTTAACAACTTTCCATCAGGTGCAGAAGACTACAGAGGTCCGAAACCAAAGTGAATCCACATACGAAGAAAGTTCAACTGACGAAGGAAGTTCTTCTGTAAAATCTGAAGAACTTGATTCTCCCACCATGGTTGTGAACAAAGAACAGATCTGTGAATATCTCTTTGGCGTTGAGCAATCAACTGCTGTGAACATTGCAAAAAATATTGGACTTACAAAAGCCAAAGATGTGAACATCACACTTTATCAACTGGAGAAACAAGGTGACATTTGCAGGGAGGCCACAACTCCACCAAAGTGGTCCCTCACTGAGAAGAAGCGTGACAGGATGCAGCTGAAGAGGAAGGCTCATGAGGTACTGGTAGCTGAGTCAGTGAATGAAGTTGAGGATTTGGATGCATCTTCTGATGCATTTGCAGATGAAGAGAGTGAGAACGTAGGCTCAGCTTTTGGTTCTGACGATATGAATGGAGGAGAAAAAGTGGTTAAAGCAGAAGCATTGAATGACTACGCTCTTGATCTTGATGGATCTTCTGGTGAGCCGCCGAAGAAGCGAATGAAGGATGAGACACTGAATGGCAGTTTTGCCACAGATGATGTCACAGAGTTTGGCGATATGGTGGGAACACCACTGAATTTTGCAGAACCCCCTGTTGAGCGTATGCCACCACTAGAGAAGCTGCTACAGTGTATTGAGAAAAATCCAGTGAGTGGATTGCTTGAGTACACCCAATTTTTGAATCAGAAGTGCGATTTCATCCTCTTGCAGCAGACTGGACCATCACACGACCCAAGGTAAATTGAATTCATGGCAGCCTTCCACTTTGGACTGGATGGGTGAGTTCAGCACTGTCATTTTCTTTTGTTTTGATAAAGCAGACGATGAGGTCAGCATGATGGCACTAGCTTGTATGACTACCTGGGTTTGTATTCTGCTTAGCTTGGCTTTAGGCATTGCTATGAAGGGGGGGAGCATTTTGAAATAGGATACTTAGTGGATGGTACAGTTGGTGGTGATACAATCACATAGCAGTGAAAGTGAAATTGTGTGTCTAACATGGTTTGCTTATACACGGCCAGTCAGTTAAGTGATGATGTTTCATTTTAATCGTATAGATTTGTTTTTCTGTTCACTGCTTGAAAAGTTAACATAACAGAATAATATCAAATACGAAGTTTGACATAGTCACCTGGAATAGGTGTTTGAAGACGGTTTTAGTGTTTAGTATCTGGATTCAAAGGCCTGGCTCTGTTTTTGCCACTTTTGTTTGTGATATATGTTAGACACATGTAAGGCTTCTGTAAGTGTAAACCATGCCTTTTTCTGGTTGCTTGGTTAACTGGCCTGTCTGAACCAAATCAAATGGAATGTGTTGATTTCTTATCCAGTGTTTGAAGTGTTCCGTGAGCGGGTTTTAAAGTTGATGTTCATTCATACTTTTTGTCTCGATGGGTGGAAAATAGGGACTGGGGCACAGTATCATGGACAGAAATGTTTGCATGCCTGTACTCATGGTGCCTAGTATGGTTTGGATGTTGAATGTTTGTATAGATGGCCATAGTGCAATTTGCCTGAAATCTTTTTCCAATTAGGAATGAGAAGCACTAAGTGCTACAACTTACATATATGTTGCTCTTTGCTACTTTCATAGTTATAGTTATTGGATGTCAAAACTGGCAAGATACACTAGCCATTGATGCTAGGTACACTGGTTTCTACCTGTGCAGTACTACATTGGACTTTGAATATTGCCAACCTTTTTAGATCAATGTGTTTTGGTTGTGCTGGATTGTATGACGTTTCTGTCATACAAGTTGTGTTTGCTGTCTCCACATACACTGATTGCTTCTTTGGGTCAGATTGGTGTTTTGTTACTGTTAGATTTGAAATAACAATTTTAATTACAGCTCAAGTTGTGTCTGAGACCTGGCATTGCTCAAGAAGGATAAGAGAATTTGTTTTCTAACTTGGAAAGGGTGAAGCTAAGATATGGTTAATGAAAGACCCGCACTGTTTGGAAAATATTGAATTCTTGTAGACTGATACTTAGTGCCGGGGCACACACAGTGTTGGAGTGTATTTGGGTTGTGGACCATGACCACATAGTTAGGGCTTGGATATTTAGTCATTTGAAACAATTGTAATGGAATATTAATACCTAGGCCTTACTCGAATAATCAGACTTAGCTTTGTTCTGTTCTTGTTAGTGTGGTTTTTAGTGGGAGGATAGTGGGTTTTGTGTGTTTGAATCTGAAGTGCATGCTGCTTTTCATCCCCTTTCTTTGTATTTTTTTTCGATTACTTAAATACTTTGAAGATTTAAAATTCAGGCAGTTATTGATGGCCGCCAGTTTCCAGCGGTTGTAGCTGCTAGCAAAAAGTTAGCAAGGAAAGATGCAGCTGCCTGCACTTTGAAGATCCTGCTGCGGGAGGCGCGAGGCGAAGAGGAAACAAAGGAGAGTCCACCGCCAGAAACTGAGAAAGCGACAGTGAAAACCGTAAGTACAGAAGTTTAATTTCCAAAATATTGTCCCTCTGAAGTTAATTTTTTTTGTAATTCTTCAGTGAGTGACACTCTTCTATTTAACACTTTCTACAATTATTCAATTAATAAAGTAGGAAGCATCTCGCCTGTTTATTTTTAGGCTTTCAGGGTGATGTAGGATTTGATTTACTCGTAGCATTCGTAGCACACTGCACTTTACATTCACATACTGTGCATTCCTATCTTGCTTTTTTTTTCTTCTGTTTTTGAGGCCATCAATGCCTGGTCTCCTATGATCAAAAAACACAGAGGTGGAAACATCTGCCTTTAAGTTTGCGAGGTAACTGGTTATCTTACAACCAGTGTCCATAAAATACTTAAAAAATCTCTTTTTGGGTAGGGGGGCGTGGCCTGGCCTGCTGGCAAGATGGCCATCACCTTGTGAGGCTCTGCTTGGCTTAGGGCATTTCTGGCTGGTTCCTGGCCTCGGCTGCCTGGGGGACGTCGCCAGCTAGATCGGGCCAGAGGAGGAGGCAGCCTGCTTACTGGAGGGGGTGAGGCACTGCCTGGCCTCACTTCAGTGAATGCCGGGGCACCTGGAAAAGGAGGATAGGCGCTCCAGAGCTTGGCCCTGAGCTGGGGTGCCTGAGTTTCAGTCCACAACTGGAGGTGTCCTGGTACTGGACTTCGGAGCTGGCCCCTGCGGTGGCTGCTGGTGGCGGCTGGCGCTTTCTGAATTGGCCTGCAGGGTGTGCCTGAGTGACTGGTTGGAGGCCTGCATCTGCCCAGCCGGGCCTGTGAGGTGAGGCTTCTGAGGTTTGGGGAGAGGCCCCTTGAGGCGAAGATCCCCGGGGCTGGCTGCCTCCTATTTTTTCCTGCTGGCGTTGGCGCTGGTTGGCAACAGTGGTCGTGGATCATGGGCAAGGCGGAACAGCAACAGGCTAAGGTTATCTTTGATGGAGGAAAGAAGAGAGGTGGATCTTCTGCCTCTATATCTGGCTGTGACAGGGTCAAGGAGGGGAAGCACGGATGCCTCAGTGAAGTCCATGTTTCTGGAACTCAAGAGCAGCCTGGCCGGTATTGATGCGAAGCTGGATCATGCGACCGAGCAGTTGGATCGAATAAAGGCTCGGGTGGATGATCATGATTCCAGATTTGAGTTACTGGAGTGTCGTGGGCATCGGAGCTGGAGGATCACCGCAGAGGCGATAGAGAACAACTTCTATAAATGGAGCGAGTCCTGGATGTTATCTGGAATAAGAATGAGGATTTAGTGAGTTTACGGCAAAACAATATTCGCATAATTGGGCTGCTGGAGACTACTGACATTTGTCGTATTGAGGAATTTCTGGAGGGCATGCTGTCTGATCTGTTTGCTGGTGAGCTCTCCCGACTGTTGGTGGTTGAGAGGGCCCATAGATGGGACCTCACCCCCCCCCCCCCCCTCCCCCCAGCCTGGCACTCCTCCGTGTCCCATAATTGCCCGCCTGTTGAACTATTGAACTATTGAGACAGGGATACTATCCTTCGGCTGGCCCAGGGGCGGAGACCGGTGGTGTACAAGAACTCTGAACGTAACTTTTTCCCGGACTATACTCCTGGTGTGCAGGCGGCACAGCGTGCCTTTTTGCCGACCAAGCGCATGTTGAACCAGGCGGGCGTAAGATTTGCTTTGCTGTATCCTGCTAAGCTGAGGGTGCGACATGAGGGAAAGTTGCTGTTTTTTACTGACCCAAAGCTGGCTGCCAAATTCGCCAAAAGGATACCTAAGCGGTTGGAGGTTGCGGGCCCGGGCGGTTCCGGACCTGAGCAGGCTGCCTTGAGTGATAATGACTAATTGGCGAGATGCTCGGACTGGAGCGGCTTACCGGGGCTACTGGAGATCTAAATGTTCTACTTCTATGTCTGGGGTTGCTCTGCTGTTAGATTTGCTGTTTGGCCCTTCTGCCCTTCTCCCGCAGTCCTGAATGGGTGGCGGGATGAATTGCCTGGCTTTCGCCGTCTGGATGAGTCCTGATCTTAGTTCACTTGTTATGAATGGGAGGTGTGGTGCTTTGGGGGGGGCTTCTGCTATGGCCCAATTGGGGGGGGGGGGGTCTGCGTGGGGGGTTTGGGATTGTCTCAGTTCCGCTTTGCCTTTTTTGTCTTCTATACCCTCTTTTCTGTCTGTTTGCTTGTTTTTGGCTGGCTGGGTGGGGCTCTGCGGAGGTGCCTAGTGCTTGTGAGGAGGCTGAGATCGGAGCGAGAAGCATGACAACGGTGTGTTGTCTGACTTGGAATGTGCGTGGGCAGAACGATAGGTGGAAGGCGAGTCTTGTGTCTGCGTATGTTAAACGCCATGAAATTGACATTTGTATGTTGCAGGAGACTCATTTGGTAACTTCTGCGGTGGGCAGGCTGAAGGCCGGCTGGGTTGGTGAATATCACTGCTCGGTGTTTTCGCGTTATGCTCGCGGTGTGGCGATTTTGCTGCGTAAAGGGTTACAGTGGCGTACTCAGAAGATTATTGCTGATCCGAATGGCAGATATGCTATGTTGAGTGGTATGCTGTTGGACGGAGCCTGTCGGCCGGTTTCCGTCTATGGTCCTAACACTAACGACCCTGAGTTTTTTCGGGAGCTGTGGCGCCTGGTGGAGTTGTTAGGAACTGGTGTGGTGATCTGGGGTGGTGACTTCAACGTCATTCTGGATCCGAGGATGGACCGCAAAAGTGTGGCCAGGGTGCAGCATGCTGCAGTGGCGAGAGCTTTGGCGTCGGTGATGAAGGAGGGCGCTTAGGTGGATCTGTGGAGGCTGCAGCATGGCGCCGCTAGAGAGGGTACATGCGTTAACTAAACCCATAGTAGCTGGTCCCGCATCGATCGCTGGTTGGGTACAAGAGATGTGGAGTTATGGATGCGTTCCGTGGATCATCTGCCTCACACGTTGTCGGATCATTCGTCGGTTCAGTTAGTGTTGGAGGTGCCCTGTGGGCTGGAGCGCATATTCTTGTGGCAGCTCCCTCATAGAGTTCCGCGAGGAGGTTCGTGAGGCCATCGTACTGTTCTTTGCTGAAAATTGCGGTTCTGAGTTCGGCCTGCACTTTGTGGGAGGCATTTAAGGTGGTTATTCGGGGTGTGTGCCTCTAGAAGCAGCATGGGATGTTGAAGGCACACTTCCAGAAGGTGGCAGATCTGGAGGGGAGGATTGGGGAGCTGGTGCGGCGTTTGGTGGTGGACTGGTCTCTAGGAGGGAGGTGATGGCGGAACTGCAGAGTGGTGTCCTTGTATGAGGAGGCCTCCCTCTGAGAGTTTTTTTTTTTGTGGAGGACCGCTCTGGCGCGTCGCTATGGTGAGGGGGCGAGGGCCGGACGCACGCTTGCAGGCATGCTGCGTACGCCATGGGCTGGTAATTATGTCACTGAGATTGATGGTGCTGGGGGTGAGCGTGTGGCTGGACGGGTGGAGTTATGCAGAATTTTACCCAAATTTTGGCGAATCTATATACGGATCCGACTGGGGTGGACGCTGATGCGGCGCAGGCTTACTTCTCTGAGATTGTGTTGTTGTGGTTTGACGACGCCCACCGCTCTTACTTTGACGCTCCATTTTCTGTGGAGGAGGTCGCTGTGGTGATTCGTAGCCTGTCTAGCGATAAGTCTCCTGGTATAGATGGGTTGACTCCTGCGTTTTACAAGGAGTACGCGGATATTCTTTCTCCTCCTCTTTTGGAGGTATAAGCGGAGTCCTTGGAGGCCGGGGTTTTTCCTGCCTCACTCCAGGAGGCCCGGATTGTCACGATCCTCAAGCCGGGTAAGGATCCGTGATGTTGTGATTCGTATCGCCCTCTCTCTATGATCAACATTGACAATAACATTTTGGCTAAAGTGATTGCGGCGCGCTTGCAGCCGCTGCTTCCTAAGTTGGTATTGCCGTATCAGTCCGGATTTGTGCCAGGGAGATCCACATCTCACAATTTGCTTAAATTTTTTGCGGTCGCCGTTTCGATGGAGGCTGATAAGAATGCGGCGGCGGTATTTTTAGATGCTACCAAGGCTTTCGATTCTCTGGCATGGGAGTACATGTTTGTGTTACTTGCTTGAGAGGGGGCTGAGTGCTCGATTTGTGAAACTGATCAGATTACTGTATACGCTCCCCACTGCTAGACTGCGTTTGAATGGTAATGTCTTGGCTCCTTTTCCGGTCGTCCGTGGGACTCGTCAGGGATGCCCTTTGTCCCCGTTACTTTTTGCGGTTTGCGATGGAGCCCCTTGCAGTGCGGCTGAGACAGTGGCATAACGATAGGGGTCTGCCGTTTCGACAGCGGCCAATTCTGATTTCTATTTATGCGGATGACATTGCGCTGTATGTACGTGATCCGTGTACGAGTCTAAACATTCTGCTGGATGAGATTGTGCATTTTGGCACTTTTTCCGGGATCGTGATTAATTGGTCTAGGTCAGTGGTGTTGCCTCTGTCTCCAGGTGTGGCGGAGTTTTCTTCCCGGTATCCCATTGAGTGGGCGAACGGCCCGGTTCGTTATCTGGGAGTCTGGTTGAGTTGTGATACAGAGACTCTCTGGATGCCCAATTATGGTACGGTGATCTTGTGGTTGGAGGAGAAGGTTGAGGTATGGCGCTCATTACCGCTTTTGCTGATTGGGCGTATTGCTATTGTGAAGATGGTGGTGCTCCCCAACTTTTTGTATCTATTTGTGAATCTTCCGCTCATACTCCCGAAGAGTTTTTTTGAGGCGTCTTCGCTCTGCACTGATTTGCTTTGTCTGGGCGGGCGGACAACCTCGTATCGCTTGGGAGAAGCTGACGCTGCCTTTCGAGTTGGGTGGCCCTGCCGCCCCTGACCTGGAGCTTTATTATCATTGCGCTTAGGTGCACTTTGCATATTATTGGCTGCGTCCGATTCTTTATCTGCCCCATCTGGCGCCTGAAAGTGATGCGGTTTGGCCAGATGACTTGGCCCGTGTCCTTGAAAATCCATCCCGGCCTCGTTCGCAGGGTGTTGACACACTGGCGTATACTGCAAAGGCCTGGACGGTGCTGTTGCGCTGCTCTGGAGTTAATATACCCTTTGCCCCTCATTACCCGTTCTTGCTGTTGCTGATGTTCGGATGTTCCGCGATGCAGGGTTGTGTGATTTTCTTCAGGATTCTAACTTGCCTGAGTTCGGCGATTGGTTTGTAGATGGTCGTTTGATCCCTCCTAGAGATGCGCTTGGGGATGAATGCGCCACTACGCTACCGCGGATGTATGTGCTGCGTTTATGTGCTATGCTGCATGCTCGGTTCCCTGGCATTCCCAGGACTGACGCTGGATTCTTACATCTTGCGTGGGAATGTGCTGAGGTCTATGCTTTTTGGGTGGAGGTAATGCGTATGATTAATGAGATCACTGGGTCGGAGCTGCCTATATCCCCCAAACTCACGCTGCTTGGGTGTGTGGACGAGGTTCGCCGGACACATAGGAGGCTGGTGGGCCTGCTTCTTTTGATGGCTAAGCGCAGAGTTGCCATGTGCTGGGGCAGGGGGTGGGCTCCTCATGGGTTTGACTGGCAACATGATGCCTCTTTTTGTCAGGAACAGCTGATGATCTTTTGGGGATTGACTCCGGAGGGTTCCCGACCAAAGGATATCTGGGCTCCGCTGCGAGCTTTCTTGGAGGCCTCCGGCGGGGATGTAAGTGCTGTGTGGCTGCTCGCGTCTTAGGTGACTATCTCCCACAGTCGTCCTCTTACGCTGTGCATTGTGTGTTGATGTTTGTGGTTGGGCGCCTCTGTGCACGAACTCTGCCTGCCTTCTTTTTCCTTTCTTTCCATATGTTTCTTCTTTCTGCTGTTAGTCCTTTGCCCTATGGTGTTTGGCGAAAGGCCCCGCGCCTGGACTATGTGCTTGGAACGTACTATTGGCGGAGGCTGGGTGAACTCTGCCGATATTATGGGATTTACATATGATGCACCCACACGGAGTAAAGTTTGTGCCATTCCCTATAGATTGTATCCCGGTGTCAGGATGGGGATGAACTTCACCACAGCCTGTATTCATGCTTCGTGGGCTAGTCTGTGTTGTTCTGTTGTATATGTAATAATAAATACAAAAAAATAAAAAACATCTCTTTTTGGGTAGACAACAGGCAGACAACAGATATAGACTAACTAGAGACCCTTGGGAAGTAGGACACAGGGAGAAGGTGGGTGAGTAGAAGAACTGTTGACTGAAAGTGATGAAAGCCTCTATGGTGGCATGACACTTTTTATTCAGGTTCTTGTTTCAGGCCTACCGATTTAACTAGACTGTATTTTATTCCAACAGCCACCACAAACATTACCATCTTTAGCACCTGGAAAGAATCCAGTCAGTATTTTAATGGAGACTGCTCAAAAGATGGGCGAAACCTGTGTGTTCCAGTTTCTATCCCATGACGGACCAGCGCATGACCCCAGGTTTGTTTTTGCTGTATTTTGTTAATGTGTGCTACCTTAACAGATGTTCAGTTAATTTGCCTTTTATTACCACTATAGTGATACAGAACTAGTCTGTCACGGTGTAAGGAATCTGCTTTGCTGAGGACAGCCTCCTCGAATGGTAAGAGGAGACATTTTCTACAAACGTAGTTTATCGTCCACAAATTGCTGTAGAATGTGATCTTCCCCCAGGTTTGTACTCTTCGGATAATGCCACAGAAACTCGTTAAGAGTATACATCCTTACCAATGTTTAAAAAAAATAACAAACTAAAACCCTTAAAGCGCACACAAGTAAGGTTGGTCTAGACTTCAAATTTCTTTGTTTGATCATTTACGCTTACATTGGCGCAGGGAGTTTGGCATCAAGAAAATCATTGTAGTTTCTGTTTCCCTCCTATCTCAAAGCAGGCCTTAGCATACTATCTAGTGGTTCATGCAGTGATCTATACTTCTTGGAGGATTATTTCAATCTTTTGTCACATGCAATTACTCTGCAGTGCAGTGATGACGATGAGCATTCTAGATGTTCTTACTGTAGGAAAGTGCCCCCTTTGACATGGTCATCCCCACTTTTTGCCCTAGTTTTGAATGCTTTTTGACTGAAAGTGCACTGTCCCTGCTAACCAGGCCCCCAGTGCCAGTGCCCTTTTCCTAAAACGAGGTAATACTCAGTTGTAACCCAGTTGGCAAGGACTTCAGCACCCTTGTAAATCCCTGGTACCCAGAGCATGGGTACTAACGAGGGTTCATCAGGGCTGCAGCATATATTATGTAACCCACAAATTGCACGCAGACTGCCATTTCAGAATGTGGGAAATGATGCAAACCATTTTAAAAACATGACATTGCACACACCATGTGTGCAATGCCCACAACCACTGCATGTAATGTATATAAGTAGCCCCTACAGCAGGCCTTAGAGCTCCAAGGCTGGGTGCATTATGTTACATGTGAGGGCACGTGCATGCGCAGAAGTACCCTTCTGATGTCTAGTTCCATTGCTAGACATTGCAAGTATTCGGGCAGCCCTGTTAAGGACATGTACTGGGCACTGTTACCCAGCTACATGATGGCGGCCTTGAAAATACTGGTGTTTGGTATCAAACACCTCAACTTAAACTAAATAAATCCATACCGATGCCAGTATCAGATTTATTATGATGTGCACCCAGAGGGCCCCTTAGCCATGCCCCCTGCGATCCTACTAGTCCATTGAGTGTGTTAGTTGGCTGGTATCGACCATCCTGCCACTGCAGACTCATTTCTGACCCCACTGTCCAAAATTGGGCAAAACCTTGGGTGAATCCTGCAAAAAGTCTATTTTCTTAACACAACAATGTCCTAGAAGCAATACCCAGCTTAGTGAGCAATTGACGCACTATTAATACTCTACTTGTACCTGAAGCACGCTCTGTTTAATACAGCTCTGTCTTCCACACTAAGTATGATACAAAGGTGTTATCACCTCCTCCAGCAGGCTGACTAGCAATTTAGCATATCTGGACTGGAAGCTTCAAAGCCTTTTCTACCCATTGATGTAGGACCCTGGCTTCCCCCGAACCCTGGGGAAATAACCCCCCCTCCTTTTTTTACCCTGTGGTCCATTTGGCACAAGAGCAGGAGGTGTGTTTCACTTCTAGGCTAGTCACACCCCTAGGGTGGGCTAACTGAAGTGAATACTCGAGGAAGGGTTCCGCCATCGTGATTGAGTGGATCTAGGAATTCTGTCAGGAAAATGCCTATTCTTCCCAGGAAGTGGTAATCTAGGGTGTGTAGTTAAACCAGAAGCAAGTAGCCTATAGTATTTAGGGAGGTCCTCCTGTCACCAGGACTTCAGATTCAACCACTGGGGACCAAAAGATACAAGAAGAGCAGTCACAGCAAAAACGTATGACTTCACCAAAACTTGGTGCCACAGTCTGCTCTGGTGTTCGAACCTCAACAATTGTACTGACCCAGCTCGTCCAAAAGTAGTACATTCTCCTCAACCTGGAAACACTCCAGCTCCATGGACTCAGTTCCCTTAGGGGATAGAACATCTTCCTGGGAAGAGAGGTTCTGTTTCTTTTGCTGTGTAGAAGCTGGTTCCCCAGTCTTCTTTCCTTTTCTCTTTGAATGTTGTCCCATTATTCCAGACTCCAACACTTCTTTTTCACCCTGTGCCCTGCTCTTTGCCCTTGTATTGACAGCGATACCCAGCATGTCTGCATGGATCTTGAGCTCTACCTCAGCCCATGCTGAGGACTCCAGCTCATTCCCTAGTAGACATTTACTGGAATTGCAGAGGAGACTACCACCTGCTTCAGGCCAGTGACCTCTCCCCATTCTAAAGTTACCATTGCCATGAGATGGACTTTAGTTTGATCGTCCGCATTAGTGACTGGATAGGTCTGTCCAGCCAGGTACTGTCCTGGGGAAACCAGTTTGTCTGTCACCATTGTGACACTGGCACCTGTATCCCTCAGGACTTATACTCTAGTCCCATTTACCAAGAGCTGCTGCCTGTATTTTTGCATGTTAGGCGGCCAGGCATCAAGTGTGGCTAAATCCACCCCACCCTCTGAGACAAATGTAGCTTCAGTGTGGACCCTGATTCGCTCTGGGCACACTGTTGATCCCACCTGGAGGCTGGCTATTCCAGAACTAAATGGAGTAGTATTTGTTGTGAGACTTTTCTTTGGACAGGCCTGGTCTCCAGTTTGGTGTCTATGCTGTCTACAGTTTTGACACCAGGCCTTCTTGGGATCAAAGTTTTTATCCTAATACCCATGTGTGGACTGTGAAGAGGCTTGGGGCCCACCCTCCTGAGCATAGTTTGGGGCCCTTTAGAAGACTCTTTTGCCCTTGGATGTCTCACCACCCTTCCATTGGGGAGGCTTTGTGACCCCTTTCTTTTGGTCACCCTAGTATTGACCCAGTGGTCTGCCTTTCCCAATTCTTGGGGAGAAATTGGACCTAGGTCTACCAGATGTTGATGCAGTTTGTCATTGAAGCAATTACTTAATAGATGTTCTTTCATAAACAAGCTATACAGCCCATTGTAATCACTTACACCACTGCCAGTTACCTAACCATCTAGTGTTTTGACTGAGAAGTCAACAAAATCATCCCAGGTCTGGCTCGACGATTTCTGAGCCCCCCCCCCCCCTCCCCCGAACCTAATCCTGTAGCCTTCATAAGGTCATAAGATTATGCATCTTTACCAGAGAGTGTGAGGAGTGTATCCCTAATTTTCCAGTGAACATTTCCCAAAGGATAGCTCTCCAGTGAGATCTGCTTACTTTTCTGGTTGCACAAGCCCTCTCAAAAGCTGTGAAACAATTGGTGATGTCATTACCATCCTCATATTTAATTATAATCCCTTTGGGGATTTTTAGGATTTAGGTATTCTCTTTGACCCTATTTAAGTTGCTGCCACCATTGATGGGACTTAAACCCTTCTCTTTCCCTTTCTATGGCTAGGAGCTGTTTCTCAGAAGCCATTCTCTTGGCCATCCTGGCTAACAGGAGGTCCTCTTCATTGATGCTTTCCTCAATGCTCACAGAGGCACTGGACTCACCTGTGGAAGAACCAGGCGCTCTGACTATGATTTTGAAGTCGGGGTTCTGGGAACCCTATCTAACCTACTTAGGACAGGAGGGGGTAGTTCTTCCTCCTGTTCACTAATTTCCCCATCTGAAGGAGCATCCTCCACATCAGAGGGGTAGTCCCTTGTGAACTCTGCCAAGAGCTTCAGGAGCTTTGCCTTGGTAGGGTTGGACCCAGTCTTTATCGTTTGTCTTACAGAGAGACCTTAACTCTGACATCCCTAGATGCAGATAAGATGAGGTTGAGTTCCATCATGGTCTCATCTGTGTGACTCATTTTCACTCTAAAAGTTGGGATTACATTTTAAGAATCTAAAAACTACTTCTAGAACTTAAATCCAAACTTTTACTGACTTTTAAACTCTAAAAGAAATGGTAACAAGGACTTACACAAGGCCCTAGCAGGACTTAAAAAAATTTAGACATGTCAATTTTTGGAATTTTGTCGTGTGATCCGGTATTGGCTGAGTAGTCCAGCAAATGCAAAGTCTTAGATCTCACCGCTGCCACCAATGTAGGAAGTTGGCTCTGCATATACTATCTCAAAGTGAGAGATGGTGTGCACATAGTCCAAGGGTTCCTCTTAGAGGTTGATAGTGACAAAATCAGATAATACTAATGCTCTATTTTGTGGTAGTGTGGTCAAGCAGTAGGCTTATCAGAGGGTAGCGTAAAGCATTTGTTTTACATACACAGGCAATAAATGAGGAACACACACTCAAAGACTCACTCCAGGCCAATAGGTTTTTGTAAAGAAATGGCTCCCTGTTGCAGTTACCCCCCACTTTTTGCCTAATACTGATGCTGACTTGACTGAGAAGTGTGCTGGGACCCTGCTAACCAGGCCCCAGCACCAGTGTTCTTTCACCTAAAATGTACCATTGTTTCCACAATTGGCACACCCCTGGCACACAGATAAGTCCCTTGTAAAAGGTACCAGTGGTACCAAGGGCCCTGTGTCCAGGGAAGGTCCCTAAGGGCTGCAGCATATGTTGTGCCACCCTAAGGGACCCCTCAACGAACATATGCACACTGCCATTGCAGATTGTGTGTGTTGGTGGGAAGAAAAAAGCAAAGTCGAGAAGGCATACCCCTCAGGATGCCATGCACACACAAATACTGCCTGTGGCCTAGGTAAGTCACCCCTCTAGCAGGCCTTACAGCCCTAAGGCAGGGTGCACTATACCACAGGTGAGGGCATAGCTGCATGAGCAATATGCCCCTACAGTGTCTAAGTCTATTCTTAGACATTGTAAGTACAGTTGTGGCCATATTAAGTATATGGTCTGAGAGTTTGTCAAAAACGAACTCCACAGCTCCTTAATGGCTACACTGAATACTGGGAAGTTTGATATCAAACTTCTCAGAATAATAAACCCACACTGATGCCAGTGTTGGATTTATTAAAAAATGCACACAGAGGGAATCTTAGAGATACCCCCTGTATTTTACCTCAAAAACGAACTCCACAGCTCCTTAATGGCTACACTGAATACTGGGAAGTTTGATATCAAACTTCTCAGAATAATAAACCCACACTGATGCCAGTGTTGGATTTATTAAAAAATGCACACAGAGGGAATCTTAGAGATACCCCCTGTATTTTACCCAATTGTTCAGTGCAGGACTGACTGGTCTGTGCCAGTCTGCTGCTGAGAGACGAGTTTCTGACCCCATGTGGTGAGGGTCTTTGTGCTCTCTGAGGACAGAAACAAAAGCCTGCTTTGGATGGAGGTGCCTCACACCTCCCCCTGCAGGAACTGTAACACCTAGCAGAGAGCCTCAAAGGCTCAGGCTTCGTGTTACAATGCCCCAGGGCACTCCAGCTAGTGGAGATGCCCGCCCCCTGGACACAGCCCCCACTTTTGGCGGCAAGTCCAGGGGAGATAATGAGAATAACAAGGAGGAGTCACCCACCAGTCAGGACAGTCCCTAAGGTGTCCTGAGCTGAGGTGACCCCTGCCTTTAGAAATCCTCCATCTTGATTTTGGAGGATTCCCCCAATAGGATTAGGGATGTGTCCCCCTCTCCACAGGGAGGAGGCACAAAGAGTGTAGCCACCCTCAAGGACAGTAGCTATTGGCTGCTGCCCTCCCAGACCTAAACACACCCCTAAAGTCAGTATTTAGGGGAGACCCTGAACCCAGGAAATCAGATTCCTGCGACCTACAACAATAAGGACTGCTGACCTGAAAGCCTTGCAAAAAACGGCGGAGACACCAACTGACTTGGCCCTAGCCCTACCGGCCTGGTTGTGGCCGGCTGGCAGAAACTGGTCAGCCTAACACTAGGAATTGGACTGGCATTCAGGGGGCATCTCTAAGATGCCCCCTGTGTGCATTTTTAAATAAATACCACATTTATTGTGCAGAGAAGATTTCACTGTAGCCATTATGGAACTGTGGAGTTCGTATTTGACAGACTCCCAGACCATATACTCTTTATGGTTACCCTGCACTTTCAATGGCTTAGACACCGTAGGGGCATAGTGCTCATGCGACTATGCCCTCACCTGTGGTATAGTGCACCCTGTCTTAGGGCTGAAAGGCCTGCTAGTGGGGTGACTAACCTGTGCCACAGGTAGTGGGTTAAGGGCATGGCACTCTGAGGGGAGTGCCATGTCGACTTGGTCATTTTGTCCCCACCAGCACACACAAGCTGGCAAGCAGTGTGCATGTGCTGAGTGAGGGGTCCCCAGGGTGGCATGTGACATGCTGCAGCCCTTAGAGACCTTCCCTGGTATCAGGGCCCTTGGTACCAGGGGTACCAGTTACAAGGGACTTACCTGGATGCCAGGGTGTGCCAATTGTGGAGACAAAGGTACGGGTTAGGGAAAGAATACTGGTGCTGGGGCCTGGTTAGCAGGCCTCAGCACACTTTCAAATCATAACTTGGCATCAGCAAAGGCAATAAGTCAGGGGGTAACCATGCCAAGGAGGCATTTCCTTACAAATACACTAAATATACACACTAGTAATCAAATAGGCATAGAAAAGGTCAGCAAACAGTGCAAATAGCACCCAATGGTAACCTTAGCTGGGAGCACAAACCATATACTAAAAAAATGGAATGTGAAGACTGGACCCCACCTAGGTAAGTGGAATGTGTAAAGGGGAGCTGGGAGTACTAGAAAACCACAGAGGTAAGTAACAGAGTACCTCTCAGCGACCAGGAAAGCAGGAGTAAATCACTGGAAGTTCCACAAACCACCCAAAAGGAGGAAAAAGAAGACCGCCCAACCAGACTGCAAGAAACCAGTGGTGGAGTCCTGAAGAAAGAAGACCTGTGGAGAGAGGGGACCAAGTCCAAGAGTCACAATGGAGTCCAGGAGGAGTAGAGTTACTACCCACCCAGCTGTACTTGCAGGAGTTGGTCGACCATGAGGAAGAACAGGTCAGTACTGCAGCCCTGGAGCTGGAGATTGCAGATGGGTGTTGGTGCAGGAATTCCACCAACAAGCCTTGATCAAGGCAACCTCACGGTTAGTGGAAAAGCAGTGCTGCTGGGTACCAGGAAGGCCCAGGAGGACTCAACCCAGAAGGGGGAGTCACAGGGGACCCTTAGCGTCGCAAGAGTCTACAGGAGCGGAGGCAGCACCCCCCAGGAGTCCCACAGGTTGGGGACAAAGGAGTTGCAGAAAGGACCTACGCAGCACTACAAAAGAGGATCCTATGCCGCCGGAGCCTTGGCAGCTGCAAAAGACCTGGTGCACAGGGGTACTGTCCTGGGTGGGAAGGCAAAGGCTTACTTCCACCAAAGTTAGACAGCTGGCAGAGTGGACCAAGAGGACTACTCCAGACCACCACCTGTGATGCAGGATCCACGCAGCTCAAGGTGAGGGGAGATCTGCACAGCCAGTCATCATTTGCTGTAGGTGCCTGCAGTTGCAGGGGAATTACTCCTTCACTCCAAGAGAGATTCCTCCTTCTTCCTCTTGTGCATGGTGAAGAGTTGCTGTCTTCTGACGATGCACGGCTGGGGAAACGTTGCAAAGCTGGTCGGAGTTGTGGAAACAATGTTGCAGAAGAGGCTTCTTCGTTGATCGCAGCATTGTCGGTTCCTGGAGGGTCAAGTCACAGTTCCAGGGGCCGGAAGTTGAAGTAGAGGTTGCAGAGGAATCCTGTTGGAGTTGTGCAAGCCGAATCTGAGGACCCACCCAAGAGGGAGACCCTCAATAGACCTGAAAGAGGGATTGGTCACCTAGCCAGGTAACCACTTATCAGGAGGGGGCTCTGACGTCACCTGCCTGGTCTGGCCACTCAGATGCTTCCAGAGTTCCCTGCCAGCCTTGGAAACAACATGGCAGAACCCAGGGACCCTCTGCAGTAACTCTGAGCACTACCCCTGGGATGGTGATGGACTAGAGAGTGGTCATTCCTCTTTCCATTGTCCATTTTCGTGCCAGTGCAGGGACAGGAGGTCCCTGAGCCAGTATGGACTGATTTATGCACGGAGGGCACCAAATGTGGCCTTCAAAGCATACCATTGGCTTTGGGATACTACCCCTCCCAAGCCATGTCACACCTATTTCCAAAGGGAGAGGGTGTTACCTCCCTTTCCCAAAGGAAATCCTTTGTTCTGCCTTCCTGGGCTTGATCAGATCAAGCAGCAGGAGAACAGAAACCTGTCTGAGGGGTGGCGGCAACTTGGGCTGCCCGGAAAACCCTGTAAGACAGGTGGTAGCAATGCTGGGGTCCTCTAAGGAGCCCCCAGAGTGCATGGAATCATACTTCCATTACTTGCAACAGTATTGGGGTATGATTCCGACATGTTTGATACCAAACATGCCCAGGTTCGGAGTTATCATTATGTAGCTGGACATGCGTGTCAAGTACACGTGTAAAATGGTGTCCCTGTGCTCATAAAGTTCAAGAAAATGGATCTGGAGTTTGTGGGGTCACTTTTTCTAGTGCATGGGTGCCCTCACACACAGTCACCTGTACCCTGCCCTCTGGGCTGAGAGGGCCTACCATAGGGGTGACTTATAGTGACCTGTGGTGAAAACGGGTGCCTGCACCCGTTTCACGCAGACTGCAATGGCAGGCCTGCAGAACCCTTTGTATGTGCTCCCCTGGTACCCCAGTGCACTGTGTACCTAGGTACCATGTGCTATGGACTTACATGCGGGGACCAGTATGCCAATTGTGGGGAGAAAAAGGTACAGTTACCAATTTAGAAGGGAGAGAACATAGTTACCGGGTCCTGGTTAGCAGGATCCTTGTGAACACAGTCAAACACACTGACAACAGGCAGAAAATGGGGGTAACCATACCAAGAAAGAGGACACTTTCCTGCAATTGGTACACCACATAAAAAGCCGGCTTCCTACACTTAATCTCAAATGTCCAACAAAGAACTTTGAGGTCTGGATCTGTGCCATATTGCTAGGATAAACAGGACAAATGTATTTACATACACCAAAGTTAATTAGAAATATGACTGTTATTTTGAAAAGCTTGGAGTATTTTTTACAGGGAGATTACTACTGAACTTTTCATTCATTGTAGCTCTGCTTCTCCAGCACCAATGTCTCACCTTGATGAAGTAAATTATAAACTGCACATCTTTGAAAATGAGTTCTGCAACTCTGGTGCTTTAATATTAGGTGCAGTCACTCCAGTGTGGCTACAACAGAGTTGGGAAACAAATTGAAATTCGTTAAGACCACTAACCATTTCGGGCAGACACAGGTTTGTTTAGGTTTCGCAGACAAGCACCATCTTCTAATGTGGCTGATAAATGAGGATCATTGACTGGGGCAGATATCCTAAAATGTCTCAATACCCTTTCAGGTTTTGAGTGCTGAATAAATTATTCAGAGCGGGTAGCATGGAACTCTATATAATTCCCAGATTTAGATGTAGAACATCTCCTTTGAATGGAGCACCCTGCAGTACCAGCTGATGATCAGGCACCATCCACACTGAGCTGAAAAATGACATATCTTTTACCATTCCAGGCACCGAATTACAGCTTTGAATTGGTAGCCAGAGTTCCTTTCTTCCTGTTTTGCATAATTTATTCAACATTCTAAGCTTGAAACAATATTGTTTTGACCTATACTGGGTGCTCTCTTGTGTCTGGACAACGCTGTACCTCTCTGATGTGCTCTTACTAGGGCAAAACACATTTTGGAGGGGGGGGGGTTGCTTTTATTCATTGTTTGGCTTGAATGGGATTTTACCAATCCAAAGCTGTAAATACGGTGCTTGGATTGTTAAAAGGCTTTTGTCATTTTTATGGTTGAGCCTGCGAGTGCCTGTGCTAGCGCATGCGTCCCACTTGCGAGATACTGTTGTGCTCATTACAGGGCTTGGTGCCCACCTGTCATTCACCATTTGTTTTTTTGCCTGGCACTCTTCTTTACAGCCTTGTAATTCGTCAAGGCACGCCTGACATCACTTCCGTTTCTTTGTTTGGAGCAGAGGTCAAGCCTTAATTGATGCAACTTAATTAGTGCCCGTCCACTGCTCCTGACATGATTGAGGTACTATTTGTTGTTTTTAACTTCGAATGACCCTCAAACAGAAGGCTTGTGACTGGCAAAAACGTGCCCAGCAGTCACAAAATTGCAAAGTTTAGTATTTTTTAAAGCTAACTTTATTTTGCTTCTTTTCTCAGTTTCTTCTCATATTTTTTGTTTTTGCTTGTGGGGGCGGTTGTCAAAAGATGACAATTTGTTCAAAATATGCGTAAAATAGTGCATTCCATATGTTTGTTCCGCTCGGTGTGGATAGCACTGTGCTAATCCTATGGTTAAAAATGTTGCTGTAATACTGGCAAAAGGCTTTGTCTCTGTCTAGTTGAGCAGAGCGCTTATAGCACTGTGCTAACCCTGTACCTCAAATTGTGCTACAAATTCATTTGAGGTAAACAGATTCAGAGTATTGCTAGTGTTGGAGGGTGCTCCATAAAAGGAGTTACTCTGAACCTAAACTTATTTCCTATAGTTCCTTGCTTTTTTCCTTGCATAAGTTAATAAAATGTTTGTCACTCTAAGCCTGCAAGTTTATGTATGATCTTGAGATATCTTAATACATTGAATGTTTTGCTTTTCTTTTGGGTTGGGGGTGGGGCACCGGGGGACCCTAACCCACCCTTTTTCAATTCCCACCTAACCGTACTTTACCATTTCTCAGTGCTAAACCCTAACACTTCCTTCACCTCCCCTAAACCCTGAAATTACAGTAACTACCCTTGTACACTACCTAGAAATACCCATACCACCTTTTACCACCACCAACCCCTCAATCCTAAAATAATATTTACTAACCCATAACCCTAAAATATGTATATATTACCCAGTGGCAGTTGCCCCATGGTAGTTAGGTTTGCTTATCCATAGACAAGGTGTTTTCTTTGGTTTGCTATTAACTTTTGAGCTGTTCAAATCTTCATCAAAGTTTAAAAAAAAAAAAAGAAGCTAATTCACTTCGTCTTTTTCCTGGAAAGTTTTGGTGTGATCCGTCAAGTGGAGGCCGAGATCATATTTCCCCATGAGTTTTCCATAGACTTTTAGGCAGCGCTACAGAAAAAATCTCCTGAATGGAATTGCACCTAATTTGGCAGGGAGATAGATCTTACCCGCATGTTGTGCTTTTGGTGATTTGGTTTAAATTCGTGCAGTAAATCCTGAGAAATTAGGATTAAAAAATAATTGTATATCTGGACGATTGGGTCCAAAAAAACTTGAGGGTCCCCCAAACAAAATAAAAAAATAAAAAAAAAATATAAATAAAACATTCCAATTGGCCAGTGGAGCGTTTTCCCCCTTAAGCCGATTCACGTCTACGGGAGCGAATGTTTTCAGCATGAGAAAAATGGAGTGTTCCAAATTGTTTTTCTTTGAAGAAGCTTTTTTCGAGACACAGGATCAAGTGACTCCTCCTCTCGATGATAGTGCGCATGGGCATCGACTCTTTTGTTAGATTGTTTTCTTTCTGCTGTCTGGTATGGACGTGTTCCCTCTCGCTCCGGTACTTTCAGTTCGGTACTATCTGAAGTTTTCTACCTTTTATCTTAAAGTCGGTATAGTTGTAGAGCGCAGTTTCTGACCACACTCGATCTGATTGTAACGTCTTGGTCAATTAAACGCCCTTTCGGGCCTACTGTGTCGCAGGCTCCTGGATCGGACTCCAGTCTGATTCTGTCCTCTGTGCCATCTCCACACCTCTGCCTTTCTCCAGACCACCAAGAAGAGACCTGCGAGGCGTGTCAGTCCTTTCCATAGAAGAAGACCGTACGAGATCAAAGAGCAAGGTGGTTGGAGATGGCTTCAGTCCACAGAGCAGACGCATGACGTCTTTGGTGAGGAACAGGCACAGACAGCAGTCTCCATTCGTGACTCTTACTGAGATTCACAGGAGGACAGCCAAGTACTCCCTGCGGCACAGTACGTGAGTACACCAGCCCCTTATCAACAAACACAAAAATCACAGAAGGCCTTGGGTGTTCCACTGCTTGCTAGCCATGGTTCGGCCCGAAAACATCAAATCGTCGACCGACCCTCGGGTTCGCCGCCACAAAAGGCAAAGACTCACTCCCAACAACAGACTGCCACGCCTGTTTCGGTGTTGAGTCGAAAGATGGAGGCTTCCACTTCGGAACCGAGTCTGCTTCATACATCATCGGAGCCGAAACATCCACACTCTTTTTCAGAGCCGAAACATTGAAGCCTATCTTCGGAGCTGAAAACACTTTCCCCTACTGCTCAGTCCACCTTTTCAGCCCGTATGGAGTATAGTGCCACCAAAATTTCGGAGCATTCATTAGGTGGCAGAAAACAGGCTTCATCTTTAGAAGGGAGGGAGATGAGACAGACATTAGACCCCTTCTTGAGGTCATGGAACAAAAACAGAGGAGGATTCAAATCCAGAAAGAGACTGGAAAGATTGCCTCTCCTCCTCCAATTACAAAGTGGAAATTAGCATTCCAGGAGAGTTTGGATGCTGGCCATTCACCGGCGAAAATATTTAAACGTAAAGAAAAGCCAAAGACTATTCAGCTTTCTCCACCACATTCCCCTTA
The DNA here is from genome assembly GCF_031143425.1 of Pleurodeles waltl. Lineage (NCBI taxonomy): Eukaryota > Metazoa > Chordata > Amphibia > Caudata > Salamandridae > Pleurodeles > Pleurodeles waltl. The sequence goes on along the minus strand of NC_090451.1, from coordinate 644,622,800 downwards.
TCTTTACTCTTCTCCACTACCTCCAGCTTCACCCACATAATCTCCTGCTTCTTCACATGGGGACTATATGGGTGATAGTATTTATAATATGGATCCATGGGACATGTACCATCCAATGATCCTGATTTGTATCCTACAAGACCATCTCCACCTTAAAGATACCACAGCCTATAATCGGGTCATTTCCAGAGCAGCCGCTTATCAGTGTTCAGATGCACTTAGCCATTAGAAGAAGATTTTCTATTTAATACTCTTTCCTCAACATACAAACAATACCAGTGTTTGCCAATGCTACCTGGTATGCTGAAACGTGCAGATGAGATTTTTAAAGAACCAGTGAAACCAGGGTGTTAACTCCTAGAATAGATAAAAAATATAAAGCGGCACCAACTGATCCAGTTTTAATTTCAATGCAGTTACCACCAGATTCAACTGTAGTCAGTGCAACTAGAAAATTTGCAGATAGCCAGTCCACAGGGGATGCTCCTCCCTAAAGAAAGACGCAAATTCGATGCAGCAGGCAAAAGGGTGGCAACTCAGGCTGCAAATCAGTGGGGCTTTGCTAATTCCCAAGCCCTTTTAGCTAGGTACGACAGGGCACATTGGGATGAGATGCCGAAGTTCCTGCAATACCTCCGAAAGGAATTCCAGAAAAGGGCACAGCAGGTAGTAGAGGAGGGACAAGCCATTGCAAATAATCAGATCAGATCAGCACTGGATGCAGTTGATACCACAGCTAGAGGAATAAACACAAGCATCACAATTAAAAGACATGCTTGGTTGAGGTCCTCAGGCTTTAAGCCTGAAATAGAACAAGCGGTCCTTAATATGCCCTTTAATAAGCAGCAACTCTTTGGACCAGACACAACCATTGATAAATTAAAAAAGGACTCTGAGACAGCAAAGGCCATGGGAGCCCTTTATACAACACCTTCTCAGGGCTCATTTCGCAAACCTCAATTTAGAGGAGGTTTTAAACCACGAATTTCAGAGGTGTCTACTTCACAGCAAAAACAGGGACAGCAATATTATCCTAGGGGTTCTTTCAGGGGCTCTTATAGAGCACAGAATTTCAGATCCAGAGGTAAATCCCCTGCTGCAAGAGGTGCCTCCCCCTCATCAAAGCAGTGACCTCCCTTGCACTCCCAAGCAGCATACATCTCCTGTGGGAGGAAGACTGCAATATTTCCATCTTCACTGGCAGCACATTACAATGGATCAATGAGTGTTCTCAATTATCCGCAATGCTTATTGCCCAGATTTCATCTCCACTCCACCAAACTTCCCACTCCGTTCACACAGGCTTTCTCTTGAAAACATTGCCCTGTTTAAACAAGAGGTAGAATCTCTTCTACTCAAGGATTCAATAGAAATGGTTCCCATCAGTCAGCAAGGCACAGGAGTATATTCTCTATACTTCCTCATACCAAAAAAGGATGGCACTCTCAGATCAATTCTCTATCTCAGACCTCTTAATCAATATATCCTGTCAGAGCATTTCCTCATGGTCACTTTACAGTATGCCATTCCTTTATTACAAAAACAAGATTACAGGACAGCATTAGACATAAGAGATGCTTACTTCTGGATTCCTATACATCCAGCACACAGCAAGTATTTAAGGTTTGTGATGGCAGGCAAGCACTATCAATTCAAGGTACTACCCTTTGGAGTAACAACAGCGCCACGGGTATTCATAAAATGTCTAGCAGTAGTTGCAGCATACCTCAGAAGACAGCACATACATGTCTTCCCTTATCTAGACAACTGGTTAATAAAAGCAGGCACAATTCGAAACTGTCAGCTATACACACAATACGCATTAGATACCCTACACAAATTAGGGTTCACAATAAATTACCAGAAATCTGACCTGCAGCCAGCGCTAATTCAGCCTTATCTGAGGGCAATTCTGAACACTCTGTCAGCATTAGTGTAGGAAGTTGGCTCTGTATACACTATTTCAAAGTAAGGAATAGTATGCACAGAGTCCAAGGGTTCCCCTTAGAGGTAAGATAGTGGCAAAAAGAGATAATACTAATGCTCTGTTTTGTGGTAGTGTGGTCGTGCAGTAGGCTTATCAAAGGAGTAGTGTCAAGCATTTGTTGTACACACACAGGGAATAAATGAGGAACACACACTCTGAGACCATTCCAGGCCAATAGGTTTTTGTATAGAAAAATATATTTTCTTAGTTTATTTTAAGAACCACGGGTTCAAGATTTACATGTAATACTTCAAATGAAAGGTATTGCAGGTAGGTACTTTAGGAACTTTGAATTAGCAAAATAGCATATACACTTTTCACATAAATCACATATAGCTATTTTTAAATTAGCCACCACCTGGGCAAGGGAGAGGGCCTCCTGGGGGTCACTCCTGCACTGGAGTTCGGATCCTTCAGGTCCTGGGGGCTGCGGGTGCAGGGTCTTTTCCAGCCGTCGGGATTTTAGAGTCAGGCAGTCGCGGTCAGGGGGAGCCTCGGGATTCCCTCTGCAGTCGTCGCTGTGGGGGCTCAGGGGGGACAACTTTGGTTACTCACGGTCTCTGAGTCGCCGTAGGGTCCTCCCTGAGGTGTTGGTTCTCCACCAGTCGAGTCGGGGTCGCCGGGTGCAGTGTTGCAAGTCTCACGCTTCTTGCGGGGATTTGCAGGGGTCTTTAAATCTGCTCCTCTGTAACAAAGTTGCAGTCTTTTTGGAGCAGTGCCTCTGTCCTCGGGAGTTTCTTGTCTTTCTTGAAGCAGGGCAGTCCTCTGAGAATTCAGAGGTCGCTGGTCCTTTGGAAAGCGTCGCTGGAGGAGGTTTCTTTAGAAGGCAGGAGACAGGCCGGTAGGTCTGGGGCCAAAGCAGTTGGTGTCTTCTTTTCTTCTTCTGCAGGGGTCTTTCAGCTCAGCAGTCCTCTTCTTGTAGTTGCAGGAATCTAAATTCTTAGGTTCTGGGGAGCCCTTAAATACTAAATTTAAGGGCGTGTTTAGGTCTGGGGGGTTAGTAGCCTATGGCTACTAGCCCTGAGGGTGGGTACACCCTCTTTGTGCCTCCTCCCAAGGGGAGGGGGTCACATCCCTATTCCTATTGGGGGAATCCTCCTTCTACAAGATGGAGGATTTCTAAAAGTGCACATCCCTCCATCTAGTGTTGGGCTCGGAGTGTTACAAGTTGTTTTTCTTCGAAGAAGTCTTTTCGAGTCACGAGATCGAGGGACTCCTCCCCTTTCGGCTCCATTGCGCATGGGCGTCGACTCCATCTTAGATTGTTTTCTTTCCACCATCGGGTTCGGACGTGTTCCTCTTCGCTCCGTGTTTCGGTTTGGAAAGTTAGTTAAATCTCGGAAAATTGGACGGTATTGTTTGCGTTCGGTATCGGGTTAGTTAACGCAGATCGACACCGAATTTTGAAGAGCTCCGGTGGCCATTCAGGGTTTCGATTCCCCGGCGGGGTCTGGTCGGCCCGACCACGTGCGTCTTCAAGGCTAATGGAACGGACCCCATTCCGCTTCGGCCCCGAATGCCACAACAAGTATCCTTACACAGATCAACATCTGGTCTGTAATTTGTGTTTGTCCTCCGAACACAAAGAGGATACCTGCGAGGCCTGTCTGGCGTTTCGATCGAAGAAAACGCTAAGAGACCGGAGAGCAAGAAGACTCCAAATGGCGTCGGCACCGTCAGGACACCAAGACTTGGAGGAAGAAGAAACCTTCTCCATCGCGGATTCGGACTCGAACGAGGTCGAAACCGAACAGACGCCGAAAACCGTGAGTAAGACGCCCCTGCCCAAGACTCACTGAAAATTCACTAAAGCCCAGGGGATGCCACAGCCAACAGGCCATGGCTTAACCTGAAAATTACGTGACCGGCCATCGGCACCGAAAAAGGGCACACATGTGTCGAAGTCATCAGACTCCTGTCGAGATACCGGCACAGAACAGACTCGACACCGGGTCAGAGCAATCTCGACATCGAGAGAGCGGCACCGAAACGAGTTGGCACCGAGATATCTGAACACTGAAAGGCAAAAAAGTGTCTTCGGAGCTGAAAAAAAACGGTCAAAAAGGTTTCGATACCGAAACATCCGGCCTCGGAGCCGAAACCAAGTTCCTACACCGAGGAACAGGGCCTGTCCTCACAGATGCAAGGACACAGATTCGGACAGGAGCTAGAGGCAGGGGAGCCAGATTACACTCAAAGAAGGCTCAACATTCAGAAGGACACAGAAAAAATCAGTACTCTCCCTCCAATCCGAATTAAAACTGGAGGTCCAAGCGTAGTTGCAAAAAGATGCAATAGAACTAGTACCAAATCATCAGAAAGGAACCGGGGTTTACTCTCTGTACTTTCTCATACCCAAAAAAGACAAAACTCTGAAGACCCATTTTAGATCTCAGAACACTAAACCTTTACATCAAATCAGATCACTTTCACATGGTAACACTTCAGGACGTAATCCCCTTGCTCAAACAACAAGACTACATGACAACATTAGTCCTCAAGGATGCGTATTTCCATATACCTATACATCCTACACACAGAAGATACTTAAGGTTTGTAATCCAAGGGGTACATTACCAGTTCAAAGTGTTGCCATTTGGAATAACAACAGCACCAAGAGTCTTTACAAAATGCCTTGCCGTAGTGGCAGCCCATTTCAGAAGACAGCAAATACATGTGTTCCCGTATCTAGACAACTGGTTAATCAAAACCATTACGCAAGAACGGTGCTCACAACACACAAAATACGTTATAGAAACCTTTCAAAAGTTAGGGTTCTCACTCAACTACCAAAAATCACACCTACAGCCGTGTCAAATACAACAGTATCTGGGAGCAACAATCAACACAAAGGGGATTGCCACTCCAAGTCCACAAATGGTACAGGCATTCCAAAACTTAATACAGACCATGCACCCAAACCAAAGGTTTCAGGTAAAATTTGTAATGAAACTGCTAGGCATGATGTCCTCATGCATAGCCATTGTCCCAAACGCAAGATTACACATGCGGCCTTTACAACAGAGCCTAGCATCACAATGGTCACAAGCACAGGGTCAACTTCAAGATCTAGTGTTGATAGACCGCCAAACATACACCTTGCTTCAATGGTGGAATACTATAAATTTAAACCAAGGGCGGCCTTTCCAAGACCCAGTGCTTCAATACGTGATCACAACAGATGCCTCCATGGTAGGGTGGGGAGCACACCTTAACCAATACAGCATCCAGGGACAATGGGACACTCAACAGAGACAACTTCATATCACTTAGAACTACTAGCAGTTTCTAGCGTTGAAAGCATTTCAACCACTAATAACCCACAAACACATTCTTGTCAAAACAGACATGACAACAATGTATTATCTGAACAAACAAGGAGGGACACACTCAACACAATTGTGTCTCTTAGCTCAAAAGATATGGCATTGGGTGATTCACAACCACATTCGCCTAATAGCGCAGTTCATACCAGGAATCCAAAACCAATTAGCCGACAATCTCTCGGGATCACCAACAGATCCACGAATGGGAAATTCATCCCCAGATACTACTAACTTACTTCCAAAGGTGGGGAACACCGCAAATAGACCTATTTGCCACAAAAGAAAACGCAAAATGCCAAAACTTTGCATCCAGGTAGCCACAAGCTTAATCTCAAGGCAATGCGTTATGGATGAGTTGGTCAGGGATATTTGCATACGCTTTTCCCCCTCTCCCACTCCTTCCGTATCTAGTAAACAAATTGAGTCAAAACAAACTCAAACTAATATTGATAGCACCAACTTGGGCCCGACAACCTTAGTACACAACACTACTAGACCTACTAGTAGTACCTCATATCAAACTGCCAAACAGACCAGATCTGTTAATTCAACACAAACAACAGATCAGACACCCGAATCCAGCATCGCTCAATCTAGCAATTTGGCTCCTGAAATCTTAGAATTCTGACATCTAGACCTTACACAAGAATGCATGGAGGTCATAAAACAAGCTAGGAAACCAACCACAAGACATTGCTACGCAAATAAGTGGAAAAGATTTGTTTATTACTGCCATAATAATCACATTCAACCATTACACTCATCTGCAAAAAACATTGTAAGCTATCTACTACACTTACAAAAGTCTAAGTTCGCTTTTTCATCCATAAAAATACATCTGACCGCAATTTCGGCGTATTTGCAAATTACGCATTCAACTTCATTATTCAGAATCCCAGTTATAAAAGCATTTATGGAGGGTCTGAAAAGGATTATTCCACCAAGAACACCACCAGTTCCTTCGTGGAACCTCAACATCGTATTAACACGACTCGTGGGTCCACCATTTGAACCCATGCATTCATGTGAAATACAGTACTTAACATGGAAAGTAGCGTTTCTAATAGCTATCACATCTCTCAGAAGAGTAAGTGAGATACAAGCCTTTACTATACAAGAACCCTTTATACAAATACACAAACATAAAGTAGTTCTACGCATAAATCCTAAATTCTTACCTAAGGTCATATCACCGTTCCACTTAAATCAAACAGTGGAACTCCCAGTGTTCTTTCCAGAACCAGACTCTGTAGCTGAAAGAGCATTACTTACATTAGACATCAAAAGGGCACTAATGTACTACATTGATAGAACCAAACAAATTCACAAAACAATTGAGGCACGTGTCGAGGAAAATCATTGGGATCAGGCTTTGCAGCTAATTGTACATTTATTTTGCAAACGCTAAATCGCTAAAAGATGTCGAACCTCTCTAGTAATGGCCACTGGGGAAACTCCACTTTTTCCGTCTAACTCATCAACGCCCAAGAGTCTCTGTATGTTTCACTTTTCTTAAATAGTTGGATAATTAACTGAGTTAGGGTTTGCAAGTTAAGTCAGGCCATAGAAAATAATGTTATATGAATGGACCTGGTGGCCATTTATGTGAACGTGATTACTGGGATAATTACTCCTCTATTTTCTAGAGAAGAATCTTGTCTAGGTGTATCAGTCTACCAGAAATAATGCCAAAGAGGCTGATGTTCCAATGAATTAACTTTGTCTCCTATGCCCTGATAAACTTTCTAGGTAGCGACTCCATGAATTGTTGTGGTTTAATTCCTACCCTTCTTCAATTTGCTCTGTTATTTTCCTGCTTTTTTGTTTAGCTTTTCTACTACTTTGATGTCTTTCCTTTCTTATATACTTCTCTCTGTACATTTGACAGGTTCACCTTCAGTGTTATATTGGGTGAAAAGACCTTTCCAGCAGTTACAGCTAATAGCAAAAAACTAGCAAAACAGCGTGCGGCTGAAGTTGCTGTAAAGAAACTCTCTGAAGAGGGCAAATTAATAGTTTCAGAAAAGGTATGTCCCATGTCTTTTTTCCTGTGCTGCTATTAGAAGTCATATGATATTCACTGTGTTTTGATGTTTTTTTTTTTTTTTTTTTTTTTTTTTGGTCAGTCTCCTTATTCTCATTGATATCTTACAATTCTTGGCCTGGTTTTCCCACAAGTATACAACAATGCCCACCAACTATTATATGTTAGTAATCTTCTACAATGGCTCTTGAAGCCAGTGGTGGCCTGAACACTAATAGCTTACACTGTAACATGCACATGATGGTGGTGACATAATACTTGTTCACTGTGTCTTTAGATGACGGAGCCAAAGCCGCAGTCGGAGAACAACAGTTCAACAGAGGTAGCATCTGATGTGCCCACACTTACCCCTGAAGAGCTTAATGCTGCTAAGTCAGCTCATGTTGGTGATCTGATCAAATACCTTAATGCGAATCCTATCAGTGGACTGCTTGAGTATTCCCGCGCCAATGGTTTTGCTGCTGAATTCAAACTAGTGGACCAGTCGGGACCACCCCATGATCCAAAGTAAGTCCTAATTGCAAGCAGCGTTATGTAATGTTCTGCAGTGCCACAGGATGGCTGTATGAGGAGGCGGCTGGATTCACATTGACTTGTGCATTTTGAAATGCTATTGTTGTCAGTAGCCTCAAATGGCTTCAGTTCTGATTTTTGTCTAAGTCTAAATCCAAAATCTTTGTTTTTATCATTGTATGCATGTTTTATATGCCTTTCAGACCACATAAACTTAAACAAAGCATTGCCCCTTCTCCTAGCAATAGAGCTGTCCAAAAAAACTAAATCTAAAGGCTGTAAAGTTTTATCGATCCATTTTAAGTAATTTCATTGCAAGAAAGTGATCCCTAGCCACTTGTCAATTTTGTGTTCTAATATCTGTGACCATAACCCGGTAACCATTTGTGTTTCTTTCTCTTTATTGAACCACCTGTCCCTGCCTGCCCTGCAGATTTAAATTGTAGCAAAAACTACGGGATATGCATGAAGTGGAAAAATATGAATCTGGATAAGTTCTTTGCCGATCTTGTAAATGATAGGAGAGAGGATTTGTTGAGAATAAGCCCTCCAACCCTTCTGACTCAGGTTTCCCTAATATGCCTCTTATCAGTGTTATACCTCCCTCCCCAATGACACACACCCCACCCCCCTGACTCTTTTGAGCCTGGTAATAATTCCTTTTCGTCTAGCATTGAGGTGAATAACTTAACCTGTGTGTAAAGAAATGGCTCCCTGTTGCAGTTACCCCCCACTTTTTGCCTGATACTGATGCTGACTTGACTGAGAAGTGTGCTGGGACCCTGCTAACCAGGCCCCAGCACCAGTGTTCTTTCACCTAAAATTTACCATTGTTTCCACAATTGGCACAACCCTGGCACCTAGGTAAGTCCCTTGTAACTGGTACCAAGGGCCCTGATGCCAGGGAAGGTCTCTAAGGGCTGCAGCATGTCTTATGCCACCCTAGGGACCCCTCACTCAGCACAGACACACTGCTTGCCAGCTTGTGTGTGCTGATGGGGAGAAAATGACTAAGTCGACATGGCACTCCCCTCAGGGTGCCATGCCAACCTCCCACTGCCTGTGGCATAGGTAAGTCACCCCTCTAGTAGGCCTTACAGCCCTAAGGCAGGGTGCACTATACCACAGGTGAGGGCATATGTGCATGAGCACTATGCCCCTACAGTGTCTAAGCAAAACCTTAGACATTGTAAGTGCAGGGTAGCCATAAGAGTATATGGGCTGGGAGTCTGTCAAAAACGAACTCCACAGCTCCATAATGGCTACACTGAATACTGGGAAGTTTAGTATCAAACTTCTCAGAATAATAAACCCACACTGATGCCAGTGTTGGATTTATAAAAAAATGCACACAGAGGGCATCTTAGAGATACCCCCTGTATTTTACCCAATTGTTCAGTGCAGGACTGACTGGTCTGTGCCAGCCTGCTGCTGAGAGACGAGTGTCTGACCTCATGCGGTGAGAGCCTTTGTGCTCTCTGAGGACAGAAACAAAGCCTGCTCTGGGTGGAGGTGCTTCACACCTCCCCCCTGCAGGAACTGTAACACCTAGCAGTGAGCTTCAAAGGCTCAAGCTTCGTGTTACAATGCCCCAGGGCACTCCAGCTAGTGGAGATGCCCGCCTCCTGGACCCAGCCCCCACTTTTGGCGGCAAGTCCAGGAGATAATATGAGAAAAACAAGGAGGAGTCACTGGCCAGTCAGGACAGCCCCTAAGGTGTCCTGAGCTGAGGTGACTCTGACTTTTAGAAATCCTCCATCTTGTAGAAGGAGGATTCCCCCAATAGGGATAGGAATGTGACCCCCTCCCCTTGGGAGGAGGCACAAAGAGGGTGTACTCACCCTCAGGGCTAGTAGCCATTGGCTACTAACCCCCCAGACCTAAACACGCCCTTAAATTTAGTATTTAAGGGCTCTCCCTGAACCTAGAAACTAGATTCCTGCAACAACAAGAAGAAGGACTGCCTAGCTGAAAACCCCTGCAGAGGAAGACCAGAAGACAACAACTGCCTTGGCTCCAGAAACTCACCGGCCTGTCTCCTGCCTTCCAAAGAACTCTGCTCCAGCGACGCCTTCCAAAGGGACCAGCGACCTCTGAATCCTCTGAGGACTGCCCTGCTTCGACGACGACAAGAAACTCCCGAGGACAGCGGACCTGCTCCAAAAAGACTGCAACTTTATCCAAAGGAGCAGCTTTAAAGAACCCTGCAATCTCCCCGCAAGAAGCGTGAGACTTGCAACACTGCACCCGGCGACCCCGACTCGGCTGGTGGAGAACCAACACCTCAGGGAGGACCCCCGGACTACTCTACAACTGTGAGTACCAAAACCTGTCCCCCCTGAGCCCCCACAGCGCCGCCTGCAGAGGGAATCCCGAGGCTTCCCCTGACCGCGACTCTCTGAAACCTAAGTCCCGACGCCTGGAAAAGACCCTGCACCCGCAGCCCCCAGGACCTGAAGGACCGGACTTTCACTGCAGAAGTGACCCCCAGGAGTCCCTCTCCCTTGCCCAAGTGGAGGTTTCCCCGAGGAAGCCCCCCCTTGCCTGCCTGCAGCGCTGAAGAGATCCCTTGATCTCTCATTGACTTCCATTGCGAACCCGACGCTTGTTCTAACACTGCACCCGGCCGCCCCCGCGCCGCTGAGGGTGAAATTTCTGTGTGGGCTTGTGTCCCCCCCCCGGTGCCCTACAAAACCCCCCTGGTCTGCCCTCCGAAGACGCGGGTACTTACCTGCTGGCAGACTGGAACCGGGGCACCCCCTTCTCTCCATTGAAGCCTATGCGTTTTGGGCACCACTTTGAACTCTGCACCTGACCGGCCCTGAGCTGCTGGTGTGGTAACTTTGGGGTTGCTCTGAACCCCCAACGGTGGGCTACCTTGGACCAAGAACTGAACCCTGTAAGTGTCTTACTTACCTGGTAAAACTAACAAAAACTTACCTCCCCCAGGAACTGAAAATTGCACTGTCCACTTTTAAAATAGCTATTTGTGAATAACTTGAAAAGTATACATGCAATTGAAATGATTCAAAGTTCCTAATGTACTTACCTGCAATACCTTTCAAACAAGATATTACATGTTAAATTTGAACCTGTGGTTCTTAAAATAAACTAAGAAAATATATGTTCGATGGCATCTGTCGCTGTAGATACGCATGTTCTGCAATAGCTCGCCATCTGGTGTTGGGCCGGAGTGTTACAAGTTGTTTTTCTTCGAAGAAGTCTTTCGAGTCACGGGACCGAGTGACTCCTCCTTTTGTCTCCATTGCGCATGGGCGTCGACTCCATCTTCGATTGTTTTTTTTCCGCCATCGGGTTCGGACGTGTTCCTGTCGCTCCGAGTTTCGGAACAGAAAAAATAGTTAATTTCGGAAGATTTTCGTCGGTATTGTTGCGCTCGGGATCGGCGTACTTACATTCAACACCGCATCGAAGATCGAAGAGCTCCGGTGCCCTTCGGGGTAGTTTTTCGATCCTCCGTCGGGGCCTGGTCGGCCCGACCGCGTGCTGAGGAACGCCGATGGAACGGACCCCTTTCCGTTTCTGCCCCAAATGCCACAATAAATACCCCTACACAGACCAACACTTGGTCTGCAACCTGTGCCTGTCACCTGAGCACAGCGAAGACACCTGCGAGGCCTGTCGTGCGTTCCGGTCCCGAAAAACACTCCGAGACCGTCGAGCCAGAAGACTTCAAATGGCGTCCGCACCGACAGCCCGACGGGAGTTCGAGGAACAGGAAGAGGAAGGTACCTTCTCGATCCAAGACTCAGACTCCGAAGGATTCGACGATACACAAACCGTGAGTAAGACGTCGAAAACCACACAAAGAAACATTTACAAGGCCCAAGGGACGCCACTGCCACCAGGCCATGGCTCAACCCATAAAATCGGTGACCGACCGTCGGCACCGAAAAAGGCCCAAACGGTGCCGAGATCGTCCGACTCCGGTCGAGACACCGGCACGCAGCCTTCTCGGGACCGAGAAAGTGCTGGAGACAAGCCTCGACACCGAGATGCCGGTGTGGACACGGCTCGACGCCGAGACAGCGGCACCGAAACAGATCGACGCCGAGAGGTTTCGGCCCCGAAAAGAAAAAGTCACCTCGGAGCCGAAAAAACACGCAGACAAAGTTTCCACGCCGAAACAAACTGCAAGCGACCCAGCTTCAGGCTCTTATACAGAAGAGCACTCGCTAACCTCCCAAATGCAGAAGCATAGGTTTGAGGAAGAGCTACAAGCAACTGATGCGGACCATACGCAAAAGCGTATCTTCATTCAGCAGGGGACAGGAAAAATAAGCACCCTTCCCCCCATTAGGAGAAAGAGAAGGTTGGAGTTCCAGACGGAACAAGCACCACAACCAAAAGTGGTGAAAAGAGTTACACCACCACCCTCTCCTCCGCCCGTGATTAACGTTTCACCAGCACAAACGCCATCACACTCCCCAGCTCACACCACCATGAGCCAGGGTGACCAAGACCAGGACGCATGGGACCTATACGACGCCCCAGTGTCAGATAACAGCCCAGAGGCATACCCTACAAAACCATCTCCACCAGAAGACAGCACCGCGTACTCTCAGGTGGTGGCTAGAGCAGCACAATTTCACAACGTAAGCCTCCACTCAGAACAGGTCGAGGATGATTTCTTGTTCAACACACTCTCCTCCACCCACAGCTCCTACCAAAGCCTGCCTATGCTCCCTGGTATGCTCCGGCACGCAAAAGACATATTTAAGGACCCGGTCAAAAGTAGGGCAATCACACCAAGGGTGGAAAAAAAGTATAAGCCGCCTCCTACGGACCCGGCTTTCATCACAACACAGCTGCCACCAGACTCTGTTGTTGTAGGAGCAGCTAGGAAAAGGGCCAACTCTCACACATCTGGAGATGCACCACCCCCAGATAAAGAAAGCCGCAAGTTTGATGCAGCTGGTAAACGAGTCGCAGCACAAGCTGCAAACCAGTGGCGCATCGCGAACTCCCAGGCACTACTTGCGCGCTATGACAGAGCCCACTGGGACGAGATGCAACATCTCATTGAACATCTGCCCAAAGACTTCCAAAATAGGGCAAAACAAGTGGTTGAGGAGGGACAGGCCATCTCCAACAACCAGATCCGCTCCTCCATGGACGCTGCAGATACAGCTGCACGGACAATTAATACATCTGTAACTATCAGAAGGCATGCATGGCTCCGAACGTCTGGATTTAAACCAGAGATTCAACAAGCAGTTCTCAATATGCCTTTTAATGAAAAAGAACTGTTCGGTCCAGAAGTGGACACAGCGATTGAGAAACTCAAAAAAGATACGGACACTGCCAAAGCCATGGGCGCACTCTACTCCCCGCAGAGCAGAGGGAATTACAGCTCATTCCGTAAAACGCCCTTTCGAGGGGGGTTTCGGGGTCAAAGCACACAAGCCAGCACCTCACAAGCCACACCGTCCAGTTACCAAGGACAGTATAGAGGAGGTTTTCGGGGACAATATAGAGGAGGGCAATTCCCTAGAAATAGAGGAAGATTCCAAAGCCCCAAAACCCCTACTACTAAACAGTGACTCACATGTCACTCACCCCCTCCACACAACACCAGTGGGGGGACGAATAGGTCATTATTACACAGCATGGGAAAAAATCACTACAGACACTTGGGTTCTAGCAATTATCCAACATGGTTACTGCATAGAATTTCTACAGTTCCCTCCAAACATACCACCAAAAGCACAAAATTTAACAACACATGTAGGAAGTTGGCTCTGTATGTGCTATTTCAAAGTAAGGAATAGCATGCACAGAGTCCAAGGGTTCCCCTTAGAGGTAAAATAGTGGTAAAAAGAGATAATACTAATGCTCTATTTTGTGGTAGTGTGGTCGAGCAGTAGGCTTATCCAAGGAGTAGTGTTAAGCATTTGTTGTACATACACATAGACAATAAATGAGGTACACACACTCAGAGACAAATCCAGCCAATAGGTTTTTATATAGAAAAATATCTTTTCTTAGTTTATTTTAAGAACCACAGGTTCAAATTCTACATGTAATATCTCATTCGAAAGGTATTGCAGGTAAGTACTTTAGGAACTTCAAATCATCAAGATTGCATGTATACTTTTCAAGTTATTCACAAATAGCTGTTTTAAAAGTGGACACTTAGTGCAATTTTCACAGTTCCTGGGGGAGGTAAGTTTTTGTTAGTTTTACCAGGTAAGTAAGACACTTACAGGGTTCAGTTCTTGGTCCAAGGTAGCCCACCGTTGGGGGTTCAGAGCAACCCCAAAGTCACCACACCAGCAGCTCAGGGCCGGTCAGGTGCAGAGTTCAAAGTGGTGCCCAAAACACATAGGCTAGAATGGAGAGAAGGGGGTGCCCCGGTTCCGGTCTGCTTGCAGGTGAGTACCCGCGTCTTCGGAGGGCAGACCAGGGGGGTTTTGTAGGGCACCGGGGGGGACACAAGTCCACACAGAAATTTCACCCTCAGCAGCGCGGGGGCGGCCGGGTGCAGTGTAGAAACAAGCGTCGGGTTTGTAATGGAAGTCAATGGGAGATCTGGGGATCTCTTCAGCGCTGCAGGCAGGCAAGGGGGGGGTTCCTCGGGGAAACCTCCACTTGGGCAAGGGAGAGGGACTCCTGGGGGTCACTCCTCCAGTGAAAGTCCGGTCCTTCAGGTCCTGGGGGCTGCGGGTGCAGGGTCTCTCCCAGGTGTCGGGACTTAGGATTCAAAGAGTCGCGGTCAGGGGAAGCCTCGGGATTCCCTCTGCAGGCGGCGCTGTGGGGGCTCAGGGGGGACAGGTTTTTGTACTCACAGTCTTAGAGTAGTCCTGGGGTCCCTCCTGAGGTGTTGGATCGCCACCAGCCGAGTCGGGGTCGCCGGGTGCAGTGTTGCAAGTCTCACGCCTTTTGCGGGGAGCTTGCAAGGTTCTTTAAAGCTGCTGGAAACAAAGTTGCAGCTTTTCTTTGGAGCAGGTCCGCTGTCCTCGGGAGTTTCTTGTCTTTTCGAAGCAGGGGCAGTCCTCAGAGGATGTCGAGGTCGCTGGCCCCTTTGGAAGGCGTCGCTGGAGCAGGATCTTTGGAAGGCAGGAGACAGGCCGGTGAGTTTCTGGAGCCAAGGCAGTTGTCGTCTTCTGGTCTTCCTCTGCAGGGGTTTTTCAGCTAGGCAGTCCTTCTTCTTGTAGTTGCAGGAATCTAATTTTCTAGGGTTCAGGGTAGCCCTTAAATACTAAATTTAAGGGCGTGTTTAGGTCTGGGGGGTTAGTAGCCAATGGCTACTAGCCCTGAGGGTGGGTACACCCTCTTTGTGCCTCCTCCCAAGGGGAGGGGGTCACAATCCTAACCCTATTGGGGGAATCCTCCATCTGCAAGATGGAGGATTTCTAAAAGTCAGAGTCACCTCAGCTCAGGACACCTTAGGGGCTGTCCTGACTGGCCAGTGACTCCTCCTTGTTGCTTTCTTTGTTCCCTCCAGCCTTGCCGCCAAAAGTGGGGGCCGTGGCCGGAGGGGGCGGGCAACTCCACTAAGCTGGAGTGCCCTGCTGGGCTGTGACAAAGGGGTGAGCCTTTGAGGCTCACCGCCAGGTGTTACAGCTCCTGCCTGGGGGAGGTGTTAGCATCTCCACCCAGTGCAGGCTTTGTTACTGGCCTCAGAGTGACAAAGGCACTCTCCCCATGGGGCCAGCAACATGTCTCTGGTGTGGCAGGCTGCTGGAACTAGTCAGCCTACACAGACAGTCGGTTAAGTTTCAGGGGGCACCTCTAAGGTGCCCTCTGTGGTGTATTTTACAATAAAATGCACACTGGCATCAGTGTGCATTTATTGTGCTGAGAAGTTTGATACCAAACTTCCCAGTTTTCAGTGTAGCCATTATGGTGCTGTGGAGTTCGTGTTTGACAGACTCCCAGACCATATACTCTTATGGCTACCCTGCACTTACAATGTCTAAGGTTTTGTTTAGACACTGTAGGGGTACCATGCTCATGCACTGGTACCCTCACCTATGGTATAGTGCACCCTGCCTTAGGGCTGTAAGGCCTGCTAGAGGGGTGGCTTACCTATACTGCATAGGCAGTGAGAGGCTGGCATGGCACCCTGAGGGGAGTGCCATGTCGACTTACTCGTTTTGTCTTCACTAGCACACACAAGCTGGCAAGCAGTGTGTCTGTGCTGAGTGAGAGGTCTCCAGGGTGGCATAAGACATGCTGCAGCCCTTAGAGACCTTCCTGGGCATCAGGGCCCTTGGTACTAGAAGTACCAGTTACAAGGGACTTATCTGGATGCCAGGGTCTGCCAATTGTGGATACAAAAGTACAGGTTAGGGAAAGAACACTGGTGCTGGGGCTTGGTTAGCAGGCCTCAGCACACTTTCAATTGTAAACATAGCATCAGCAAAGGCAAAAAGTCAGGGGGCAACCATGCCAAGGAGGCATTTCCTTACACAACCCCCCCCCAAACGAAAGAGGATGAGACTAACCTTTCCCAAGAGAGTCTTCATTTTCTAAGTGGAAGAACCTGGAAAGGCCATCTGCATTGGCATGGGCAGTCCCAGGTCTGTGTTCCACTATAAAGTCCATTCCCTGTAGGGAGATGGACCACCTCAACAGTTTAGGATTTTCACCTTTCATTTGCATCAGCCATTTGAGAGGTCTGTGGTCAGTTTGAACTAGGAAGTGAGTCCCAAAGAGGTATGGTCTCAGCTTCTTCAGGGACCAAACCACAGCAAAGGCCTCCCTCTCAATGGCACTCCAACGCTGCTCCCTGGGGAGTAACCTCCTGCTAATGAAAGCAACAGGCTGGTCAAGGCCATCATCATTTGTTTGGGACAAAACTGCCCCTATCCCATGTTCAGAGGCATCAGTCTGCACAATGAACTGCTTAGAATAATCTGGAGCTTTGAGAACTGGTGCTGAGCACATTGCCTGTTTCAGGGTGTCAAAGGCCTGTTGGCATTCCACAGTCCAGTTTACTTTCTTGGGCATTTTCTTGGAGGTGAGTTCAGTGAGGGCTGTCACAATGGATCCATATCCCTTCACAAACCTCCTGTAATACCCAGTCAAGCCAAGGAATGCCCTGACTTGAGTCTGGGTTTTTGGAGCTACCCAGTCCAGAATAGTCTGGATCTTGGGTTGGAGTGGCTGAACTTGGCCTCCACCTACAAGGTGTCCCAAGTAAACCACAGTTCCCTGCCCTATCTGGCATTTGGATG
The DNA here is from genome assembly GCF_031143425.1 of Pleurodeles waltl. Lineage (NCBI taxonomy): Eukaryota > Metazoa > Chordata > Amphibia > Caudata > Salamandridae > Pleurodeles > Pleurodeles waltl. The sequence goes on along the minus strand of NC_090451.1, from coordinate 644,605,727 downwards.
CCTTGATAGAGAGGCCTGCAGATTGCAGAGCCTTCAAAACCTTCCTCAGGTGGACCAGGTGATCCTGCCAGGTGGAGCTAAAGACAGCAATATCATCAAGATAAGCTGTGCTAAAGGACTCCAAGCCAGCAAGGACTTGATTCACCAACCTTTGGAAGGTGGCAGGGGCATTCTTTAAACCAAAGGGCATAACAGTAAACTGATAATGCCCATCAGGTGTGGAGAATGCTGTCTTTTCTTTTGCTCCAGGTGCCATTTTTATTTGCCAGTACCCTGCTGTCAAGTCAAAGGTACTTAGAAATTTGGCAGCACCTAATTTATCAATGAGCTCATCAGCTCTTGGAATTGGATGGGCATCTGTCTTGGTGACAGAATTGAGCCCTCTGTAGTCCACGCAAAACCTCATCTCTTTCTTTCCATCTTTGGTGTGAGGTTTGGGGACTAAGACCACTGGGCTAGCCCAGGGGCTGTCAGAGCGCTCAATTACTCCCAATTCCAGCATCTTGTGGACTTCCACCTTGATGCTTTCCTTAACATGGTCAGACTGTCTGAAGATTTTGTTCTTGACAGGCATGCTGTCTCCTGTGTCCACATCATGGGTACACAGGTGGGTCTGACCAGGGGTTAGGGAGAAAAGCTCAGGAAACTGTTGTAGGACTCTCCTACAATCAGCCTGCTGTTGGCCAGAGAGGGTGTCTGAGTAGATCACTCCATCCACTGTGCCATCTTTTGGGTCTGATGACAGAAGATCAGGGAGAGGTTCACTCTCTGCCTCCTGATCCTCATCTGTTACCATTAACAGATTCACATCAGCCCTGTCATGGAAGAGCTTAAGGCGGTTCACATGGATCACCCTCTTGGGGCTCCTGCTTGTGCCCAGGTCCACCAGGTAGGTGACCTGACTCTTCCTCTCTAGCACTGGGTAAGGGCCACTCCATTTGTCCTGGAGTGCCCTGGGAGCCACAGGCTCCAGAACCCAGACTTTCTGCCCTGGTTGGAACTCAACCAGTGCAGCCTTTTGGTCATACCAAAACTTCTGGAGTTGTTGGCTGGCCTCAAGGTTTTTGGTTGCCTTTTCCATGTACTCTGCCATTCTAGAGCGAAGGCCAAGTACATAGTCCACTATGTCCTGTTTAGGCTCATGGAGAGGTCTCTCCCAGCCTTCTTTAACAAGGGCAAGTGGTCCCCTTACAGGATGACCAAACAGAAGTTCAAAGGGTGAGAACCCTACTCCCTTCTGTGGTACCTCCCTGTAAGCGAAAAGCAGACATGGCAGGAGGACATCCCATCTCCTTTTGAGTTTTTCTGGGAGCCCCATGATCATGCCCTTTAATGTCTTGTTGAATCTCTCAACTAAGCCATTAGTTTGTGGATGGTAAGGGGTAGTGAATTTATAAGTCACTCCACACTCATTCCACATGTGCTTTAGGTATGCTGACATGAAGTTGGTACCTCTGTCAGACACCACCTCCTTAGGGAAACCCACTCTGGTAAAGATACCAATGAGGGCCTTGGCTACTGCAGGGGCAGTAGTCGACCTAAGGGGAATAGCTTCAGGATATCTGGTAGCATGATCCACTACTACCAGGATATACATATTTCCTGAGGCTGTGGGAGGTTCCAGTGGACCAACTATGTCCACACCCACTCTTTCAAAGGGCACCCCCACCACTGGAAGTGGAATGAGGGGGGCCTTTGGATGCCCACCTGTCTTACCACTGGCTTGACAGGTGGGGCAGGAGAG